>NW_024343733.1:4779633-4834798 GCF_902729225.1 Pteropus medius | reverse complement strand
AGCGATAACTTTAACAACAGAAGTGAGCATTTGCTGTGCTATTGTTATGTGCCTTGCGTGGTTCAGGTTGAGCACGTTACGGGCCCCGGCTTATTCCCTCCTCATCACAGACCAAGGGGGAGGCTATTATTGTGACCCCTCCTTGCGTATGAGAAAACTGAGGCTCAAAAGAGCTAAACAGCCTTGCACGTTCACACGGGTGGTAGAGATGGAAGCGCTGGGATTTAGATCTAGGTTTTTCTGAGCATGGTATGGTGCTGACTAATCAGATGGATGCTGGACATAGGGCAGCCTGGGTTCCAAAGAAATGCCTGCAGCGGCCGGAACCGTGCCCACAACGGGTCTTAGAGGGTCATCAGAGAAGCGGCTGTTTGTCAAGTTGAACGGAAATACTTCACTATTAAATGTCCGGTGTGGCTATAACTGTGCTTTTTGATTTAGTGTCCATACGCTTCTTAACCACCCCACTTCCTCGGTGTCATGCTGAGTCAGAGACACCTGAAGTATCTTTAGAATCTATGTCTGAGAAACACGAAGAACGTGGTGCTGGCCAGCCGGCGGCAATGCCAGGTGACTCTGGGGGTAGACGGGGTCTCCTGAGGGATGGGGAGGTGGAGAAACTCAGAAACAATAGCCAGACTTCCTGCCTTCAGTAACTTATCAATAAGGAAGGAAGGTGGGGTTGACCTGGAAAGACAGTTCCGTGGATTTCCACATAATCTGAAGGAGGCCAGAGTTAATATTAAATGAACCACTTAATACAGCTCTGGCCCCAAACCGCAGAGTGTGGCTGAGTCTTAGAAAAGTAATTCAAGTCACGTGCCCTTTCTCATTACAACACATTTACAAAAAGCACTGGGCACAGACTATGTGCCAGGGAGTACCAAGTGCTGAGGTTTCTACAGGAAGACAATATCTCTACCTTCGATTGGTGCATAAATGAGGGGTCAGGGTGAGGGGACGGACAAGTAGACGGGCAGTGACTCTGCTGTGATCTGTGATATTATGGACTAAACTCAGAGGGCCGAGGACGCACACTGAAGGAGCACTCTTCTCTGTGTTGAGGCAGTCAGGGAAAAATGAGACCCAACATCTGAGCTATCCAGGCCAAGGAGGCAGGGAAAAGGGGCGGGCACTCCAGGGAGAGAGCTCTCAGGTACAAAGACTCAGAAGTAAGACAGAGGAGTCCAGACCAGCAGCAGCAGCGGTCTCCTGGGAACTTGACAGAAATGCAAATTCTCAGGCCTCACCCTAGACTTACTGAAATGCACACTGTAGGAGGCGGGACGGACGAAGCAATCTGAGTTTTGACCAGCCCTCCAGGTGTCTCAAGTCTGAGAAACTGAGAACAAGGTTTCCTGGTTGCTGGTCAGAAGTCTGGGTGGAGAGGAGGGTGAGGCCAGGTCAGGAGAAGCCTTATGTGATCCAGGTTTATCTTTAGGACAAGGAGGAGCTTTCGAGGAACTCGAAAGAATCCATGACGTGACACTTGCTTTTACCTTCTTATGAGTCCATCAACACTTCTAAGCCTTTGCATTTGCTGTTCTATTTACCTGGAACATTCTAGCAACAGACTTAAAAAATATTAACCCCTTCTCATTATTCAGACCTCGGTTCAAATGCTACTTCCTGGGATCACCTCACAATACACAACCCTTCCGTTCTCCCATCCTCCATCGGCCTGTTTTCCCATCTCGCCTGTAGTCGTCTTGTTTATGTGTTGATTGTCTGTCTCCCTCTCCTACCATGTAGCTCCAGGAAAAAGGAAACCGGTCACCTTGTTCACTCCTGTGCATCACCCCCACTCCCTTAGCACAGCACCCAGCACACAGTGGGTGCTTTCAGTAACAGCTCAGTGAATGAAAGAAGCCTGAAGCCCATGACCACTCTCACCACAGTCATCAAAATATGTAGACACCGAGGGAGCTCAGAGGAGAGGACCAACTCACCCCACCAGGCGAGTTACCTGAGACAGGTTCCAGAAAGAGGCAGTTTGCAGTGTCCTTCAGGACAATAAGGTGAGGTAAAGAGGAGAGAGGACGCAGTTCAGAGAGAAAACCCAGAACGAGCCCAGAAGCCAAAATAAGCCAGTTAAGAGCAAGGAGCCCAAGGGGGTTGAGTGTGCTAAGGGAATAATGAGGACAGTGGATGGGGAGCAGGAAGGTAGGTACGGGGGGAGGAGAAGGGGGTCCTCGTGAACTCATGAACTTGGAGACCACAGATGAGTGTCTTCCTTAGCCCCTGTGCAAGTTGTCACTGAGCTGTATCTGTCCCTCTGTGCATCCATCCCACTCAGAGCTTTGACCCCTTCTAAGTTAGAAATGAGCATTCCTAGATATTGGGTTTCAAACAAGTATAACTTTTAAAATATAAATGAAATAAATAGAGGCAGTGAGGGGTTTTTTTTGGTCCAGTATAGACAGTTTTTTGAAGAATCAATTATCATAAGTTACCACGATCATTTCAAAAAAAGGAAGTACATTTTACACCCAAAATATAAGAAAGACGTTATCTCACAATAAGGAATTTCCTCCTAAACTGACTAAATCTCACTTGCTGAAAAACTCACAACATTGTCTGTATTGTTTTCTTTTTCTCACGTTGCCACCGATTGGAGGAAAAGACCCACATCAGACTGGCAATAAGCACCGTGGAGCCTGGCCCCAGACGTGGCACAGCCAGCCCAGCTCCCAAAGGCGGCTAGGTGGCTATGAAATGAGTGTATTTAACAGCAAAATAAGTGGCTTCTTACCCAGCCTGGAAAGTCAAAGTCAAATTCACAGAACCACTAATCTTACAGATCCATCTGTCTAATCGCTCTCCTTTTTCTTTTTCTTTCTTTCTTTTTTTTTGCATTTTTTATGTGGTAAAATACACATAACCTAAAATTTACCATTGTAACTGTTTTAAAGTATACAACTCAGTGGTGTTAAGTACGTTCACAGTGTTGGATAACCATCGCCAATATCCATTTCCAGAACCTGTTCATCATCCCAAACAGAAATCCCGTTAAACTGAACTAACTCCTCTCTCTCCCAGGCCCAGGCCTTGGTGACCTCTACCCTCCTTTCTGTCTGCATTTGCCTGTTCTAGATACCTCACACAAATGGAATCATACGATATTTTTCCTTTTGTGTCTGGCTTCTTTTACTTGGATTACTTTTTAAGATTCATTCAGCTTGTAGCATGGATCAGAATTTAATTACTTTTGAGGGCTGAATAATATTCCATTTTATGTGTATGCATACTGTCTTCCATCTATCCAGTCATCCATCCATCAATGGACACTTGGGTTCTTTCTCTCTTTTGGCCGTCGTGAATAATGTGACTGTGAACACCGGTGTGCACACAGATCTTCCTGAGTTCCTGCTTTAAGCTATTTTATTCATATGCCTAGGTATATAATCGCTGGATCATATGGTATCTCTGTTTAATTTCTTTTAGGAGACTACCACTCATTTTACGGTCGAGGTTGGAGCAGGCTCAGGATCTGCCCAAGGTCATATGGCACTGAGGCAGTGGTAGAGTTGTAACTAGGCTTCTGGACTTTCCACCAACCCCAGACAGTAACAAAGGGAAGAGAGAAACCAGAAGGCCAAGATCAAGGAGGCGGGTATCTCCTGTGTTAAAGGGGCCACTCGTTGCCAGTCAGAGATTCTGCTACTGGGCTAAGGGCACAATCCAGTCTCTATGACTGTAAGCCCAAGGGGCTGGGTAAGCTGTAAAGTGTGGAAGAAGGAGGGCCAGGAATGAATGGGAATGAAATCAAAATGGTTTTCCTCAAGTGCTTGGGGGAAGGCACCTACATCTCGGGAGAACGTAGGAAGAAAAGAAAATCGATGGAAACATCCGGGCTTCAGAACTCTGGGTTACTTTTGGAAAAGAAAGGCCTGCTCCTAAATAAATGAAGAGCAAATTTTGGAGGAACGAGATCCCCACCCATGAGATAAACTTGACCGTTAGTACAGCAAGAAGTAGAAAAGCTTCCTTGTTAAGATGGAGCCTACAGATCTGGATATAAATACCTGGCTCTTCCTCTTACCAACTTTGTGACTTCTGGTAAGGGACAACCCCCCTCCCCCACCGTGCTTCGATTTACACATCTGACAAGTGCGGCAGTAATAGTCCCTGCCTCACAGGAAAGTGACATGATGGTGGTGATGGTGAGGCTGATGAACAACCTAATCCCAAAGATTCTGGACCTTGGCTGCACGTAAGAATCACCTGGACACTTAAGATTCCTGATGCTTGGGACCCACTCCCAAAGATTCGCCTGGTCTCAGACTCTGCCCAGTCCTTTTTGTTATGTTTTGTTTTCTAAGCTCCCCCGGTGATTCTAACATGCAATCCAAATCGAAAACCAGTGTGTTCCGGTGCTTTTTAAGGGTCACCTGGGGATCTTATTAAAACAGATTATGATTCGGGAGGTCTGAGGTAGGGTCGGAAATTCTGCATTTCTAACCAGGCCCCAGGTGGTGCCATGGATACTCAGAAATAATATTCAGTGGGTTCTGGAGTTACAGGGAGTAATCCAGCGGTAGGCATGAACCTACAAACTGTCCTAGAAGAAACCAGGGGGCTGTTGCTTCGGTGTGGGGTTTATTTGAAGTAAATATAACGCTTTAGCTCCTGTTGCTCAGAGAGGTGGGAACTGGGCAGGCTGTGTGAAATGATAGTAGTGAACCACAGTCCCGTGCCTGGAAGTCCGCTGGAGTCTGGGTTCACGCATGGAGGTTCAGGTCACACGAGAATCAAAGCTAAGAAGTGAACTTCTGGGGACGAGATTAGGGCACGCCATTAATTTATCCAGGAATTATTTGCTGAGCATCTATTGGAGCTTAGTGCTGGACGAGGCTCTGGTCTAACTATAACCACAAACTCTGCCTTTATAAGCCAGTGGAAGGAGGACAGACCATGACACAGGCAAACTCCAGAATTCAGAGTGATTGGCATTCTCATGGGGTAAGCCTCTGAGAGGGGTCCTTGGCCCAGCCCGGGGGAGTTATGGGACGGTTCCCAGAGGAAGCAATGGCTGCACTGAGTGGTGAAAGATAAACGAGAGTTATCCAGGAGAGGAAGTGGGACCAGAGGGTGTCCCAGGCAGAGGGGAGAGCACATGCTGAACGGGGTGACGTAGGAGAGAACAGGGCCTCTTTCCAGAAGCAGCTCCGTTTATGGGCATCGGGACTTGGAGTGCAGTCAGAAAAGAACCCGGAGACAGAGAAAGGGCTCGAATGCCACACTGAGACGTTCGTACTTCTTTTTGAAGCCAGAGGTCTATGGGGTCGGTGATCCCTCTGAAGCTCTCTGAAAAGATTGTGTTTATGTGTCTGTGTGCATTATCCTGGGATCTCCCGGGAGCTACCGATGGGACCTAAGCCTCCCACTCACTGGTCAGGGCTCACCCTGTGCAGACAAGGGAATGTCACAAACGTTGGAGTGGCAGGACAAGCAATTGAGGAGGCGCCCACCATCCTGTTCTTTCTTCCCCCCTTGAACTTCTGCACATCAGTTCTCTCAACCTGGGACACTCCTTCTCACCCCCACTGCCACCCACATCTCCCTGAGTTAATTCTTATTCGTCCTTCAGATCTCAATGCAAAATCTCCTCCCTTGGGGAAGAATAGCCTGACTTTGCCCATGAAGTCAGCCCCCTCCCATTATACAGACCTATAACTCCTTTGAAACAATTGCTGTGCGTTGTAATTACATAATGAATAATGTGTCTGCACCTCTCCCGTCTACTAGAATAAACACACTTCGTTGGAAGATATCATCTGTCATGTTCATAGTTATAATGTCAACTCCCTGAAAAGGTCCTAGCACATAGTGGGGACTTGATAAATATTGAGTGATTGTGTGAATATTTGATTGAATGAGTGGGTTCACAGAGCCGATCGATACCACCTGAATCTTTTCCCCTCTCGGCCCTAACCTGAATGTTCACCCCATTCTTCATTTTGTATCTTAAGCTCTGGCCCTTGCAGACTGGTAGGTCACTGCCCCTAGTATGGTAGAAATGAACTACAGTGGGGCATGGACCACAGCGGCAGGCTTCTGATGCCTGCCTCCACGGCTTCCTACCAATGTTTTTAATCACTTAGTAGCAGCTGCGGTCTACGGGTGAGGATCCAGGGACCTTTCCAGAGTGGTCAGCCAACCCCATCGTGGACCAACATCAGCATGTCGTTCACACCTGCATTTTGAAAATCCTGACATCTATTTTCTAATGAGCAAATTGCCCTATCTGGCTTATTCCTTCTGCGTTGTCAGGGAGGTGGGAAGGCTTTCATCTGTTCTACCTCATCCCGTATGAAGAGAAGAGAAGAAAAACACCGGCATTACAATAGCAGCTTTGGGTTTCGTATTATTAGAGTAAGGATGAATCATTCTGAAGGCAAAGAGAGCAGCGAGGGCAAATCAACAGTCTTTCGGTGGGTGTCAAACCAGCAGCATCAGCCTCCTTGTTCTCACTCCCACCCAATGGCAGTGACTCTCCAAAGCCTTCATCTTACTTCGTCTAGCCTGAACCTCCATGAGCCTCAGTTTCCTTATCTGTAGAGTGGAGAGAGCAGTATTTATCCGATAGGCTTGTTGGGGGGATCCTATGAGATAATGTACGTAAAGTGTCTGCCTCTGTATTTCCTTCTCCCCATATATGCTAGCCAACCCTTCCAGGAAGTCTTAAGAGTGACATAACTATTGAACCCCAAATTCTAGGCAGCCCCAACAATGCGAAGGGAAAAAAAAAATGTAAAGCTCCGGGTCAGAGGGTTTGCAGAAAAATGATAGAACCAAAAAGAAAGAAACTGTGGAGAACAGCATTAGGTCTCATTAGCCCCAAAGGTTTGACTATGCGTTTTTAACCAACAGAGAATTTTCTACTTCTTTTCCATGCTGTAAGCATTTTCCCTTCGAACTCATTTTTTAAAAACGCTAATGGAATAGGAAAGAAAAGTGGAAAGAAGCCACTTTTTTTCCATTTCTTCAAAGGCAACTCAAATTTGATCCCTTTAGTGAATGGCTGCAGAAAAAAAACTCCGCTTTGGTCTGCTTTCTGTGATTAAACAACCCTCTCGTTTGTCAAATAACAGGGAGAGGAGAAGAAAGGGAAGCTCTTGTTGCTGTTAAGTGCTCTGAAAGTGTACTCCCTCCCAATTCTCACTGGTGGGGTGCACCACTGCCTACAAAGGGATTCTCCAGATGGCTCAGTTGCCTAGAAGGGGACAGAACATGGGGGTGGGGTGGGAGGCCCTAAAAAGCCCCCATAGGATTGCGGCATCCTCGAGTTAGGAAGGTCTAGGACTGACTCTTGTGCCCCAACCCCCACCTGTCTTTTTAGGAACCCAGCAACATTTGAAACCAGTTTGTTCCCTGACATTCTCCATATAAGCAATCATATTCTTGAGTAAAACAAATGGACTAGGCTTTCTTTTCGGGAGGGTTGGACGAGGCTAACCTAAATCTATCTTGCTTCAGTGAAGTCTAGTTTCATCTTGACTGTACGAGAACTTGAGTCTTCATGGGAAGCAAGGACTTTTTACACAAATCATTCTTCAGTTCCAAAAGTTCCAATTGGAACGTAAATGGCAGCCTTACCTATTGACAGTCTAACCTCAGCCTGCGTTTCTGGTCTCGTTTCCTCACGAGCGGTATCAGGAGCATGGGTAAGAGTGGGGAGTCACTGAAGGCTTTCTGAGGAAGTTCCTGGGGTAGTTAAAACCTTGGGTTTTGGTGTCAGGCAGGGCTGGATTCAAACTGCATGCCCGCCTCTCCCTTCTGATTCTCCTTTCTTTATGGTAAAAATGAGAATCATAATATCTAACTTACAGAGTTGCTGTTGAGATCAAAATGAGGTGACATTGAGCACCTGGCATCCCGTAGATCCTAAATAAATGGCAGCTCTTACTATCACACCTCTCTACCTGTCCACAGCCAGTTCCTTCTGCCTGAAATACCCTTCCTCCACTTCCTTTTGATCTAAGAAGCTTTCTCCATCTTTTCCCCGGCCCACCCAGAGCATGTCATCAAACTGCTGGAAATGCACATATCATTCTGAGCTATTAAACTGGAATCAGCATCGTGGTTTGTAAATGTTTTCTCAATCAAGACTGATTTTTTTGGCATCAGATACTAAGTTTCCTTCATCTCCACAGGTCTAGCATTTAGCACAGGGCTTAACACATAGGAGGAGATTGATATTTCCTAAATGAGCATGTTATCAAACATTAACGCTTTAGCAGAAATTACCTATGACTGCAGTTTCTAAATGAGATAACCTGTCTGCCTCTATAATTCCCCGCCCCCCATACACTAGCCCGCACTTCCAAGAAATCTTAGGATTAACGTAACTATTGAACCTCAAATTCTGGGCATCCCCAACAATACGAAGGGAAAAAATGTAAAGCCCCAGGTCAGAGGGTTTGCAGAAAAATGGTTGAACCAAAAAGAAACTATGTAGAACAGCATTAGATCTCATTAGTCCAAAAGGTTTGATTATGCGTTTTTAACCAACAGGTAGTCTATGTCCTCCCAAATAAAGTGGGTGTAGGGGAGTTTCTCAAAAAGCTAAACTTATTTCATTTAAGAGATTGCCTTTTATTTGAGACCATTCTTTCTTCTTTCTTTGGAGTAAACAAACAAAAACCCTTGTTATTTATGAAATAATTTTTAAAATTATTTATTTAGCTAAGTAGAGAGTTAGCAACCTCTGTGTTGAGATCTCTCCAAAGTTCTGTATCTGTATCTCTATCTCGACAAGGGAGTTTCAAGTGCATTCATTGAAAATGCATTAATACTTGAAATTTAAAAGTCTGAGAATCACCACTTTATGAGATAATAGAGTAAAAAGAATGGGAGGGAATGTAATCCATGACTGGTAAGTCTGAATGAAAAGGAGAGCGAAAAGAACTCTCTGAATAAAAGTGCTTAAAGAAGTTCAGGGGAGCAAAATGACGGATGCCAAAAAGTACACACCCCCCACCCCCACTTCTCAACTTATTTAAAGACATAACCCCACCAGCCCAGAGTTCAGGATATTAATTTACTTAAGTCTGAGGCCCTCCTCACAGTCCCTCCCCAATTGCTCAGGTCATCAGCCTTCTTCGAAGAATAACAACACAGTACAAGGAAGGATGTCCATCCCACTGACCTCCAAGGACCTTCCTGTTTTGGAATCCAAGTCAGGACCCTCCTTCCGAATGAGAACCGGCTGTACCAGGGCCCCAAGCAAATTCTGGGAACTTGCCCTTGCTTTGGCCTTAGAATTACATTTCTGTAAAGACAGTTCCTTAAACCTCTGTCGCTCCGCTGACCGTGATTCCAAGCATTGTTAGGTTACTCCTCAGTCCTGCCTCCCTTTGTCCCTCCCCTTTTTGTCCTATCCTAGATGGATACATCTGTCACTTTTAAGTCCCTATTGCTCATCTGTCATGGTGCACAACCAGGGAGCGGCAAGGGAAGAGGCCAAATGACTGTTTTGCCACCAAAAGGAAGACTGACATTTCAAAGATCTCTCTCTCTCTCTCAGAGTATCATGTCCCCCACCCCTTGCTTAATAATAATAATAATAATAATAATAATAATAATAATAATAGCAATTATTTAAGTACTTGAGAGTTCTCCATATAACTAAGGCATTATGCTAAGAACTTCACAGCATTATTTCATTTTATCTTCATAACAAACCCATGGAGATGATATTATCACATTACAGATGGAAAAACTGAGCCTCAGAGAACTTAAATCACTTGCCTAATGAGCTTCTCACAGCTGGTAAGGAGCTGGAGGATGGAAGGCCAGTGTTTCTGATTATAAACGTCTATGCTTAACCTTACCTAAAACTGCCTCCACTCAAGCACCTTCACAGACTTTTAGTGGCCCACCAAATGGGACTCAAAATTCTCTCACGGGCCCTCAAGACCCTTCAAGGCCCGGTCTCCACCTGCTTCCACAATGCCCTTCTGGAATCCTCCATGGCAGGTATTTGGGAGTCCCTTTTACCTCAGAGTCTCTCACCTCTGAGCCTTTGCCCATCCCACGGATGACCGTGAGTTGCTATGCAGTCATTCTTCATGTGGGTGTTTCATCTCCCCATCTTGACAGACGCCCACAGGGAGGAGTCATGTCACAGCATGTGTGTCTCTTGCGTTGCCTCACCGGGAACGCAGCAGACGTCCAATCCGTGTTTGAAGACTGACCCCCTTCTGTCCTCTTCCTGTCTCTTCTTTCTTCTTCCACATCCTCTCCCTTTGGCATTTCCTCCTTTTATTGTTTCTCTCTCCTCTGTTTCCTTCTGCACTTTTAAGTGTGGTAGGCAGCTGCGGACGTGTTTTCCAATGATCTCGGCCTCCTGATAGTCACGGCCTCCTTGGTGTGGGCTGTATCTAGGGACTTGCTTCTAATGAACAGAATATGGCAAAGGTATGTCACTTCCATGATCAGATCACAAAAAAACTGTGACTCTCCCATTAGCATCCTTGCTGGCACTCTTTCTTGCCTTCTCTCTTGCTCACTCTGATGACGGCAGCAGTTCCGTGTTGTGAAAGGCTCTGTGGCAAGGCCCATCTGGCAAAGAAGCCAAGAAGGCTTCTGGCCAACGGCTCACGAGGAAGCGAGGTCTCAGCCCAGCAATCTGAAATGAACTGAATCCTGCTCGAAATGTCATGAGCAAACTTGGAAGTACATCCTTCCCAGCTGAGCCTCGAGATGACTGATGGCTGCAGCCCTGGGCCATGCCTTGATCGCAGCCTGCTGAGAGACCCAGAACCAGAAGACCCAGCTCAACCACGCCCAGACTCTTGATCCACAGGAACTGTGAGATAATGATTTTTTTTTTTGAAGAGAGTAAATTCTTAAGCAGCAATACATAACGAATACACTAAGTATTCGTTTACTCGAACATTCATTGAATGTTTAACATGGTGTCTTTGTTAAACGAGGGAACATTTTGATGACTCAGGCATAGTTCTCTAGTTTTTGAAAAGCTCCAGCTTAGTTGGGATTTGGGAAAAGAGACAAGTCATCAGATCACTGAAATATGATATCATGTAAGAGTTCTAATAGAGAAAAGAAGTGAGACTTAGTAGAGATTTGTAGAGGCAGCAGCTCATTCTACTTGGGAGAATCTCAGAAGGCTCCCAAAAGGTTAACAACGTTGAGCTAGGTCTTGGAGCACAAGTGAGAGGTCATCAAATTGAGGGAGTCAGGTCGAGGGGAGGGAAGACCATGGACAAAGACACAGCAGCATTAAAAGGCTTGTCATAATTAGGTAAAACGTGAAATTTTAGCATTCCCTATTCTGACTCCTATATGACAAAAGGAACAATGTGTACGTATTCAGTGTTCGCCGTCACATTTTAACACTCGGTATCTCATGGAATTCTTATAACATTCCTATGAAATGGACAGTCTCCATGTATTGGTGAGGAGACCGATTCTCAAAAAGTAGAAATGACTTGCTCAAGGTCACAGAGCAAGTTACTGGCTCAGGCTGGGTTTTGAATCTGATTCTAGCCCTCCTCTTCCAACCACCCACACTACCTGTGTCACATCTGTGATGGACAACTCAAAAGAGGGAGGATTCCAGTTGCCGCTGGGTAGGACAAGTCTTTAAATGCTGTGGACCCACACGCTCCTCTCACAGCCTGGTACAGAAACAAAGAAAAGAGGCCGTGCCAGTTAGGTTCTCCATCCATCCTGGGGCAGTAACGGAGTACAAAGGGTAAGGGCACAGGCTTAGCCTCAAATCCTGGCTCTTCTACCTACTTGCTGAGGGACCTCGGGCAAGATATTCAACATCTATCTCTGAGCCTCGTTTTTTCACATCAGTAAAATGGAGAGATGAAAACAGCACCTAACTCATAGAGTCAATGTGATAATCCACAGAAAGTAGAAACAGTATGGGTGAGAATATGCCAGAAAGTTGAAGGGCCTCAGTAAGTCTGTCCATATTAAAATTTAGTAATGAGGAACCTAAAAAGAGAGAGAGAGAGAGAAAGAGACTAGGCAATCCCATATATTTTCCTCAGATTCAGATGACTTTGTAATTCAGATTTTCTCATATCCTTAAAAACCAATATGCCATTTTCTTCAGACAATCCGATATTGTTTGGGTGGAAGTATGAAAAGAGGAACATTTATCCTCAACTCCTCATGTTTCCCTATTGCGGGGTGGGGACCTCCCATCCAGCGACACGCCTGGCTCTCCCCGCACCTGTTTGGTGCATCTGGAAGAAGAAACTGAACATGCTAAGCTCAGTAGTCTCCCTTTTGGGAGTTCCTTCCCTACAGAAGTGGTGGCTTCTGCGCTTTGCAGAGCAGGCTTTGTTCCATTGGTTTGCCTAAAGTTGGAGTTAAAGTTGGGGGTAAATTCAACTCAGAAGAGTATCAGCAAGCTGCGCCTTCCAAAAGAGTTTTTTTTTTTTTTTTAATCAGTTATACAGCTGGCACTTTGCTCTCCATCTGATTGACTTTCATGTCTTGCAATTAGTTTTGTACCACCTTGAAAAGATTTGCTCCTCTCTTTTTATGATGCTCATTCCAATCCTTCATTAAGTCTTCTTGTCACGGTTCCACATGGCTGTCCTAGGCAAACTTTCTGCACAGATAGCTCTTCCTTCGGCTTTTTTCTCCCCCAATATTCTGGCTCCCCACCCTCCCAGGTCCTGAATCGTGAAGCAATTTGGCGGGTTTACTTTATACCCAGGCCTTACCCTCCGCCAATCCTGCAGACACTTGACTCGTCCAAGTTTGATTTTTCTAATTACCTCTTGGCTGATAACTATTCTAGCAATTTCTTCACGTGGTAAATGTTCCAACTTCTCCACTTTGTCTTTCTCATTGAATCCTTAAAATAAAAAATTTGGTAATTCTGGCAAATTTGAATCATCATTACTTTCAAGTGTGTCATCTTTTATTAGCCAGTCTATATTCCCTACCGAGAACTCTTTTCTCCTTGATGCATTTGAGAACCTCCATTTAATTTTCTTTCCCATTACTGAGCTAGCACTAACTTGGACTAACTTACTCCAGTAATGTCCTTGCAGACGCAGCAGTAGTCACAGCATCTGGGTAGAAGTTCCCAGGTGTAGACTGTTGGCACACGAGCCCTCAAACCATCTCTTCCAAGGGCTTGCTGCTCCTCTGTCTGTTCTGAGATACTTTCCAAGAATTAGTTTTTCTGAACTAATCAGAGGTAGGCAAAAGTCAGTAGAAGGGCAGTAACGATGAACATATTTACTGCGAGAGGAAGGTGAGCTGATCAAGGAGACTTCTGTCATCAACACATATGAAACGATTTTCTTTTCTCCCTCCAGAGGAGCTCTCTTGTAACCAGCAGAGATCTCCCTAGGGAGTTAGGGAACCGAAAGGGGAGAAGGACCAGTCCAGAGTCTGATTCTCCATAGTGCTGTCCAGTAGAATGTTCTGTGATGATGGAAATGTTCTATATCTGTGCCGTCGATATAGAAGCTACAAACTATAGGCGCTGAGGAACTGAGGGACTGAACATTTTATTTTATTTAATTTTAACTAATTTAAATATAAATAGGCACATGTGACTAGTGGCTACTATACTCAGTCATGCAGATCTACCAGATGTTATTTTGGGGTTATCTGGGCCTTCCTCTTTCACAGTAGCCATAGTTTTTTGTGAGTCCTTAGATGACACACAAGGAGACAAAGATCCTTCTGACACAGAATGTGGGGTCCGTGGTTGGATGTTATGATGCTCCATGCCCATGGGAGCTACACTCTAGTGGGTGTTTCAAGCAGAGGCCACAGATTGGGGGTCTACAGGCTAAATTCAGCCTGTAGTCATGTTTGACTTACACGATTAAAAAAAAAAACTTATTAGTTGCTGACATTTAAAATCAAAGAAATTTTACAAAAAGTTTTGGATTTCCAGCTTCTCTTGAAACATCGGAAGATCCCACCTGGCAACATCCAGACAGAAATGGACAGTAGCAGCTTCCTCTACAGAGGGCAAGAGCTCTTCAGTTTGCCAGTCCCCACCACTCCCCGTGCAGGCATTTGGATTTGCTTGTCCTTGTGTCACGGTTCTAAGTATGGACTTTGTTTGACATCAGACAACCTGAGTTCGAATCCCATTTCTGCCTCGTAACAAGCTGTGTGACCTTGAGCAAGTGACTTCACCTCTCAGAGCCTCGGTCATCTCATAAGTGGGGAAGGTAATGGACTCCGAGCATTGTTTCAAGGATTCGATGGAACAATACTCGTATATTTGATACAGAGTCAGGCTTAGGGTAAGTGCTCAATAAATATATGGTAGCCATGGGAAGGAGAAGGGGGAGGCTGAGGGGAAGAAAGAAGAGAAAGCGGGAGAAGGAGGAGGAGGAGGAGGAGGGAAATAAGGGCTGCGATTCAGTTTCTAAACACATCTAAGACCCACATGGAAGAGAAAAAAAAAAAAAAACTCTTCCCACAGTGAAAGATTTCCTGACCCCCATATCTTTAGCTCTCTTCCAACATACTACAACCACCCACATCGTAAGCTCACGGGCACGGGGCGGGAGTTGAGAGGTGAATGGGTGAATTTACTGAGAACGAGAGGGAGATGTGTGAACAAAAGCAAGGAAATAAATCAGTTGGCCCCTGAGACTTTTGTCCTTGGAGCTGCAGCTTTTACCCTGAGAAACAGTTCTCCTGCCCACTTCTAGGGAGCATTTGGGACCTCGTGACAGAAGCACCAAAGGGTCCGTAAAATCTATTGGGGCTCAAATTCCTGCCCCATGCCCAGCATCTGTCATCAGAAAAAAATTTCTATGTGGTATAGTTTGTACATATCTATCAGAGAAAAAGCAAGCCCTTCTAAGACAAATGGAGAGAAAGTTACCTGGTAGCTGTTTGCCAAAAGATATATAGGAGACTTAAATAAATTCTCAAGCAGTTATGACCTCAGGTTCTCTGTGTTTAGCTTTGCACAGTCTCTTGCAATTGATTCAAGGACCATGTAATTCAGAACATGCTGGGAGAGGGGTTTCGGGATGCCAATTCCAGGAACTTGCACCCAGACGCTTGGATTCAATTCACTTGGGGGTAGGGCTATGGAACATGCTCTTGTAGGTAGATATACAAGCTGTTTTACTTATAGGACTCATTTAATCAAGGAACATTAATACTGGGGATGCACAGTTAGCAGCTGATGAGAATAGCCTGACATATACCTTCCACCTCTGGGAAAGCATGACAATCACTGCGACTTTGGGTGGTCAGGGAAGGCTTCTCCGAGGAAGAGAGCCAGCCTTCTGCTGGATTCTGAGGTATCTAGATGGGGGCCATAGAAGCAAATTCATTAATTCATTTATTAATTCACCAGGTATTTATTGAACACCTACTATGTGCCCGCTTTGTTTCAGGTGCCAAGAATAGAACAGTAAACAGAACAAAAAAAATCCTCTGTCCTCGTGGATCTAGTTGGGGATAGCAGGCAATAAACAAAATATGTAAGGATAATATTTAGCTTTTAAGATGGTGATGAACACTGAGGAGAAAAACAAAACAGAGACCTTTGGTAGAATCATTTTCAAATTTGGCTGTAAGATGATATTATGTAAGCATGAGTCTCTGTCTAGTGGTCATATTTTTGCAGGAGGCCTCCCACCATGATGCAATATCACACCCCAGATCTATCCATACATACACGCATCCACCCATCCATCCATTCGTCCATCAACCCACCCAGCCATTCACCCATCCACCATCCAGCTATCTCTCCATCCCATCATCTATTCTTCCATATTCTATTTTTTCTTCTTTCCCATTCCTTCTTCTTCCTTCCTTCCTTCCTTCCTTCCTTCCTTCCTTCTTCCTTCTTCCTTCCTCCCTCCCTACTTCCCTCCTCCTCCTTCCTTCACATTCCTTCCTTCCTTCCTTCCTTCCTTCCTTCCTTCCTCCTCCTCCCTCCACTCCTTTCCTCTCCTCCCTCCCTCCAATCTACTTGGCCAACTACATACTAGACTCTCTGTGTAGTTCTGACGATACAAAAGTGACCAAGACAGACACTGTTATGGGGTGAACTATGTTTCCTTTCAAATTCGTATGTTGAAGCTCTGACTCTTAGTGTCTAAGACTGTAACTGTATCAAG
Source organism: Pteropus medius (assembly GCF_902729225.1). Taxonomy (NCBI): domain Eukaryota; kingdom Metazoa; phylum Chordata; class Mammalia; order Chiroptera; family Pteropodidae; genus Pteropus; species Pteropus medius. The sequence continues at coordinate 4,818,692 of NW_024343733.1, read as the reverse complement.
ACTTAGAGCCTTTAAAGAGGCAATTAAGTTAAAATGGAATCATTAGGCTGAGCCCTAATCCAGAACCACTGCTGTCCTCATAAGAAGAGGAAGTTAAGACAGACTGAGAGACGCACCAGACTTGTGCATACACAGAGATGACCGTAGGAACACACAATGAGAAGGTGGCCATCTGCAAGCCAATGCGAGAGGCCTCAGGAGAAACCCAGCCCGCTGACCTTGGTGTTGGACTTCTAGCCTCCAGAACAGTGAAAAGATATCTTTCTCTTGTGTCAGCCATCCAGTCTGTAGTGTTTTATCAGGGCAGCTCTAGCAAACCGACACGGGCACCCTCACAGAAACAGGTGTTCTCAATTCAGAGACAGAGAAAGAAAATTAAACAGACAATTATAATATAAACACATCTCTTTGCCTGAAACACATCTCTTGCTTGAAAGTCCACCCAAAGAGATGCATCCATTTGAATTAATCACAGTTCTCTCATTAATCCAACAAATAGGTGTCGAATGCCCACTCTACTTCTGGTGCGGCGCCAGACACGGGGGATTAAATGACAGGTTAGGTAAATATAGCCATTGTCTTTAGAAGTTTACAAGCTCCCACCCCTTCCCTATATTATTTAACACCATCCTCTACTCAGATCTCACAAGGGGCTGCAGTGTAATGGGGTCGATATGATCACGGACCTGGGTTTGGGTCTGTTCTCGCCCACTAATGGGCCATGTGGCCTGGGACAAGCTATTTAACTGGTCTGAGTCTCAATTTATCTCTAAAAGGCAATAACAGTACCCAGGTATGATTGTTGTGAGGATTAAATAAGATCATGGCCATAAATCAGAATAAGTGCTTCATAGATGTTTGCTGTGGTTATCACTGCAGTCTCTGAAGCGCAACCAATCAGAGGATAATAAATATTATCACTAATATGGAGTGGTTTCTCGATGCCAGCGCACTCTAAGTAATTTGCATATATTATCATCGCATACCTGCGAAGCATCTTCCCTACCGCCCCAGCCTTCCCTAGTTTCATTTTCCGGTTTCTCTTTTGTCTACTTAGTGTTTTATCACGCCCACGAAAGCACTTAAGACCTGAGGTAGTCTGAGGGAGAGGCTAGAACCCTGTGGGCAAAGAATTTGTATCTTTATCCCCTACCCATTGTTTCCTGTCCTCCCAGTTCACACACTGGCCCAGGGAGCGGTGTCTGGAGGGACCGGTGCCACAAGGCTCTCTGTTAACAGCTGCAGTCACTGACAACACATTTGATTACAGGTCCCCATCAAGGTGATGCAGTTGTCTCTGTATATTTCATTCCTGGCGGGTTTTGTAGTTAAATCTCCTCCAGTGCCACCGGGAAGTAAAGTCCGCTTCCTTTCTGAGGGACCAGAGACGGGAGACAGCAAGACATAGTTATCATGGAATCCACGTCTCCTCCTGGGCCCCGAGGGGCACTTCTGGAAATGGTTTGGAATTTGATCACAGTCTTCAAGCATAAGAACCGTGGTTAAAAGCTGTTATTTCCTCGCTTCTGATAAACGGTTGTCAAGAAGCTGCCAGTTCTGCTTTCGCTGGGGGAGATTGGATTGGGGGAGGACGTGGGTCAGGAGAATGGGAAGAGATGGCAGGATGGGGGTCCCAGAGCCTCAGACTCGCACGGCACCCCAAAGTCAGTTGACGATTTGGAGACGGTCCTGCCTGACTTTGTCAACAGTGAGACAGTCACAGGGACACTGAGATTAGATAGGGTGAGTCGTAAAGGAGGCTCAGCTTTAATTAAGGAACTGAAACAGCTGGATAAGAATCATCAGCTCTTGAATATGTTGAAAAAGAATTCCAGATACAGGAGTTGCAGACTCAGAAACCTGCAGACACTGGTAAGTGAAGACGAAATGAGCTCAGGGAGGCTTTAGGGAAACAAGTGGACACGCTTCATCCAAAGGAGGTGGCAGCCTCCAGCTCCAGCTACTTGCTGCTAGCTCCAGCATGAGCCAATCACCCACTTTTCCAGAATAAGCCCCCAAATCTGGAACTTTAGGTGAAATATCCTGACATGGAAATGTAAGCTATGGACTCAAACGTTTTAGAATCACATTGCAGGCCAAACAAAACATGTCTGAAGGTCAAATCCAGTCCGTACATTCTAATTTACGCACTGTGCTACGAGCGTTGAAAAGAAACCCAAAATTCCAGAGGCAGAAGGAAATTTTAATGCGTCATCAATTACCACCATGAAAATAACACGGTAAAAAGAATAGTTACGATTTATTCAGTACTAACCGTGTGAATTAGCAATTTGTTTGTATTATTCCATTGAGTCTTCACCACAACCCCGGAGGTGTAGGAATTTTGGCCCCCACTGAGGAAGAAAATAAGGTTCACACAGTTTAAGTCACTTGCCCAAGGTCACACTTTACTACCCTGGAGTCTCTGCTGAGAGGGATCATTTTCCGTGTATCTTCTGCAGCACAGAACACAACACCCCAGGCACCTCCGGAGCCTTTTTCCGCCTCCAAAATTTTCCCTCGCTATATGTGTTAGGCTTGTTCTTTTTTTCTACTCAGATATTTTTTTTTTCTAAATTAAATTTATTGGGGGTGATATTAGTTAATAAAATTATACAGGTTTCAAACGTGCCATTCAAGAATACATCACATGCGTAGCGCATTGCGTGTTCACCACCCAAAACCAAATCTCCTGTCGCCACACGTTTGACCCCCGTGACCCTTCTCCACCTTCCCTCTTCCACCCTTTCCTCTGGTAACCACTAAACAGTTGTCTGTGTCTACGAGGTTTCGTTTGTCTTGTTCATTTGTTGCTTTACGTTTTCTATCCCACATGTGAATGAAATCATATGGTTCTCAACTTTTTCTGTCTGACTTATTTCGCTGAGCATGATAATCTCGAGATCCATCCACGTTGTCGCAAATGGCAGTATTTCATCTTGTCTTATGGCTGAGTAATATTCCATTGTTTCTATGTACCATATCTTATTTATCAAAGAAGATGTGTTAGGCTTATTCTAATGCAGTGGTTTCTAACCAGGAGGCAATTTGGCCTCCCAGGAGACACTTGAGACAAATATCTCTAGACATTTTTGGTTGTCACAACTAGAGGAAGCGGGGCAGGGTGCTACTGGCATCTAGTGGGTAAGGACCGGAGACGCTACTAAACTCCCTACAATGCACGGGACAGTCTCCCTCCACAAGGAACTATCAGGAACAAAATGTCCATAGTCCCAAGGTTGACAGGTCCTTGTTCAAAGGATTAGCGGAGGGAGAGGAGGGGACTGTGAGTTCCTAAGGAGGTGGGCGAAAGGAGGAAGAGGAGAATAATGAAGATGAGGCTTGTGAAAGCAGCTCTGCTGTTAGCGGACCTGTGTGACTTACCAAGTGTTCTCAACCTCATGTCGCGCTAGAACTCCACGACGGCCCAGCCACACGTTGTCCTACGGCCATTTTACAGATGAGGAAGCTGAGGCCCAGAGAAAGAAAGAGACTTCCGAACCTCAGGCATCATCTTATTCAATCTTCCCAACGACCCAGGGAAACGAGCACTGTGTAGCTCCATTTTTACAGTTGGGAAACTGAGATTCGGGGAAGCGAAAGCACTTGACCAAAGTCACCAGAATTTGAACCTGAGCATGTATGACTTTGAACCCTGCACTCTAAATCATTCCACTGGCCTGCATCTCACGGTGCTTGTCCCATGAGCTCCCCATTTCAAGGAAACTGGGGACGCACAAGAGCAATTCCGGAATACATCCTAACTTCAAGGAGCTTACGTTTAAATGCAAAGAGCAGGCACATTCGCCACTGGCTGTAACACAAGATGATGACAAGAGAGCAGGTCATAAAGAAGGTAAAGGCCTGTAAGATGAGAACTGGCAAACAATGGCCATGGGCCAAATCCAGCCTGCTTCCTATGTCCGCGAAGTTTTCCTGGCACACAGCCATGCCCATTTGTCTACGTAGAGCTTATGGCTGCTTTTGAGTTGAGTAGCTTCTGCAGACACCACCTGGCCTATAAAGCCAAAGATATTTATTACATGGCTCTTTATAGAAAAAGCCTGCCGATCCTTGCTGCAGGAAAGAAGAGAAATGACCAATAGGGAAAGTTACCCACCCTCCATGCTTCTCACTAGATCCATCGGTGATTGATTATTCCTCAAAATCACTGGGATTTTGACCCCCGGAAATGATCATCGTAGCAATGACATTCACAAACTCCATGTACTGGGTGCTGACTGTGTACCAGGCATGAGGCGAAACCTCTCCAGTTTCCCCAACAAACTCATCAGGTAGGCATTATTAACCCTTTTTATGTACGATGACCATGAGGCTTAGCCAGGTCAAGGGGAAACCCAAGTTCAACTAGCTAGCAAAGGATAGGAGGGGGATCCACAAGTGGACATGTACGGCTCCTAAGCTCTTAGCCACCCGAGTGTGAAAACACTCAGCACAAGTCCTGGCTCCAGTGGGTCAGGAAACTCTAATACATTTTCCATAAAGAAATGTTTCTTCTTTTCTTCCTTGACCAGGGTTCCTGCCTTTGTAAATCAGTGTGATACTGTAATTTATGAGAAAATATATATATTTGGTCTCCATTCCAATTCCCGGCATGGAACTCCTATAGCCTTGGAAATTCCTAAGTAATAAGAGGATAAAGGTGTCTTTATGTCCTCGAGGTGACTTTTGGAAAGCCCCTAGCTAACTTAAAGATGGGGGCTGACTTCCAGGGGAACCAACCATGTGACGAGAAGGTTGGACCGTTCCGTCCCACGTCCTCAACCCCTGACTTCCAGGGAGGGGAGAGGGGCTGGAGGTTGAGTTCGATCATCAGTGGCCAATGATTTCATCAACCGCGCCTACGTAATGAAGCCTCCATAAAAACCCAAAAGGACGGGTCCAGAGAGCTTCCGGGTCACTGAACGCGCGGAGGTGCCGGGAATGTGAAGCGCCTGGGGAGGGCGTGGGGACGCAGTGCCCCTTCCCCGCTCTGTGTCTCTCTTCCATCTGGCTCTTTCTGAATCATATAATAAACTGGTAATACGGGAAGTAAAATGTCTGAGTTCTGTGAGCTGCTCTAGCAAATTAACTGAACCCAAAGAATGAGTTGTTGAAACCTCTGATCTACAACCTGGACGTGGAACTGGCATCTGAAGTGGAGGCAGTCTCACGAACCCACGGGATCAGTTCTAGACAGTCAGAATTGAGTTGAATTGTAGGACATCCAGCTGGTGTCAGAGAACTGCTTGTTGGTGTCAGGGGAAAACCTACATGCTGGAATTGGTGTCAGGATTGTAACCGGTAAGAAGCTCTTTCCAGGCCCAGAAAGGCCTGCAAGTTCTTTTCGGAACCAGCTTGTCTGCCTCAGACAGCACCCAGCAAGTCCCAAATCTCAGTGCATTGCAAAGCAGCTAACAGCCTCACCTCGGGAGCTGCTGCTGCTCCAGACCGGCTCAAATGCCTTCCCACACCGCCAGTGGTCCAGCAGTTGACATTTACACAGCACTTTACAATCTCCCTTGGTTAATCCAGCATGTTCCCTGGTCACTTCTCATTAAGAGGAGCGTAGCCTCCTTTTCACTTGTTCTGAATTAAAGTGTCACTTTTCCCAGCAAGGGGCTGCAGGTGGAAAGTACAAGCACAAAGCCTGGAAGCAGGGAGGGAAAAGGGAACAGCCCCACCCCCCAGTCCCCTCCTACCCCCTTTCTTGCAGCCACAATGATACTGCCACTCACCACCCCCTCCCTCCTCCCACCTGCAAGTTAAACAAAAGTTAAGTCCTAGTATGTCCAGGAGATGTTAAAGCGGAGGGGTTTTGGCTCAGCTGGTGCAGGAAAATGTTCATCAACAGCAGTTGGACCTGCAAATGTCTTTTTTTTGGTATTCTCGGGCTAACCAATTATCCCAGCCGTGCAGCCAAGGCCACCCAGGATGTTTTTGAGAAAACTAGCTCACGGCAGACATGCTGCTCTGATTTCAGCTGTCCCTAGTCAAGGATCCCAGAGCCCCAACTCTCTCTGAAGTATTCAGTCACTGATAAATTGCTACCCCAGCAACGGTGAAATGGTTATCAGGCCCCGCTTTGGCTGAAAATCCAAGCGCAAGAGAAAAAGAGGCTGTGTATTTTAGTGGAAAGGATTTGGGTTTAAATCATCCAGCCCTGTCTCTTCCCAGCTGGGTGATTCTGAGCAAGTGACTTAGCATCTCGGCGCCTCTGTTTCTTGTCCCATAAGATGGATTTACACTGGGGGATATCTTTAAGATATAATTAAATGACACAACAATATATCTTTGAATTGCGGTAAAATTTATGTAACGTAAAATTTGCCATCGTAACCATTGTGAAGCACACAGTTCGGGGGCATTAAGAACATCCACATTGTTGTGTAACCATCACCGCCATCCATCTCCAGAGCTGTTTGCATCTTGCAAAACTTAAACCCATCAAACACAACTCACAACTGTCCCTCTCCACAACCACCATTCTATTTTCTGTCTCTATGAATTTAACTACCCTCTGCAGCTCATATAAGTGGAATCATATAGTATTTATCCTTTCGTGACAGACTTATTTCACTTAGAATAATGTCCTCGAGGTTCGTCAATGTTGTAGCATGTGTCAGAATTTTCTTCCTCTTTAAGGCTGAATAATATTCCATTGTACATATGCTCCGGGACTCAGAGCCATTTAGAGGGAGCAAGCAGCCCTTTCTCTTAGATTATGGGAAAGTCAATTCATTTCTCTGGGCCTCATCAAAATGCTCTGAAGACATAAAATAAATTCAAAACAACCTTATAGATGGTGAAAAGATCATTGTACTAGGAGTCATACAGACCTGGGTTTGTGTCCTGCTGTGCTATTTATTAGCTGTGTGATTTTAGCAAAGTCATTGATCTCAGATTCTAGTATAAATAAAGGAGTCCATGTATATTTGTTAAATAGATGAACGAATGAATGAATGAATGACCTCTTTCTCACCGGTCAAATTATTCCTATTCCTGGAATATTCTTTCAACTAATAGAATGTGTTTGCAGAGCTTTGCAGTTTTGAAAAGTACTTGGGATGAGGTACGGCTGAGTGGTTCAGAGCATACATTTGCATATTTACAAATACACAAATCTCAGTTTGAATCCCATTTCTGCCAGTACTATCCATGTGATCGTAGACAAGTTACATAAATCCTTCCATGCCTTAGTTGCTCTGTTTTTAACATGGCAATGACAGGAATTCTCACTGTGCTAGCCAGACTCCAAGACAGCCCCCGATGATCCTTGCTCCTGACATTTCATTTCTTATATAACTCGCATTGAAAATGAATAAGACTGACTTACACAACCAATAGGATACTGCTGAAAGGAAGTGTGACTTCTGAAGCCTGTCGTAAAGGACATTGCTGCCTCTGCCTTGGAGGCCTGCTCTCTCTTGGATCAGTCGGTCTTGGGGAAGCCGGCCATCACATCGGGAGGCTACTCAAGTAGCTCTATGGAAGAGGTCTGCATGGCAAGGAACTGAGGCTTCCTGCCAGCAGCCAGTCTCAACTTGCTGGCCGTGACAGTAAAACACCTTGGCAGAGGGTCCCTCTGCCCCAGTCATACCTTCAGATGAGGCTGCACCCTAATGAGACACCCTGAACTAGGACCAGTCAGCTAAATCCTCCCAAATTCCTGACCCTCAGAAACTATGTGTGAGATAATAAATGTTTATTGCTGTTTTAAGATGCTAAGTCAAGTGGTGATTTGTTACACAGCAATAGAGACTTAGTACACTCACCTCATAGGGCCACTGTAAACTTTAAAGGCAAGCAAAAGATCAAGGACTCAAGGGGAATGTGTCTGTAAAAATATGCCCTGGAAGAGGCATCGATGGATTACTTAAAGCACAGATGATGCAGAGCCAAGAAAATAACCTTTCTGGTATCCAAGCTAAACAGAGAGGAAATGAGGCAAATAAAAGTCCAAAAAGCTAAAGGTTCTTTCTAGCATTGCAAAGATTTAAGTAAGCCAATGGCCCGGGCAGTGAGGCCCAAATTAAATGCAAACTATGAAGACACGGCCGTTTAGAGCACTGTATAAACAAACATGTTATTATGATTCCCTGCACTTTATAAAGTCTATTAAAAGTTTATGGAATTTTCTTTTTTGAGCCTCACAACAAGCCCTACAGGATGGTTATTTTTGTGTCTGTTTTATGGATGGGCCAACTGAGGCTCAGAGGGCTGAGGCAACCATGCCAGGAATATAGAGTCATTGGCTGCTAGTGATGGGCTTCACGCCCAGGCCTCCAGTCCTCTTGACTCACGCTGAGCCCCAAAGTTGTTCCATGACGCCAGACTTCAGTCTCTTCCTCTCTCTGAGCATCAATTTAATTAAATGTAGAGTTTGGAAGAAACCAGTGATCACATATGCAGAACTTTAATGCCCAAGGCAATTTATTTAAGTGAGAAAAGCAGGTCAAGAGAGAGGGATCTTTCTACTATAAGGAAAACAAGAACACCTGTGCAACAATGCATAGCAAGTGACACCAGGCCTCAGAGCTGGGGAGGCGATAGGGACTGGTGAGAACTCTGGCAAACTGAAGGACGTGTGTCCTTTTCTGAGAGGATCTTCTCCTTAGCGCTAACCAGGTGTTGTCTTGCAGGAATGCAAGCCCAGGTTGCCAGATCACCTACTTCAAGAAAAGCCCAAACCTGTATTTTACATTAATTCTCCTAAGTTTAAAAGTTGGCTAAAGAAAACCAAAATAAAACAAAACGCTCTACGAGTCAAACACACAAAAGCCAATCCAGCTCATGAGCCACCATTCAGTGACCCCTGCACTAGATAATTTGCAAGGTCCCTTCCTGCTCCAAGACAGGCTGTCTCTATCAGGACCCAGCATGCACTGTTTGTTTACATGAGATCCCGGAGCAGCCTCATAAATATTCACAACTGGTTTTCATGTGCGGATGTGAGCTGAGTCCTCAAATAAATTTCAGACTCTCTGAGGGCAGGGACCAGGCCTCTGGTTTCCTGTTCTGACTCTCCCAGTGTGAGGTGCAGCCCCTCAAGGTGAGGGTTCAACCATAGCTGGGGCCAAGGGTCAGGCCGAGTGATTTTCCCCAGGCGGTGGCTCTGAAAAGCTGCGTGTCTCACATCATTTGGGGGCCTGAGCTCTGGATCTTGAGAGGGCGGCTTCCATCATTCCCGGTGTTCTAAGGAAGTGAAGCGAGGGAATCAAGTTTAATGACTTCTACTTACATCATGTCTGCCAGATTTATAAACAAGGCTTCTGTTTCCTTTGGGAATCCTGCCTGCTGCTGGGCAGATGTGGCTGCTTCTGCAGAAGGAAGTGACTTCCTCCAAATCATCCCAAACGAATAGGCAGTTTCTTCTGGGTGTTCGCTCCTTGGAGTGCCCGATCCATCGCATCTGTGGCTTCGGATGACACAGCGCCTAATAGCACGGGTTCAGGAGCCACCCTTCCTGGGTTCAAATCCCACCTCCTCCCCTTACAAATGAACGGAAATGGAATTGCTCCTGGATCCTCTCTGTGTCCACGATGATGAAGAGTCTGCATTTAAAAATATAACTTATGTCCTCTGCCTTCCAGGAGCTTGTAATTTAATCAAGGAGACAGAACCCCCCAAAAAGTTACAAAGGTTTATTATAGATATGAGAAATCATGGTCCATGGCAGTAAATGATCATTATCGAATGAGTTGTATAAAAAGAACTGTAAGAGCAGAAAGGAGGCAGAAAAGAGTACAGTGAGTTCACACGGGAGAGTGAAGACTTTAAAAACAGTTGGAGCTGGTGAAGGAGCGGGGTTTTTCTGCAGGAAGCAGATGGGCATTGATGAAAAGTGCTGTTTGCCCCCATTGAAGAAGCTAAGGTTGAGCAGTGGTTAGAAGCACAAACTTTGGAGACAGACCTAGTTTGCCCTGAATTTACCACAGTTGAAAGTGATAAAGACCCAACTTCAGTTGGCTCAAGTAACAAGGGGCTTTACTGGTTCACAGAGGCGGGGGTGGTTCACAGAATAGACTGAAATAATAAGGCAGCTCTTGGACCCGAGAAACTGGAGGCCACTGGGATTGTCTGGCTCTGTCCATCTCATTTCAGCTTTTTTTCTGCCCAGCACCATACTCTCCTGCAACAGACAGGCCTTCTCCCTGGGGCAGAGCACATGGGACCTGGAAGGTCTGGATAAGGGCCTTCGAGTTCCATGACCTTAGAGATTGGCTATTTTTTTTTTCCTTCCAGCTTCAAGTAAATCATCCCAGGGAAGAGGTCTGATTGGCTTGTCTTGGTCACATGACTTTCCCAGGTCCTTCTCAGTGACCAGAGGAGTGTGGTCATATGTTTGAATAGGCTTGAGTCTCATATGTTTGAATAGGCTTGAGTCTCAGTGATTGACAGCTCTACCAGAACCACAGTAGTAGGGCAGATGTGGGGAGAGGCTTTACTGCCCCTAGAAGGATAGGATATTTATCAATGCTTTGTTTTGGGGAAAAGTCTTAGAAATAACCTAGTCCAGTGTTTCCCACATGTGGGTGAGCTTATTACAATTCATATTCCCAGGCATCACCCAAAGTTCTAAACCTATCTCCAAGAACTGACCCCCCCAACACTGTGTTTTTAACCAGCTTTCCATGTATCTCTAGTGATCCGCGAGGCATGGAAACCACTGGTTGATCTGTCCCAATCATGTCATCTTATGGAGGAATAAACTGAGGCACAGAGAGGAAAACAATTCACCCCCAAATCGCCGATCCGGGAAGGGGCAAAAGAGGAATAAGGCTTGAGTCCTCCTCCTCTGCAGTCCCCTCCTCATTCTCAAAGCTCATGGCTTTCCCAGGCTGTTTCGGTATCTCCCCAGGCCACAGAGGGAGGAGGGCCCTGTGAGTCATTCTCTCCGTGACCTTTCTACTACGAGATTTCTCTACTATTGAGTCCCAAACACTGACCCTTTTCATACACACACACACACACACACACGTGCACACACACACACATACACACACGTGCACACACACAGAGCTAGATACTCTTCCTCTTTCCTTAACACCCATGTCACTCGAAACATAATTATAACCTGGCAAACTGGACCCAGGGTTGGGGAGGAGAGACTAGTGGACTGTAGACAACTTGATGTGACATAATGGGCTATAGAGAAGGGCATGTCAGGCAAGGGGAACTGTCAGAGCAAAGATCTGGGGACAAGAACAGGCATGGAAATTACAAAGAATGGAAGTATCAGTGGCCCTGGAAGGGAAGGAGGCTTACGGGGAGATTGGAACTTAATAAGGCTGGAGGATGATTGTGAAGGGATTTAATATCACGTTCCTGCATAAGGACCTTGATGGGGAAAAGGGATCTGTGACCTCCTGAGGTTAAGTTTATGTCCACGTATACCCAATAAAATTCCTTTTAAAATAGAGAAGCTGTTTAATAGTTGTACCCATGTTCAATGGTCTGCTCCATAAAAATATGAATCAAATTCATTTTTGACAGCTCTAAAGTAACAATTGAATTCTATTATTAGAATTTTGAAAATGTTTTGAAAGGTGGCATCATAGAGTCGATCCAAAATGTTTTCTTTGTAACACTAGCCCTGTGATACATACCTCCCCAAAGGGTTCAGTGTTGGAAAAGTCAAAAAATTCTGTTATCTCTATTTCCCCTTGTAGAAAATCTCAACGATCATATTAGTCTCTGAGAAAAGTCTTGTAGGAATGACACCCACTGAACTTTATTAAATTCAATGTTCCCAAATTTTGATCACAGAAATCCTCTTCTGATTAATCTTATGAATATCCTGTTGTGACGAAGTCAGTTACCTCGTGTCCTCCAGGGGTGATTGGGGCTTTGCGTGTCTCCAATTTAGCCCTATCAGATATGCCAGGCAGGAAACATAGAGACACAGTTACAGCTGCACAACTGTTTTTCTATCTAAAAGGAATTTCATTTAATATCATACCTACTTTCTCATGGCACATGCATACATAGCTTCATGTAGATGTGCATTTGATAATTTGGAGGCAAACACTAAAACGTATTAGGACACTATACAAAAGAAAGAAAGGGAGAATTTCCTGATTAACTTTACAAAGCGAAAAGTCCCTTTCGTTTATCTGCCTTCCAGGATCTACAGTTTGCCTACAGCATTTTCCTCAATGGGTTATACCTTTCTTCTCTTTGCTAGCATCCCTGACATAGAATCCTAACACGCACTGGAGACATCTTTTGCTTGACTTGACCTGCATCCATTCCCCATTTCCCGGAGCAAAGAGTGTCCCTTAGAAGTGTCTACCCTGTTCTATTCTCTATTAGTTTGATAATTTCAGGTATTTCATACAAATGGAATAAATCCTTCTGTACCTGGCTTATTTCACTTAGCATAATGTCCCAGGGGCCGGACGGAGCGGGGAAAGGGGGAGTTGCTGTTCCATTGGTATAGAGTTTCAGTCACATAGATGAATATGTTCCAGAGATCATACATGTCGTAGGTACCTGGCAGAGTGCCTTCGGTCCACAATACTGTATTGTGCACGTAAAAGTTTGTTAAGAGGGTAGATTTTAGGTTAAGTGTTCTTACTACCAAAAAAACCAAAAACCAAAAAACAAACCAAACCAAACAAACAAAAAAGGAAACTTTTGGAGATGATGAAGATGCCTGTTACCTTGGTTATGGTGATAGTTTCAAGGGTGTATACACATCTCCAAACTCATCGAATTGTGTATATTAAGTAGATGCTGTTTTCTGTATATAAGTTATACCTCAATAAAGCTGTTTAGAAGAAGAAGAAGAAGAAGAAGAAGATGTGGCTGGGCTTTTATCTCTCTCATGTTTAACCACCGGCTGGGGCCACCCTCAAAATGTGTGACCTTGGGAGGCTGTTGGCGAACCACATACTTCTTTTAGCTGGGCAGCGAGTCTTTTCTTGCAGGGGGATCTGAGTAGTGGACCTCTGTGCCTGCCACAACTCCCAAGTGAAAAGAGCTATTTTCTTTCTTTTTTTCTGACTATAATAATCCATGTCCATTGTAAAAATTTGAACATAAAAAGTAAATGGAAAAAGGTAAAAGTCACCTAAAATTGCTAGCATTTTGAAAACATCCTCTTGTATATTTTTCTATTCATATACATCTATATATATTTTTTATGTAAATGGATCATATAATATGCATAGTTTTTATTGTCGACTTTACAAAATATACCTTTAAAATTTTTTAATACCTCTCCACTCCTTCCTGCCCTTCCCCAGGTAACCAATATCAATAATCTAGTGCACGACCATCTTATAGGCAACTTTTATGGCACATAAGAGTTTAAAAAGTGCTTTCACATAACAGAAATATCATACCCTCATGACAAGCAATTTGTCAGATGGCAAATGCAAGTTTTGTTTCCCCATTTCTAGAGAAGACTAAAGCCTAGAAAGATAAGGTGATTGTCCAAGAAAGTCACTCAACTTGTAGATGACAGAGCCAGAGTTCAAACTCCTAGACTTCTCATCCAGTGCTCTTCCCTTTAAATGCCTTGTCCCTAATACCAACCAGGTAGGTCTCCCTTCTGCTTGACTAGATACACCTGACTCTTCTCTGTGACTGGTAACATATCAGAGAGTGATGTTCCCATCACAGGAAGTAATCAAGCTAAGTTCTCATGGCCATTCACCAGAGTCAGGGTTGAGCAGATTCTTATGCTGCAGGAGGGTCTTACGTTGCAGGAGGGAGGTCCTGCTCCAATGCCATCAAAAGCAGTGCAGTGTTGTTATGGAGTCAGCATCTACCAGTAGACAAGACATCCAGCTATGTCAGTTCTTGTGTTCACATCACAATCCTACCCTCCAAATAGCAGTGTTCGGATGGCAGCTGGATTTCTTTTTTTTTTCCCTTCAGAATTTCTATTTTGCACTGTACTTCTACGGAACTGCAAACACTGGGCCCATTAAATGAGCACTGAGACAAATGACAGTATAATGGTAATAGCCCGTATTTATAGTCCACATGAGCTGCTTCAGCCAAGGTGTAGTGGAAAATGGGAGGATTTTCTCTGACTGGAATCCTTGGTGGAAATGTAGATGTGCCCATTAAGCAACAGTTATCAGAGATATCTGATGCATCTAGTTAAATGATTCATTTTCAAGCTTTTGAGGATGAACATTTAATAGCAAAGAGCATGGGTCTCAATGTCAGCCAGACCTGGCTGTAAATATTGGTCCCTCCACCTCCTGGCTTTATGACCTTGGACAAATCATTCAATTTCTCTGAGCTTCTGCACTGTGCCTGGCGCATAGTACGTGACTGACAATATTAATTGTTTTAATTACTACTAGTAGTAGTGCTAATACTACTACTACTCTATTGCTAATATTATAAACTCAAGTGCAGCAAAGGCTCCCGGGTCTAAAGAATTCTCTTAACCCAGTATATTAGCTCTCTCCCCATTAAGCTGACCCAAATCATGGATCCAATTCCTGTGCATATTAGTTTACTTCATTTTGCATTATTAAATGTATATTCTTTTGGCCTAATTAGCAAATGTTTCAGCCGCATATTTTACAAAGTGTAGAAATAGTAGATCTACAGATATTAATACTTGTTACTGGAAAAAAGGAATTGGTGATCAAATAAGTTTGGGAGACACTTGGTTAAAAAAATGAAACGCTTTTCTTTCCTGCAGGACTTGCCAGAGCCTTTTACATTCCAATAAGATTTGTGCCTAGGAGGCAGATATAATACTGTATAAATCTCTATATTTTCAGCTGCAAATGGCAGAAGCCCGGCTGAATTTAGCTTAAGTAAAAAGATAATTTATTGGTTCACGTAACTCTAAACCCTAGGATTATACATACGTTAGGCTGACTGGATCCAGGGGTTCAAATTATGCCATCTAATCATCTACCCTCCCCTTCCCTCTCTCCTTTAATCTCTCTCTCCCTCTCTCCCTTCTTTCTCGTCTATTCTCTCTTCATCTATTCACACATCTCCTCTTTGTTCGGCTTCATTATTAGGCTTTTGCATTTGACGGCAATATCGCTCCATGGAAGTCTCAAGCTTACAATCTATGATACAGACAAAGAAAATATTTTCCCCCAGTTTTGGGGCATCAACCCATGTATGATTCAATCTCTGTGGCCAGGGGTATGATGTTTTCTGATTGGACAGGTGAAAATAAACTAAGCATGATAGAGGGGGAAAATTGTTTCCCAGAAGAATCGCAAAGATGACCAAAAAGAAAAAGTATCCACTCTGAATATTTAGCATTTCATCTTACTGGGCTAGTGTTCTTGAAGAAATGCTGATTTTGTACAAACTCAGTCTCAATAGAGGAAGAGAAAATCATTTTGAGCAACTATTTTTGAGTATCTCTTATGTGCCTGTTACTGTTCACAGAATTTGGACACAAAAATGAATGAGATATAGTTATCATCTTCTGGAAGTTCACAGTCCGGGAAGCAAAGATCTGAGGAAGACAGTAAGCAGCGAAGTACGATACCTAAAAGTATTCTAGGTACTATAGCAGAGGTATGAATAAGCTGCCACAGGAACACGGAAGAGAAACTGCATCGATCTGCCTTCGTGATGAGAGAAATGTTTCACAGAGGAGGGGACATTTGTGTCGAGTTTGGGAAGAGGCCAAGTTTAAAGAAGGGCAGGTTATCCTGGCATAGAGAACTACCAGCCAAAGCTTCTGCAGTTTGAGAGCTCACGGCTTAATCGGGAAGTGAACGGCAGCTGTGTGATTTAATAGCCTATATGGTAAGGCAAGAGATAGAGCTGAAGAATGCTGGAACTAGGTTGGACTCCTGACTCATAAGCCTTCTCTCATTCTCTACATCCTTCCCGAGAGCTTCCTTTATAAAAGAATGAACTATACACACTGTTGATGTGTGTCTACCTAGTAAGCTTCCTCAATTCCCTTTCTCTGTTTAGACATCTTTCTCCAAGTCCACAGGGGTCATCGTATGACCCAGAATGAGCCGATCACATTCTATATTTTCCTAATCACTGTGATTGGCCTAGGGGTTGTCATGTGACCTAGATACAGCCAATTGGTGTCTTATCTTACTTCTTATAGAGACATATTTGAAGAAAGTTGATTTTTTTTTTCTATTGTGGGTAGGGAACTGAAGGTGTGAATCTGGGACTGCCCCAGCATCCTTCCATGCTACATGCTTTTGTAGTTAAATTGGCCCTTGTTTTCCAAAATGATCACTTTCTCCAACATTTCACTTGCAAAACCTCTTTGCAGGTTATGAAAAAGGGTAGGAAGCTTATATTATATGGAAGGAAGTGGTACAGCCAGTAACTATGGTCTTTGAAGCATCGCTTCATGATTCTGTCCTGCTCCTTCTCAGGGCTGTGACCCCTTTGAGGATTGGATGTCAAAGTCTGTCAACTCAATTCTGTTGCCTTGAGTCAAGCCTCCTCCTCTCTCCTTTCAAGACCCACCTAACTTGGGCACCTGCCTCCATTTTTGCCTCCACTTCCAATCTACTCTTAGCATTACATGGAGGATGCTTTGAGAGCTCAAATCTGACCATGTCACTTGTTGCTAATAGCAAGATATATCACTTGGAAAAAAAATAGGATCCTAGTACCTCAAGTTAGCTTACAAGACCCTTTAAAATTTGGCTTCTGACCATGTTCCAGCCTCGTTTCTTACCATGCCTCCCAATTTGACCCCCACCAACATTGGATGGCTTCCATTTTTAGAGCCTCTTTTTCTCTTGGGAAAACCTCCCTCACTCTTTAAAACTCAGCTAAGGTATCTTCGCTACTTCCATGCTAGGCTCCCCCATCACCACATTTCATTCTGCTTTATGACTATGTGCGTGGGTGTCTATTACTCCCTGAGAGCAAGGGCCTTACTTATTCTTTGTTTTCTCACACCTCATATCCAATTTATGTGCAAATTGTGTCAGCTCTACCTTTAAAATATATTGATAGACTCCAAATCCAACCACCTATTATCACCACCATGCACTATCTTGGTCTGAGCCACCGGTTTCTCGTTTATACTGTTGCATTAGCCTTCCGCTGAGTCTCCCTTGATTCTGTTCTGGATACCCTTCAGTCCATTGTCCAGACAGCAGCCAGAATAAAACTTTAAAAATTATAATTCGGCTTTTGTTGGGACTCTGCTCAAAACCTTACATTGGGCTTCTCGTTCACTTAGAAAAAGATTTAAGTCCCTATGATGGCCTGCAGGGCCCTGTATGACTTGGCCTCTGTTCCTGTCTGATACCATCTTCTACTATTCTCCTCCCAGCTCATGCCACACCTGCCCCAAGCGCCCTCAGGCACACCAGACATGCCCCTACCTCACAGAAGACACACTGGCTATTCCCTCTGCATGGATTGCTCTTCCCCAAGGCTTGCTCCCTCACCTCCTTCCAGTTTTTTCTCAGATGTCGCCCTCTCAATCAGACCATTCCAGAAATCCTATTTAAAATGCCAGCCTCTTCTTCAACATACTCTATCATCCTTTCTTATTTTCTTAATTGTGTACCATTATACATTTTACTTGCTTATTTATTTTATTTATTGTGTGTCTCCTGAGTAGTCCCCTACCCCTAAAAGATAACCTCCCTAATGACAAGAAATTTTGAGTGTTCTGTTCACTTAGATATTTCTAGTGTTTAAAACAGTGTGTGGTACACAGCAGATGTCTAAATAAATATTTGTCAGATAAGCAAATAAACAAATGAGGAAATTGTTTGAATACCAAATACCTAACATATAGTAGGCGCTCAATATAATTTATTGAGTAAATTAACTAAGGAGGGCTTCTTATAAGTCTAAATTAGGTTTGTTTGTTTTTTTTTTCCTGGCATTTTCAAGTTTCTCAATCTCCTCCTCCTCCTCCAGTTTCCTAACCAATTGTCCATCGAGTATTTTGCCAGTCCTGGTGTGATTCTGCAAATGTCATTTCCTGTAGTAAGAAACGAAATCAGCCAATGAGTAGCTGATGATGAGCCCTATCCCAACTGATAAAGCCCAGCTCCATTCTAGAGTCTGTCACTCTTTGTGACACAAAATCAGACAATGACACAACTCTTTATCATGAGTTTCCAAAATATTGGGCTAGACATTCATCTGCATGCAAAACTAACTAAATCCTTTGGATGCCAGGATTCTAGAACAGAGGCTGGATGGAGTGAAACTGATATTGAAATCACCATGATAGCCCTCAAAGTACATAGGAAATATATCTGAAGACAAATAGATTTCCATACAAATAGAAAAATGCATAAAATATGTCTTCATTCAATCTCTACGAAACCCACAGAGTTACCTGGCATTAAAGAGTAAAATTAGCATGAACACAGAACTTAATAGTTTATAATAAACTTTCACGTGCACAATTTCATCTGGGTTCCACGCCTATCCTGTGAAGAAGGGATTAGTATTATTTCATTGTGGTAGGCTATGTTATGGCTCAGAATTATTTACCACCCTACCTGTAAGAGGGTTATATGATGCTGCTTACTGCCATGTGATTTGCACTGCCTCTCTATGGGAAAAAGATAACAGCCTAGCCCCTAGTGGCTAATGGTATGTGAGCAGAAGTAAATACAGGGGACAGCTGAGCAAAAGCTTGAGATGATGCATGAAATCTACCACCACTTGTCATTCCCTAGGCACAAAATTAAGATAGTAAGTGGGTTCCTCTTCATGTTGGATCTCAGAATGGAGAGTCTACATGGAGAAGAGCCACAGAACCATTGTCGAGAGCTGACCACAGCAAAAATAGAATATGAGTAATAAATAAACCTCTGTTGCTGGAAGCCACCAAAGTTTGGGGAGAGGCTGTTTGTTACCACAGCACAACTAACTTAGGCTGACTAACACACCCATTTTACAGATGAAGAATCTAAGGCTTAAAGAGATTAGTGACTTTCCCCAAAACATTCACCTAATAAGTAGAGCCAGGACTCAAACTCAGGATGTCTCTCCCCCAAAACCATGGTCATTCCACTAGATCATTCTAATTAAAGACAACATCTCCTTCTGCACATCTCCTGGAGTGATCTGGGAAACTGAATAGTATCAGACTCCAAGTTAGTGTGTTTTTTATTGATGACAACCTCTTCCTCTCTGAGCTCCTGCCAGTCAGAAAAAGGCTCTGATTCTCACAGTGATTTAGGAAAACAGAGTTGGCTCAATATAGCTGTTTTCATAAACTGGTCTCTGGAAACCATCCCAGCCCAGGGTAAAATATGAAATTTAATCACAGTGGGAATTTAGCCAGCACCACCAAGCCCCATTGACTGTTCCTCTTGTTTTCTTTGAGGACTCAATTGATTTTCAGAAGCTGTTGGATGTGCCTGAAAGTGCTCTGGGGGGAACGAGATCAGAATATTA
Organism: Pteropus medius; assembly: GCF_902729225.1. Classification (NCBI taxonomy): domain Eukaryota; kingdom Metazoa; phylum Chordata; class Mammalia; order Chiroptera; family Pteropodidae; genus Pteropus; species Pteropus medius. The sequence continues at coordinate 4,799,333 of NW_024343733.1, read as the reverse complement.
GCTTTATTTGGTCCTTCCATTCTTCTGGACCTTCCCTGATATTCTTTTAAGAAAAAGAGGGACATCTGGGGACCTGGGCAGGATTGCCCCCAGGCTAACATTCCCAAACGTGTATGCTCTACACATATACAATTTGTTCCTTAGGTGCACAGTTCAGCATAAACATTTAATTCCCAGGAGCTAAAATCTGGACCACACAAAGAAATGGTCCATGTCACCCAGGCAATCTGACTGTCCAGCAATGTTTCCAAGCATTTTACCAAACCAATGTCCTTGGGCACTCCCAGGAGCAATGGCTGGCTATGCCTGGAACCTGCTCATGCACGAGGAGGCAGGAGAGAAAGGATGAAGTTAGCTTAGATATCCCACTATTTTTGTATTATACCCTAGGGCCATGTGTAAGAAAATGTGTAAGAGGAAAGCAGCTAAGTCTGGGCATGGTCATTAATTCAAGAGAAATGTAGGGAAGTACAAAGGAAGTTTCATCTGTTTAACAAAAACTTATCTAGTAGTTACTATGTGCCAGACACTTCTAATCACTTTAAGTATTGACTTACATAATGTTGGCAACAGTTCTGAGAAAAAAAAAAAAAAACCTCTTATCTGTATTTTACAGGGGAAGAAACTGAGGCGCAGTAACTTGTCCAAGTTCTAAGAGCTAGAAATGGAGAAGGCGGGATTTGGACCCAGGAAGTCTGCCTCCAGAGACCACACTCTTTATCTCTATGCTATGATGCTTCTAAGAGCTGAAGAATCAGCTCTTAGCAAAACTGGAATTGGTTGAATGTCTCTGGCAATGGTATGCTTTCTCCTTCAGCCGTGACTCTGGTCAGAATGAGAGGGCAAAGACCTCACCTCCTGAGGTGGAAGTGAACACAAGACACTTTTCCCATATTTAATGTCCCTGGGAAACTGTGAGCTCCCAATATGCAGGAAGAGTGCAGTTCTTTGCACCATGGTCACCATGCAGCGCCTAAATCAGAGAATGCCCAGTAAATATCCATTAGAGGAAAGGAAGGAAGATGGGAGGGATGGAGAGAATGAAGGGGAAAGAGAGGAAGAGAAAGATGGGAGAAAGAGAGGAAGAGAGGAAGAGAGAGAGGAAGAGAGGAGGGTTGGTGAAAGCAAAGAAGAGAAGTAGGAAGGAAAAGGAAGAAGGAAGGAAGGAAGGAAGGAAGGAAGGAAGGAAGGAAGGAAGGAAGGAAGGAGGGAACTTTCTAGTCCTCACTAACTATCATCTAATCCCTAGTTAGTGGTTAGCTGATGAGAGCTTGAAGTATTGCTTCTCCTAGGGATGTTTAGAGATAATCTCAAAAGAAATAGTTTTAAAAACTGCTGTAGCTTTTGTCCCTTCTGGTTCTTTTCTTCTTCAATATTTTTCCCCCTGGCTTCCCAAATCTTTTACTTACTACTGAACAACCTCAACACACACACACACGCACGCACGCACGCACGCACGCACACACCAAACCAAACCTATAGAACACTGTTGTTCAACTAGCTAAGTCACTAGACCTCATGTTCTGCCCTTCTTTTTTTTCTACGAGAGAGAGAGAGAGAGAGAGAGAGCGCGCGCGCACGAGCGTGTGCAAGCCCAAGAGGGAGGGTCCTGGCAACCTCTCTCTGTTTTGTCAGGAGGAATATCCACAGCTGTAATCTCTCTTCTGGCCATGAGAAGCTCAGCTACTAATAGCAGTAAGCTGCAGGTGCAATGTCACAGAATCTGAGACTGCAACAGCCCAAAGGGATCTGTTAGATCACCTTGTCTAGGAATTTTTACTCTTAATTTTTGGGAATCCATTACTCCTCCAAGGCCTGACCCTTCTCGTTATACTCTACTGTCTTCCATTCTCATGTCTATTCCCATTTTTTTCCTCAGAACACCATCTTCAAAGAAGGCAGTGTAACATTGTAGTTCAGAGTGCTCGAATTAGCACCAGAGAGACTTTGGTTCAGTTCTTGGCTCAGCCAGTTACAAACTCTGAGCTTAAACTCATGTCTTCTCCTCTCTGAGCTTCAGTTCTCCCATATATAAAATATTGATAAAAATAGAAGCTACATCATAAAATCCTTGTAAGGGATCAGTGAGATAATGCATCTAAGGCACTTAGCACAGAGTCTAGCACACAGTGAGCATTCAGTAAATACTTATGATTATCTAAATTCTTCATGTTTAGATACACTCAAAAGAAATAGTTCCGGAAACTGCTGTGACACTGTCCTCTGTCCCTCGCACACAGCAGCACCATCCGTGTGATTCCACATGATTTCATTTGTTTCCCGAGTCAGGGATAACCCTCCCTTGTTAACCTTCATTTGGAGAGCAATTTAACTCCCTGACATTAAAAATTGAAATATAAACAGCCCAGTGCCTGTTTTAATGGACAATTAAAAATTAACAGTTAGTAAGCGATGAGCTAATTTTGTTATTGTAACTACATTAGCTTCATACTTGGAGGAATATAAAAAGGAGAAAATAGACCCCTTAAAATAAAAAAAAAAAAAAAACAGGCAAGGAAAGATTTAAACTCATATATCATAGTCTTGACAGATTCGTTCTTTGCAGCCACTTGCCACAAAACTCGGTTGTTTGATATTCATGCAAAAATGTTTAGATGCCAAAGTAATGAGAATTAATGAACTGGTAGACAGAAAAAAGAATACTAATGTAATATTTTATTGCAAGATGCAGAGCAAACAGCTGTGTAAAGTAGCCTGGGTCACCTCACCCCATGCTGGCTAGCAGCCTCTGGAGTGACCAAGGGTTTTCTTAACTGTCTTCAAACACACAGATCTGCCAGAGTGCTTATTGCAGGTCTCAGGTCCAACACTCTCTGTTGGGACCCTTACACTGGGCTTCCATAGAAGGCGGCGGGGCGGCGGGGCGGCGGGGCGGGGGGGGGGGGGGGGGCGAGGCGGAGAGTGAAAAATCTGCCAGGAGAGCTGTTTCAGAACCCTGGAGAGCGTTCAGCAGCCCGTAGAGCATGAAAGAACTCCAAAAAAAGTCCCAGAGTTCACCTTTTCTTCTCCCATCCGCTTTGTTCTCTGCCTATTCCCCAACTTCTCCCGGGGGCCTATTGTTCTCAAGGCTCTCGTCACTTTATTATCATTGCATTTTAATGTATTTCTCCTTCCTGCTGGTCTATATGGTCCAGGAGTGAAGCAACTGCTTTCATCTTGTTTACCATTATATAACTAGCATACACATAGTGTCTGGCATATTATAGGTGCTCGGTGTTTGTTGTCTTGATTTGGTTCAATGTAAAAGAGAGGAAAAACTTGTTCAATCCCAGATGTTAAGGATTCAAGAGGCTGCTGCCCTTTCTAGAAGTATTTGCCATTTGAATAGGGGGCTTGGAGATGGCAATACAGTCATGCATAGCTTAAGACAGGGATCCCTTCTAAGAAATGCATTGCTAGGTGATTCTCTCATAGCATGTATACTGTAGGAAATTAAAACACAATGGTAAGTATCTGTGTATCTAACACATCTAAATATAGAAAAGGTAAAGTAAAAATACAGTCAAAAGATTAAAATTGTGCCTCTATATTGGGCACTTAGCATGAATGGAACTTGCAGGACTGGAAGTTGCTCTGGGTGAGTCAGTCAGTGGGGAGTGAGTGTGAAGGCCTAGGATATGACTGTCCACTGCTGTAGACTACTTTATAAACACTGTACACTTAGGCTACACTAAGTTTATTTTAAAAATTTTTTTCTTTCTTCAATAATAAATTAACTTTAGCTTACCATAATTCTTTTACTTTATAAACTTTTATTTTTTAAACTTTTGACTCATTTGTAATAGCACTTAGCTTAAGACACTAACATACTGCACAGCTGTACAAAAATATTTTCTTTCTTTATATCCTTATTCTATAAGCTTTTTCCCTTTAAAAATTTTTTTCTTCTTACTTAAAAAAATTTTTTTATTAAAAACTAAGACATAAACACACACATTAGCCTAGGTCTCCACAGACAATATCATTGTCTCTCACCTCCGCATCTTGTCCCACTGGAAGGTCTTCAGGGACGATAACATGCACGGAACTGTCCTCTCCTATAATGACAATGCCTTCTTCTGGAATACCTCTTGAAGGACTTGCCTGAGGCTCTTCTCAAGGAGGTGTCAGTCTTTTCAGAAATAGGTCCGTGGTGATTTGCTTGGTTTATATTTTCTTCCTCACAGATTTGCTTGGAAATAGATAATGCACCATGTCGGGGGTCCAGGTTTCAAACATTTTGAGGAGCTTGTTGAGGTCTGCGAAAGCTTCTGCTAAACACAGCACTGTGAATTTTCTTGGGGCTTCTTCTTTTCCTTCTCCTGGAGTACTCTTTCTCTCGCCTCGTCTTCAGCTATGCATTCCTGGTCCACTTCCAACAACTCCTCATCGGTCACTTCCTCAGGAACCACCTCTAGGCCCTCAGTGTCATCCTCATCCACACACAGGTTAAAGGTGTTTACCATCTTAAGCACAGTCTTGTGGATTTCTGCAACCTCCTCATCCTTGGCAACTCCTTTGAAGTCAGGGATGAACCTCCTGAGTGACCTTTTCCAGATGCCATTCGTACACTGCTTGGTGACATCACCCCAAGCCAGGACAAGGTTTTTGATGTAGTCACAGATGCTGCAATCCTTCTGGAATGGCATCTGTGTCTTCTCAGCGTCTTCCTCAGTGGCAGCAATAGCCTGGGCATAGGTCCTCCACAGGTAGTAGACCTTAAAAGCTGCTATAATTCCATGATCCACTAGTTGGATCAAAGAAGCAGTGTTTGGAGGGAGAAACACCACTTTAACATTGGGACGAAGATCACCAATAAAAGGAGCATGTTCGAGAGCATTATCAATAATAAGCAAAATCTTGAAAAGTGTATTATTCTCCAAACAGTGCTTCTCCATTTTGCTGGCACAGCAATCCAGCAGGGCATCTTGGAAGAGGAGCTGGGTTACTCATGACTTCCTGTTGCTCCTGTAGTACACTGGCAGTGTGTTCTTGATATGCTTGAAGGCCCTGGGGTTCTCACTGTGCCAGATCACAAAGGGTTTCAATCTGTAGCCTGCACACTGTCCCCAAGCAAGACTATTATCCTGTCCTTAAGAGCCTTGAGACCTGGCATCGACTTGACCTCCACATGGATGAAAGTCCTTTCAGGCATCTGTTTTCAGAATAGGGAGGTTCCATCCATATTAAATATTTACTCTGACAAGTAATTTTCCTCCACAATCAGCTTTTCTAGAGTTTCCAAAAATTCACATCAGTACTCACAATCTTATCCAATCGCTTTCACATTATGTAATGAATAATAATTCTTGAATTGTTTAAACCATTCAGAGCTCGCAGGAGATGCCACAGCATAGTCAGGTCCAGCCTTTTCTTTCAATAGCACAAAGAAACTTTTTGCTTTGGCCATGACTGTCAAGGTGCTGAGATGGATGTGCTTCTGTGTCTAGTCTTCAATCCAGGCCATTAGCAAGTTCTCCATATAATATAGGTTCTTCTCAAATCTTTGTTAGCCTCATTGCTTCAATTAAGCAGGCCCTTTAACAGCTTCCACCACTGTATTCTTGTTCCTCAAGATCGCAGCTGTGGTAGAATAGGACGTGCCTCACTGGCCAGCAATCACCATTCCTGATTTTCTACCCTCGTAGTCCTTAATCACTTTTAGTTTCATTTCCAGGTTAGTCATTCATTGTGGCTTCTTACTGGCAACATTAGCAGTGGACGAGGATGAAATCAAGCACAAGAGAACATGATGCCATAAAGAGACACGGTAAACACGAGATGTACGTGGCTGCTGCCAGTGTGACACTGCATACTGTTTTACAGCAAACTTTTTTTTTATAAGTAGAAAGAATACACTCTAAAACAACGATAAAGAGTATAGTATAGTAAATACACGAAGCAGTAACGTAGTAATTTATTATCCTCATCGAGTATTATGTCCTGTACACAATCGTACGTGCTGGACTGTTAGGAACCGGCAGCACAGTAGATTCGTTTGTACCAGCATCGCCACGAACATGTGAGTCATGCGTTGTGCTGTGACATTACCATGGCTACCACGTCTCTAGGTGATAGGAAGTTTTCAGCTCTATTATCATCTTATGAGACCACCGTCGTGTAGGCCGTGGTCGGTCATTGACCAAAACCCTGTTTTTCGGCGCACGGCTGTACTGAATCCAAAGAGACGGCTGATGCACAGTGCGATTCCTTATCGAGAAGTGGCCAGAGGCTACATGAACAGTGTTGGGAGGGGAGGCTTCCAAGAACTCATCAAATCACAGACTGTAGATGTCTATCTGCTCTGATTACATGCTGGGCTGGCTTCAGTGAACAGAAACTGTCTTAGGAGCAAAGAACACCACTCAATTCTCACAATGTGTGAAGTGTCTGACAAAAATATACCATCTGATTCTGATAAGATGTGATCTGAATGGGGCAGCTTCCTGCCCTCAGGGTCTTCCTCCCTTGCACGTTTTTTGTTTGTTTGTTTGTTTTGTTTGTTTTTTTTTTTTTTTTGAGAACCCTACTGTCACAGTCTCTGCTTTGGAGGAAAGGGCATTTTTGGCTTTTGGTAGCCCGGCCTCCACTCCCTCTAGCTTTAGTAACAGCCCCTTCATTTCCTTTAGGAGAATTTCCTCTCATTCAATGTGCATATCTTAATGATAACAAAAGCCGAGGCACTTTACCTCCCACCTTAGAGCATGTGACTCGAGTGTGGCAGGCCGGCCCTTTCCTGCTGTGACTTTGAATCTTGAAATGGAGTGTCATAAAGAGGAAAAAGTGGTTGACATGACTTCTTCCGGAGGGACACCTCTTTAAGAATGTTGTCCGCTTCACTCGCACCCCCATAGCAGAGCATCCCTTTCCTTTCCTGAGCTGGGTTCTCCAGGCGTCTTATTGATTCTATGATCCCACATACCTCTAATAAATTTACTTTCTGCTTAAATTAGCCTATGTCTGTTGTAACATCTTCTAATCCAAGATGTCTAAGTGATACCTCTTGGAGAGCAAGAGGTAAGGCAAAAAGTGAGGCATCGTCTGGGCTTCCAAACTCTCTCCCAATAGCGCAGATAATTTATCCCGTTTGTTAGTCTCTTCCATGGAAAGTAAACCAAAAGAATTTGGTATATTGTAAGAGAAAGGAGGATAATTAGGGTAGAATTATGAAGATGACAAGTCCTAGTAGCAGTAGGAAAATGATAGGAGAGTCGGCCAAAGGAAACCAAATTTCTTTTTGCCTATTTTGCTCGTCTTCAACCTCAAGTAAATTAAAAGATCATAATTGATTTAGCCTCAGGTAGGGCAGTAGGGATTCCACAAGATTAATGGAACTCAAAATGACTTCCTGATATGTCCTCCTTCTTTATCTCTTTTCCCAGAGGGTGTAGGCATCCAGCTGTGGGATCCCCAGCTTATCTCTGTGTAATGATCCAACCTCACAGGCTGCACAGTGGGAAAACCTCTAGGACATTGTGGAGACGCTAATCCGAAAATATTATGGCTTTTTAACAGTCCATGTGTCAAGAAACAAATTGGAGGTTTGTGAAATTGGTCTTCCACTCTTAATTGCTGTCACATGCCACAAAGGTAATAGTAAGTTATTTTACTGAATTTGATATTACACAGAGTCTATTAAAGGAAAAAAGAGCAAAGAAAGAGTCACGTTAGGGATGTCAGTGCTGGCCCCTAGATGTGCATTTAAGGAAAAGTGTCAGTTCGGTATCCCCCACTGCTTCCCTAACCTCCTCCTACCCTGCCAGTGAACCAGGCCACATGTGGACCACGTGACCCAAGAACGAAGGATCCAAAATATGGCCAATGACTAATGACCTGCCTGACCTGGGATAAAATGATATATTTGGCCAATCAGATCTCTCTGAGGTATTGAAACGTATAAAACTGGACAACTGAGATGGCATAGAAGCTGAGGATGAAAAGACACTCTGAGATATGGAAGACAAACTGTGAACAAACTAAACTTCTACTTGAGCAGAAAAGATAAAGAGTGTGAGGAAACTAGCCAAAGGAGAGAAAGGAAAATCCAACAAATAATTAGAGTGAACAAGAGAGAGGATGAGAGAGAGAATAAAAAAGAGACGGGTTCTTACAGCAGCCGCAGCTCCTGACAGCATTCTAGTTCTAATTACAGTGCACAGTTGTCCTAAAAATACACCACCGTTTTTGAGGTAACTTGAAGGAGTCTGTTTCTTGTAACCAAAAGAACCAAATTGAACCAAGGGAATCCAGTACACAAAGACCGAGGCGAAGAACACGTGAACCAATTCCAATTTTCTCTAGCCATAGCTTTCAAGCCCGAAATGGATCTCTGTAAAATAGCCTTTCGTGCCTGAAGCCTATCATATTTCTCAAACTGTGTGCACCATTATCCCATTTGAGCCTTACGACAACTCCGTGAGATAATAATGTTGGATACACATTCACTCAACAAACATTTGTTTGGCTCCTGCTCTATATATCATCGGCACTCTTCTGAGTGAATGGAGGCAGAAAGAAAGGCCAGAGAATCATGGCTCGTGCCCTGCTTGTGGACAGAGGTATCTGCGCTGTACGAATGAGGAGACAGATCAAGACAGGGCATAGGTGTATCTAAGTTCACCCAGCTAGTTAGTCAAGGAGATGAGGATTTAGCCCAGGTCTCCCGAACGCTTCATTTCTCTAGACTTATGTTGCAACAGGATCCTGCTTCTGCCAGAGCCATGACCCCTCTAGGGGTTGGCAAAATTTTACCTAAAGGGCCAGAGAGTGAATATTTTAGGCTCTGCAGTCTCTGTAACCACTACTCAACTCTGCTGTTAGAATACAAAAGCAGCTATAGACAATATGCAAACAGATAGGTATGGCTGTGTTCCAATAAAACTTTATTTACAAAACAGTGGCTGGCTGGGTTTGGCCTGCAGGCCATCGTTTTCCAACCCCACCTAACTCCCTGTGTGTTTGAAGGACCCTCTCCTTCCCACAGCTAATGACCTGTTAAAGTCCCAGGAGCTTTAAAGAAGACAAAGCTGTGTGAGTCAAGTAACATTTAGATATTTTATTAACCTTATGGGGCTTGACTGATTGGACCACAGGAGGAGACTATTCACAATCCCCATCCTGACTTAGGAATGGATCATTTCACATAGATAAGCTATTTCCTTCAAGAGCCTCTCAATACACCAGTTGCCCATCACCATAACAACCCACACTCTACAATAAAAAAGTAGAAGCAATAACAAATGAAGAAAGAATTCAGGCACTGACTTCTTTGGATATAAGTTTTGACATTTCAAGGTATGCTACTAACAGCCATTGATGTCATCAAACATTCTAAATTTCTTGGATCCTCATACACTGTAAATGTATGTATTTGTGTTTTCCTAAAGGCCAGTAGTCATATATCAAGAATCGTAAATTATTTAGAGTATATATACATACCAAGAAGAAAACTTGGTCCCTATCAGGAGAGGTAGAAATGTAGAATCAGAGATGAGAGATATAAAAAATAAACTGAGAAAAGCTAAGAAAGACCATTGCGTAAATGTAGACAAGTCAGCTTTATGCAAATTCCTGGAGGGGCAGATAAAGAGGAAGACAGATAACATTTCTATCATCAGAATCCACTATGATTGGAGGGATGACAGACAGACCTCTGAGTCAGGCACATGTCCTACCCACTTTTTCTGGGTCCCCAGTTCCTGGAACAGAACTCCTGAAACCCTTGTAATTTCCGAAGTGATAAAAACTCTAAGGGCATCTTTTGTCCTAACATTTGGTCTTTGATCTCAGTTCTTGTCACAGGGCTCCTGAAACCTTTGTCATTTCCTGGCTGATAGGAGTGTCTTTTGTTCTAGTGAGGCACACTGTGTGAGCTCCTAATGGCTCCTGTATGAAGGCTGATCACTGGGACCACAGAGCCATGATGAGAAGCTTGGCATTTTCAGCCCTGCCCCCATTGGAAAAGGGCTGAAAATAAAGTTAATGATCAATCATGATGATGTGATGAAGCCTCCATAAAAGTCCCCAAATTACAGAGTTCAAGGAGCTCCTAGGTTGGCAAACACATCCACATACTGGGAGGGTGACACACCACCACTCCACAGGGACTGATGTTCCTGCACTTGGGGCTCTTCCAAATTGCCCTATGTATCTCTTCATCTGAATGTTCATTTGTATCCTGTATCATATCTTTTGGTAAACTGATAAATATAAGTGTTTCCCTGAGTTCTGTGAGCCGCTCTAGCAAATTAATTGAACCCGAAGAGGGGGAACCTCTAATTTGTAGCCAAGTTGGACAGAAGTTGTGGGTAACCTGGGGACTTACTACTTGTGATTGGCATCTGAGGTGGGGTGGGAGCAGTCCTGTGGGATTGAGCCCTCTGGGATCTGACACTATCTTCAGGAAGATAGTGTCAAAACTGAGGTTAACTATAAGACGTTCAACTGGTATTGTGGAAAATTGTTTAGTGTTGGGAAAATCTTCACACATTTGGTGACCAGAAGTGTCAGAAGTGAAGCATTCTGTATGAGAAGTAAAGGAGACACACGAGAGGGAAAATGGAGTGTTTCTAACACAGTCCCCAAGTCATGGATATCAGCACATGGTCCTTATCTTTCATAGAAGTCCATACAACTCTCTGTTCCTGCACTCTGGGAAGGGTTGAAGGGCACAGAATGATGGTGGCTGTTGGCAAAGGATACAGTCTCTAGAAACCTCCTCTGCCCTATGATGCCCAGAAAAAATGGAGAGAAAAGCAGCCTTAAAAAGCTGGTCCTGTTCACAATGCCCCGACTCTTGAGGAAAACAGTATCCTGAGAATGTTGTTTAGAATTTTTGGACGTCTTCCTGTCCAACTGTAATGTCTGCTTACTTTCAGACAATTCTTTCCCTCTTCGCTCCCAGGGGGCTTCCTTGGAGATACCATAAAGGAGGCAGAGAGGCTGGAATAGTGTATCTGCCTGCAGTTGTGGGTCACCTGGACCTGCCATTTCCAGCTCCCCAGCAGTGGTGGTTCATGCATGTTTTATTAAATACACTCCTTGGGATGGTTCTTAATGAAGGCAAAGAGCTATTCTCTTTAAGTCTACTCTGTGCATCTTTTCAGCCTTCCTGTTAATTGACCCTTTTCTTTGCTCGTGTCTTGAAGGTACCCAATAACAATAAAGATCATAATAATTGTAGCTGACATTTATTAAGCCCTTACTATGTGCCATGTGCTCAGGTAAGCATTTTACATTGATGGCATCATTTAATTTTTAGGAAAACTTCTGAAGTAGGTACAAGAAGCATCTCTGTATTACAGAAAAGCAATAAAGTATGGTGCTTTAAGAGTATGAACTCTGGAGCCTGAGTTCGGATCCAGGTCCTCTACTTATTAGCTGTGTAATCTTGGGCAAGTGGCTGAAGCTTTCTGGTTGTATGAGTCATCTATTGCTGTGTAACAAATAACCCCACAACTTAATGGCTTAAAACAACACACTTTTACAACCTCACAGTTTGGGGCATGGCCTGGCTGGGTCCTCTTATTCAGGGTCTCTCATGAGGGTTATCATCAAGGTATCAGCCAGGGCTTTTGTCATCTCAGTGTTTGACTGAGGGAATATCTGCTTCCAAGCTCATTCGAGCCTGGCAGGATTCAATTCCTTGAGTATGGTTGGATTGTTGGCCTCAGTTCCTACCTGACAGTTGGCTTCATCGAAACCTGCGAGCTGACAAGGCAACTGAAACAGTCTGCTAGCAAAATGGAAATCACGACGTTTCGTAACCTAATCAAGGAAGTGGTATCTTATCATCTTTGCCATATTCTACTTGTTAGAAGCAAGCCACTAGTCCAGTCCACTCTCATAAAGAGGGGCTAACACAGGGGCATGGATTCTAGGAGACGGGGATCGTTGGGGGCGATCTTAGAAGTCTGCCATCCATACCGGGTCTCAGTAGTCTCATCTGTAAAATGTGGATACTTGTACCTACTCGCAAGGTTGTTCTGTATATTAGGTGAGTTATTAGATGCAGAAGCACTTAGATTGGGGCCTGGCATATGGCAGTGTTATAAAAAAGCGTTGGCTATTAAAATAAAATATATATATATATAACAATGAGAGTTTAAGTCACTTGCCCAAGGTCATTCGGCTAGGAGTTCTAGAGCAAGGATTAAACCCAAATTATATTTAGACTTAGCTGTGTGATTAGAGGTGCGGCAGTGACCAAGACGGACACAGCCCAGGCTAACATGGGACTTCTCATCTGGCAGGGAAGGACAGACACCAGTCAGAGGATTACTCAAATAACTGAAAGTATGGTAAGTACTACAAATGAAAATGCACCAAGTGTCAAGAAAGCACATAAAAAACTCAGGTAAGAAGGATGTCTAATCTAATATGGCTTATCAAGAAAGATTTCCTTAAGGATGGGACACTCTAGCTGAGACTGAAAGGATAATAGAGATTGGCTGGGTAAGAGGGGAGGGAAGAGTGTTCTAGTAACTGGGAAGAGCCTCTGGGAAGACTCTGGGGCAGAAAACATATAAACTTGATGACATCCGTTCTCAAATCTTCCTTTCTGGTCTCTTATGCACCTCCCATACTTCAAATTACAAGTCAAATACCACCTCTCCCATGTAGGCATCCATGATTTTTTTTCTCTCCAATATCTGGAAATATTCCAGCTGTTCTCCCAAAGCATTCATGCCCAGCTGAGAAGGAACCTGCCACACCATCTGCTTTGTCCAGTAAGTTTGTTTCTGGGGTGCTATTCCTGGGACTCAGTTCATGTGGAAGCTCCTTGAAGGCAAGGTCCGTGGACCTCTCACCTCTACCTCTCTGTGGATGTTCGCTGTCAAACTTTGGGACCATGAGATAGAGGTGGAAAAGAGATTTTACTCTAGACACTGCTACACCTTTGAATTTTGTAATTTGCAGACATCGGTTATTCGAAAAGGTGAGAGAAATTAAAGTTAATAGGAAAAAGGGGAGGCAATGCTGCCTAGTTGAAAGAGCATCTGCACTTTGGAACCGGGCATGCATGTCTGTGCTCTGAGATTCTAGCTGTGTGATTCTGGGTAGGTGTCTTAACCTCTCAGAGCCTGTTTCTTCTGCAAAATAGGGATTATTCCACCTCCCTTGAAGGGCTGTTGTGATGTTATCTCTGATGCACCCTGTGAAATACCCAGCACACAGTGGAAACTATGATCTTATAATGCCGGCCAACGGAGCTGTCATCTTTAGTTATCCTGCTGAGATTTTGATGGTTTAGCTTAGATTTTTGCTTCTTCATTTCCCTCCTCTACCTGCTAGCGGCATGAGAATTTTCCAGTGCTGAGATGTTAGGCATTTGTCTTAGGTGAAGAAAGAGTGTCTTTAAAGAGGTACGAGATGGAACTCAGGCAGACTCCCCAACAGTGTTTTAGATGGTGCTGAGCAAAAATGAAGCCACATAAGGGAACAGGGCTTGTGGCAGGAAGCCAGACTGCCATCCTCATGTAAGTACTCATGCTGGGCAAGGGGTCTGAGCAAACCAAGGGTTTGCAGTGGAGAAGACTGAGGTGCTGGGCAAAACCCATATCAAACACTAGATTTCCCTATGGACTAAGATCCCTGAAGACAGGGCTGTGTCTTTTAATTCCTGCATCCTGAAAGCCTACCACACTGTGGACATCTTATAAATAACTGTCAAAGCTCTGACCCAGCCAGCCAGCTATTCACCCAGCCTTCCAATTTCTCTTGAGCCCTCAAATTCTTCAATTGACTTAAATTGACACTGAATTCCTCAGGTATTGACTCAACCGTGCCTCCCTCTGCCAACCCAAGTGGGTTTTTTCACAGATCTCTTCTTCAGAGGAGGGTTTCTAGATGAGGAGGTAGCAGTGCATGGTGGTTAAAGATCCAGACACTGAAGTCTGACATCTTGATGTCAAATCACAGCCGTGCCACTTCCTAGCTCTGTGACCTTGGCCAAGTCATTTCACCTCTCTGGATCTTCATTTCCCTAAGGGTATAATGTAACAACAACAACAACAACAACAACAACAAATATCTAATAAATATTGGGTACTGACCATGTGCCATGTGCTGAGTGAGCATCTCACACATATTCGTTATTAATGGCACCTACTTCAGATGGTCGTTATGCAAACAAGGTAAGTATCAGCACAGCGGAGATTGGCACACAGTAAGTGCTCAATAAATGCTACTTATTGCTCTTACTATTCTCCCAATGGAACATGAAGGTTTAACTTCTATCTCTTGGTCTAGTATCAGCCGGATACCTAAGACCACCTCTATCTACCATCATAGATGGACAATATCTTACCCGTAGAGAATAAAAGCTCATCGCAGACATGGATGTTCTGCATTTGTGAGAATACTGATACCCACATTTTTAGCAACAGGTGTTATTACAGTGATACTGAACACATATGCAAAGATTCTTTCCGGTCTAATGGGAAATAAATACCAGACGTCATCCTTTCTCAGCAGTGTCTGCTGCCCTTAGGGATCCACACGTTAAAACACACTCAAAAGTTATAATCTTCCTCAGGAGAAACTTCTGCCATCGTACCAATTTTTGAAAGCGTGGTTGAATAGCATTTTCCTTCGCTTATAAAAAAAAGCCTGCAGCCGGTACATGCCAAGCAGAAAGCCGGAGGCGGAAGCCCCTCTCTCCGTGTTAGAGCTCCCTCACCTCGTGCACCATCCTGCTCTGACGATGAGCCCCAGGCTCCCGAAATTGCTCTTAACCCTTCTCATCTCCTGCTGTGCATGACCACCTCTGCTACACTGCAGTATTCATTTGATTTATGGCCCAGCCACCCCACCTGAGGCCCGAGAAGATGGCTCCCCGCCCATCACTTTCATCAGCACCGTAAGTGGAAGGTAATAAAAACCCATACGTGGCTCAGACTTTCAATTTCAATTGGAAATTGAAATTGTGCATTATGATTAAAGTTTAATCCGCACCATCAATAAACATGTATGCTAAAGCCACGAGGGCTGTTTCACCTCCTGGTCGCAAGCATGGGTTTGATGAGAGCATGTCTGCTGTCTCTTGTCTAAACAATGTTTTTACGGAGGTAGGGGTTGCACACACCAGCACACGTGTACGGGCATGAGTAGAGTTGATATATTTGTACAAAAGGGGAAAGCCATCACGTGAACATGTCTGGGAGAAAAAGGTTGCACATGCTCAGATGAAACTGGACTGAATCGACAGCTCTACAAGCATTGGCTAAGGGTGCAATGGTTTTTCAAGGAGTACTAATATTCATGTTTTCTTCCTTCCTCCTCCTCCTCCTCCTCCTCCTCCTCCTCCTCCTTCTCCTCCTCCTTCTCCTTCTCCTCCTTCTCTCTCCTTCTCCTTCTCTCTCTCATAAAGTATTTATTGAGTGCCTACTGTGTTTCAGACCCTGTGCTAGATCCTGGGGTTATAATGGTGAAGGGGAAGAAACAAACACCATTTCTGATCTCATGGAGCTCACATTTACAGCAATGCTTAAGAGGGTTGTCAGTCAAATAATTAGGCAATTAAAGGTAAAATTGCTCCCGCCTGAAACGCCTACAATGAAGGGGTTTGTAATGCTCTGAGTGTTGTTAAGAGGGAGATGTGACCTATTCTGTGAGGTCATGGAGAGCTTCCTGGAGATGGTGATGACTGAGCTAAGGTCTGCAGAATGAATCATGTGAGGTTAACTAAGCTGAGGGTGGAAACAGGATTGGGGAGATGGCACAGACACAAGAGTGATCCAGCCACAAGAGGCCATAGGTGCAAAGGCTGGGAGGCGAGAGGAAGCATGGCAGATCTGAGGAACCGTCGAAAGAAGGCAGAGGGGCTGGAGCAGAGAGAAGAGGAGGCTCAAGTTGACTCTGGAAGGCTGTGCAGAGAAATCGCGCAGAACTTTGTAGGATGTGGCAAAGGGTCTAGGTTTTCTTCCTAAGTGCAACAGGAAGCTATCAGAGGGTTTTAAGCAGGGCGGTTATGTGATCTATTTAAAAGGCTGACGCCTACAAAAGGAAATGGAGGAAGCGAAAGTGGATGGGCAGAGACCAATGAGGAGGCTGTTTCTGTAGTCCAGAGGAAACGTCGGATAACTTGGATTCACTGACAGTGGAGGTGAAAAGGAGACCCGCTCTTTGTAGGGTGGAAGTCAATGCCTACCTTCAAACAGGTAATAAATTGCTTCATCCCATTTCCATTCTCACAGCCCTTATTTAATGTGTTTCTGTTGCTTCCATTAGCTCTCCCAGCCTCCTGCCCTCCAAGAAAACAGGCCATTCACTGCACACTTTGGCGACCTTGACTCTGCTTCCAAACTTGCCTGCGTCTTTACTCACCCTACCTATGTCTGTTCCTCCAGAGGGTAAAAGGCAGACTACGTTTGCTTTGGCTGCCAGAACCTTACGCACATTGTTCCTTCTGCCAAGAACACCCTTTCTCCACCCGCTTCACCCAGCTAACTTGTACTTAGTTTTCAAGTCTCAGTTCAGAGTTTGTTGTCAGGAATTCTTCTCTGATCCTCTCTAAACAACTTGCCTAGACACCATGCATCAGAGCACCCGCAGCTGCCTACTTAGTTGGCTCTTTGCAACCTATTGTAGACTATGAAAACCTTGAAGAAAAGGTTTTTCCATTATTCCTCTGGAACATTGTACAGTGTCTGGCATACAAGATGAGCTCAATAAATCTGTGTCAGATGATGTAAGAGTTCTTATTTCTTTCTAATGCCAACTCCTCCCCTTATTCTAGTGATACCAATGCTTCCCACTTCAGCAAGACCTTGTTCCATCAATTGTCCCTTCTCTCTTATATATTTAAGCTCATCCTCTTAACAAGAAATTAATGCTTTTCTATCCTAAGAGAACTTTTATTCAATCCTGGCTTCCTCTAAGAGTAGAAACATCCCCCTAAGCTTCTATTATTCTGTCGAACTTCTAGAAAATGTAGTCTATATATTATTGCAACTTACTTACCCCTGGGTTCATTTCACCCCTGTTCCACTGAAATAGCTCTAGATAGCCCTGGAGACCTCCCAATGCTAAATTCAATGGCTACTTTTTAGGCTTCATCCTACTTGACCCTTCAGTAACATTTGATGCTATTGACTCAGCCCTCTTCCGCTTGAAACTCTCCAATTCCTTGATTTTCACAGTACTATTTCCTGACTCTTCACTTATATCTTTGATTGTGAGTTCTCATTTATGCCCCTTTAATAAACTTTCTGGGTTTTTCATGCCATCTCACAACTGAATAAACTAAGGATACACTCAGCCCTACGATTATAAATATTATTTTCCAAAAGTCTTCATTTGTTAGAGATATTCACCAATGAATGTTGGAGTGAAATCATAAATCTTGAAATTGCTTTAAAATATTCCGGATGTAGTCGAGCATTATTTGTGTAATTAAAAAAAGGTAAATGTAATTGGAAAATAAAGTTCGATGATGCACCAGCATGATTCCATGTTACAAAGCCCGGTCCCCTCTGGAGTCTTAAAACTGATGGTCTTTATGCCACAAAGATCAATATGCTTCAGGGGACCCAGGAGAGGTCTTGGAGCAAGGGTTCGCAGTGTTCTGCCTTACATGTGGGAGGCGAGGGACCACATGTGTATGTTACGATAGAGAAAACCTAGACATGTTGCAGGCTGAGCTCTGCCAGGATCCCTACATGGGGCCTAGCATAGCATATTTATTCACGCTGAGGTGAGGCTCTCCCTATATGCAAGCAGACTTCAGAAAAAGAGACTTTCGTAAGGGAAATTAATTTTGGATGTCTCGAAGTTTAGAAATGATAACTCTCGAGAAATCTGAAATGTGTTGTGATTTGTAAAAAGCAGCAGCATGGTGTCATAGGGAACACAGGTTTTTGAGAAGACAGACCTGGATTTGAACCCCCGCTCCATTACTTACTAGCCAGATGAACTTTGACAAGAGTGTTCATTTCCATAAATGCCAACAGGAGAGAGTAATTCCTCATCCTACAGGGTTATGGAGAGGATTAAAATGTGGAAAAGAAGAAACATAGATGTCTCCAAATTCTTATTGGGGGTGGTGGTGGACAAGTGGGAGGTGGGGAGCATGACTGGCCCTCTAGGAGAAGTTCACATTGGTTCCTTTTTCCATTTCCTGTGAATCTCACTCAGGATGATTTGCAGCTGGTGGCAAATTCAGCCCTGGGACCAGAGATTTGAGACTGGTGATAAAAACGTCAGCCAAGATTTGCTACATCTTTTTTTCCACCCCCTAGTCTCCCATTAAAAATGATTTGTTGTTAGGATGAAACATGGGAAAACAAACGTGATTAAAATTTTCCCATATTAAATATCTGCATGGCAATGGCAAGCCCGAGCTGAGCTCTCTGGAAAGGCTGTGATTCATCCATCTGGAGGGGGGGCCAGCAGCTGGCAGAGTCGGGAAGCAGAGCAAGAGTCTGGGTTTGTTCTTGTGCTGCTTCATACACAGCCTGGCATCCTCCCTCCATCTGGTTGACTTTATCCCATTGACTCTGTCAAACACAGGTATAGTTAATCAAGGACTAAAAGCGTCTGGTGCAGGGGGTGGGCATCATTACAGCACTGGGAAGATAAGAGAGGATGGGGAGAAAGGATGTGCTCTGTCCTCCTAGTCTGCCTTCCCAGAGGTCAAAAAACCTCTGGTAAATTACAGAGATGTTATAGATTTGTCAAAAATCCATGAAGTCAGTTACACAGGTTATGAAACATGTTGCTCCGTTTTTATGTCTCTCAGCAACCTTTTGCTTCCTTAAGGTCTGTGGTGGATCAATTACAAAAGCATCCACAGTTCTTCACTCCTCCCTGTATCCACACCCTTGCAATGTGACTTTGCAGCTCCTCTCATCAAGAGTCAGAGACTCTTCCCAATCCCTGATATGGGCTAATCTTGCGACTTGGTTTAGCTACTTGAATGCAGCAGAAGTGAGTGTGCGCCAGTTCCAAGGTTGGAGCTCAAGAGATCTTGCACATTTCCCCTCTCCCTCCTGTAACAAGCATAGGTTACTCTACTGGGTGATGAAAGATACATGGCCCAGTCATACCCTTCGGTCATCCCATTCAACAATCAAATAACTTTTATACACATGGGTGAGGCCATCCTAGACTAGCGAACCTCCAGCCAATCACAATCCGGGTTCATGAGTAAACCCAGATGAGATCAGTTCATCTTGCCTCGATAAATAGAGCTGCCCAGCTGACCTGTAGAATAGTAAACAACAATAAATGTTTATGGTTTAAAGCCACTGATCTTTGAGGTGGTTTGTTATGCAGTGAAACTAACTGATACAACGTTCATATGTGGTCTGACTTACCCTGACCACACCTTCATAACATCTATCTCCTGCCACACAGTTATTCCACAAAGTTGGAAAGGGTGTTGTTGTTGTTTTCAGCTCTGTAGAATCTGGTAAAATCCTTAGTTAATGACAAAAGCCCTCCCCAAGGGCTCAGACCATAGTAATTTCCTCTTGAAGACCCCAAAGTGTTCGATAACTCAAGGGCCAATGGAAAAGAGAAACCCTTGCCCTACAGAAGCCACTTGAGCATCATCATGCACAGGGCTTTTATTATCCCAGTTTAGGCACAATTCATTGTATGGCTTCTTCTACTCAAGGTAACTGTAATATGCTTGGTTGGTAAAAAAAAGGGGGGGGTGGATAATAGGAGAAAGAACCAAAAGTAGAAGTATGTTTGTT
>NW_024343733.1:4443753-4779349 GCF_902729225.1 Pteropus medius | reverse complement strand
TAGGTGCAGAAAGTTAGCCAAATGTGTTCAGGCATTTGAGAGTGTAAGTGGTGGTTTGAAAGTGGGATTTATATGTCCTCTTAATGGCATATATGCTTTTAATGATGCCCCTTACACATCCGCTCCAACTCAAAGATCTTTCAGGAGATGTCTCTCCCAGAGGGCAAACATGATTGGGATTTCATGGAATGATAAAGGAGGAAGTGCACAGAAAGCTCTTGGAGCAAAAAGAAATGTGAGTGGATTGGGTTCCTATAAATGTTCGTGCTGATGAGGAGGAAAATGGGTGTGGCATCAGTGATGCAGAAGACTTGGAGTTGTTGATAAAATTGCATCTATTAGTATTACCATGAAAATATTAGAACGTAACTAGGGTGTCTGAGGACTCTCTTTGACATAAATATATCAATCATAAACTGATCACAAAATGGAAATTTGAATACCTAAGCAGAAATGCTTGAAGCGTTTCCCTAAACAGAAATCTTTCCCCAAAGCAAAAATCTTTCCTCCTCAAACCTACCTCTGTTTTGGAACTCTTCACATTATCAGAATTATTACTACGCGGCCGTTTCTCCACCTTCTGGCTCCTGTTTACCCTCGCCAATCCCATTCCCTTACACTCCCCTTCTTACGTGTCACCCTCCAACCATTGATACACCTTAGGGAACACTGTGCTACCTCCTCCCTCAAGATTTTTGCAGATATATCAGCTCTACCTGGGACATTCTTAACTCTTTTCTCTTCCTAGCTAACCCCCACTCATGCTTCAGGTCTTGGCTTTGATGTCCCCTCCTCCTAGAATTTGTGTCAGGGGACTCTTGGACAGTCCTGTTTCAGCAACAACTCCTGGGCATTTTCTATGCACCATTATTTTCTTTCCTTGAAGATACAGAACTGGATAAATTGTCACTTGGGGATCATAGCACCATAAGGCTTGGGCTATTCCATCTCATGGGATAATTTCCATGAGTTACAACAAGGAAAGAAACAAAACCACGCGCCTTTAAAGTCATCGTGCTTTGAGGCCCTAAAAGATTTTGCACACTTGCTAGTTATTTCTGTCACTGTATATGGGAAGCCTACCTCTTAGAGTCCACATAGAAATAAAAAGTTGTAACTGGATGTCATGTACGCAGGATGATCGTACAAAGTGGAGGGCAGGTCACCTCTCCTAGAGGAGCATGAAGTAGGGATCAGGTTGTAGTCAAGAAGCTTCACCTGGATAAATCTTGTTCTGTCCCATTTTCCTAAGACCAAGGCAGGAGAGGGGAGATAGAGGTGCTTTCATTTTAGTTAGATCCTTGAAGTCATTTCAGGAGAGAATCTCATGAGTGGGGAGTTGAGAAACCGATGGAGTGAGACTTGACTATTTCTTAATGATACCTTAAGTAGAAAATAAAGGGGTGTGTTGAGGGAAGGGAAGCTATTGATTGATTTCTGTTCCTTGAAGTTCTGAACCTCTCTCTGACTGCTTTATAAAAAGAAGCAATTAACGAATGCATAACTGGCAAGAAGACAGACCTGTCTAACCTGTTTTTGAGTGGGATTATTCCTAAAATAAATTTTTTGCTAAGCTTACCAAGAAAAGGTTTGGGGCTCCTCCTCTAGCCCCCGCAGACCTTGTGAAGCCTAGAGGCAGACCTCCTCCCAGAGTCTGTTTTCATCCCCTCTCCCCACTGCTAGGTGATAAGCTTCATGAGGGTATGGACTATGTCTTGTTCTTATCAGTGATGGCTGGTTCTCAGAATTCACGGAAACGTGAACCTATGAGTCGCACTCACGGGTCAGTTCAGTATCCCCTCAGTTTCCATAGAGCTGAGCATCAGAAGAGGATCTAACCACCAGTTTGGTTTAGACCAAGGCACCTAGATCAACCAATTACCAGTTTTGGTCTCACCAATTCAACTGACTGATGGAAACGGCCCCTTGAATCTATCAGCTTGGTGAGTAAATGTTCCAACTGGCAGTTCACTTGCCTTAGGTATCCAAGGATAGAACTGGGCTCAGATCTCAACCTTGTCATTTACATAGGAAAGTTAGTGACTCTCTTTGTGTCTCGGTTTCTTCGTCCGTAACATCGGAGATAATAAGAGTACCTCTTCTACAGAATGGTGTAAGTAATTAAAGAGATATATACATAGCCTTTGGTGCACAGGACAGGCCTAGATGAATGATTTCTATGATGATGATGATGATATAGTGATACTACACCTGTACCATTCTTGTAGAATGTTAATTGGCTGGGAAACATTCTAAACAGGATAAAGAATAGCTATGGATCATATGTGTATACATAAGTATACGTATGTATATGTATGTGTATATGTATATATGAATATGTGTGTGTGTGTATGTGTGTATGTGTGTGTGTATAACACAGTATCCAACACAGGCTTAAACACAATTAGCACACTTTGGGCAGATTGACAGGATGTTTCTGTGTCCTGGTTTATGTTCCCTCTCCCTTGTCTTTCAGAGTTTGTATCAGCTGGTGATTTGCTATATGCGCAGACATTTCCTCTTGACAGGAAAGTCAGAGAAAGTACAGCCTTACAGCTCAGATATTGGTTCAGTTGCTCCGCGTCTTGGTGGTGTGATTGATGGGAGCTTTATTGCAAATGTAAAAATCCGCTTTCCTTTCTTTCTATTTTGGCACATCAATATTTTGGTCTTGCACAGCACATCCTGGCACATTGAAAATAATAGAGCTCTAATGTGCTTGATGGCTCTGCATCAAAGCTGGTCAGTGCACCATTGCCATCGACTTGGATGACAGGAAGGGCTGAATCGATGACGCCCACACGCCCACCACCTAGTAAATACAGAGAAAATTGCCAGAGCCAGAGAGTATCTGCCAGTGCAACACCCACTCTACCAACATTTATTGAGCACCTGTAGGGGCAAAGCTTAAGCAAGTATAGTGCCCAAGTGCATGGGTAAGTGTGAAATAAATTCTTGTTAAATGAATGAAAAGGTGAATGGAAATTCGTATATTGTGAAATCACTGAGGAACCCATAATGCTTCCTCTTTAGGAAACTGAATTTTCAAAAAGCAATCAAATCTGGAAAAAAATTAGCTAGAAGAGATGAATATATGGTAAAACCCCAAAGATGTTAGTCTAGCTGCTGCAAATATGACAAATGTACAAATCCAGGTGAGTGGATAATGGCTTGGCTGCTAAAAGTCGAAAATCCACAGAGACACTTAATTCAGTATCAAGGGGAGAGTGTTTGACCATCGGCCACAGGAACCAGTTGAAGGACACAGATGTGGCGAAGGTGGCCTTTCGGTTAGCCCATGTACTTCAAAAACCTTGATGCCATTCTATTCAGTGGTGACTGCGTTAACATAGGGGTTAGGAACCAAGCATTTTTCAGTTGAGGAAAGGAGAGACGAATAGATTCCAGGCTCTGGGCCTAGAGGTCCTATCAGTCTTTCTAGCTGCTGTATCC
Source organism: Pteropus medius (assembly GCF_902729225.1). Taxonomy (NCBI): domain Eukaryota; kingdom Metazoa; phylum Chordata; class Mammalia; order Chiroptera; family Pteropodidae; genus Pteropus; species Pteropus medius. Next base: position 4,775,896 of record NW_024343733.1, on the reverse strand, counting down.
CCAGGAGCTAGCACAGAGCCTGGTACATAACAGGTGCTCAAAAAGTAGTTGAATGGATGAATGAAGACATCTATACTACCTGTCTCTATTATGATATAACATGTTATCTGCATTACCATATAAGTAATATACAGTGTATAACTCATATCTGCATTACTTTCATAATTCTAAAAGACAAAATTTAGTCTGTAATATTTAGTCCATAATGCAGGAGAGATAAAATTGTGTCGGCAGTCAGAAAAAAAAGAGAAATGCCTTCAAACATGGAGAAATTCAAATAGACTTTTTGGAAGAGAAGACATCTCATGTGGGTCTTAAGAAAAGGCAGAATCTTGGATGCCTGGACAATGCACAATCCAGGCTGAGGAAATATTTCAGCAAAACACAAATACAGAGCAATGTTTCTCCAAGGGTATCCTCAAGAATCATTTTCATAAAACCACCTGAAGATGACCATCTCTAGCCTACTGGGTCACTCTCTGTTAATGAGGCTCACGAATCTGAATTCCAACAGACTCCCTAAGTTGTTCTTACGAGCTACATTTTGGAAACCATTTCCAAAAAGTACCGAGTTCCCCATTTCATTTAATCCTCTCAACTATCTGAAGGGATAGGCATAATTGTCTTTAATTTATGACTAGGGATATTGAGGTGCAGGGGAGGGGGGTGTTGTGACTTGCCGGAGGTCACCCTGCCTGTATGCAAAAGAGCTGTGATTCGAACACAGAACATCGGACATCAAACCTTCAGTCTTACCCACTACCAGTCACTGCCTCCCCGAAGGCAAGGCTACAGGATAAGGAATGCAAGGGGATGCTTAGGAAATGACTTTGAAAGAGCACTTTCTGATAATAATAGTAGTAGAGATCGATAAAGACAATGATACTGCTTTATATCTTTTAAAAGAAAGAAAGAATACACCACTGCTCTGGCTACCGCAGACTTTATCAGGAGGCTCTGATTAATGAGAAGCCCTGGACTCTGCTTCCTAATAGATGCCCGTTAGATCACCGGGAGATTTCCATCTCAGCGATACGTTGCTATAATCGGGCTCTGGCAGCAGCGCAGGTTCCACTCTGCGTTTGATCAGGCTCATCTCCGTTTTTAAATAAAAAGGTCAATAAATACAGGCATCTAGTAGAGTAACTAGTGGTTATGACGTGAAGTTAAAGCAACTTGTAAATAATTAAATAATTGCTGGTGTTCAGCTCAGCCTTGGATGTGAACTGCGTGGTTGAACATTTCATTTGTGGTCAGCTAGACGCAGAAAGGATCAAACGTCCAAGGTCAAAAGTCCAAGGTCAGGGATCCAACTGACAGAAGAGGCTAACCTTCCTTACTATTCAAAAGCCTCACTTGCCTCCCAACCCTACCGGGCCACCCAAAAAGTCCATGGAGGCGAGATCACATCGAAAGTTCTGGGGAATCAGAGGTCTGGCTTGTTCCCTCTCTCCCTCCAGCTCCCTGCTGAAATGGCAACTTCTGAAGATCTCTGACCACCTACTGGGAACGGCACGGCCTCGTCCCACCTGACTGGCATTCTACAGCCCTTTACGATTCTTGCCTTTCTTTACACTCTTAGTGCTACCTAAATATCATATTTTCCTGTTTATTACCTTTCCTTTCCCACGAGACTGCAAACTCCATAAGGTTAGAGCCCTTTGTTCTCCCCGATTTCCGCTAGTCCTGGAGTCATGCCTGTCATATTGTAGACACTGCATAAACATTTGTTGAATGAAAGAACATGTCACAAAAGTGTCCTCTATTCCAAGAAGCAACTTCCTTCTCAGTTCTAACTGCCTTTGCTTGGTGATATCATTTTAAAATAAACCTTTTTTTTTTTTTTTTTCCTAGTAAAATCTTTTAACAGCTTTCTTATCATCCCTAGGATAATGCACAAACTTGGCAATGTGGTTTAACAGACCCCCTGGTTCTGGCCGAGATCTCTCCTTCGGCTCACCCCGCATCCTGTTCTGTCACGTGTCTGCATGTCATACATTCTTTCAACTGGTCAGTAGCACCATGCTTTCCCCACGTGAGGTTTTTTCCTGTGTGCATCCTCGTATCCTGAAACTCTTCCTCTCGCTGTACCTGGTTAATCCCATTTTCAGCTTAAACGTCACTTCCTGGGGCTGCCTTTCCTGAAGTCCCAGGCTCAGCGAACACGTCTTCACAGCACCCTGAACCTCCACCTTCCGTCACATTTAAACATTAGAACATTTGTTTGCTGTTCGCCTTCCTCAGAGGCTCCACTTCGTGAACTCCGCCAAGGAAGGGATGGGTTTTTGTCCTGACTGCTGAGTTCCCAGTGCTAGAGACCGTCAGTGCTCAAAAATACCACCTTTATGAATGAATGCATGCGTGCATGAACAGCAGAGCCGGGAAGTTATCCCCCACCGAAATTACCTCCAAACAAGGACAAATACAGGTCTCTGTCCCCTGAGATGGGGTTCGATGACACATGGGTGATTTCAGGGCCCCGTGTTGGCAGCGGAACCTCACACATCCCCATTACTCTCCAGGTCCAGTCCCTCACTGAGCAAATCGAGTGCTCTTCTTATCACCAAAGACCACTCTGCTTCCCGCTCTCACCCCAGGAGCTGAGGCCATTAAAAATCCACAGCCTAAATGGCAAAAATATTAGAGACCTGAATCTTTTGCAAAAGTACTGTGTAAGCCTCTAGCTAAGAAACAACCCTTTTGTTTTGGGAGGTGAAAAATTTACAACTAATTCAGCATCTAGAATGCTAGCAATTGAAGCAGCCCAGAGAATTATGCTGAAATTGCAAAGCTGGGAGGCCAAGGGGAAGAGGCCACGCTGGCTTTACATTCACGGAGAACCCAGAGCCAGCCTGGGGACCACAGGAAAGGAAGAGAGAGGGGCTGAGGAGGGGAGAAAAAACACTTGGAGACCTTTTATTGCTTTTGTTTAATTCTAATTCTAAAAATCATAAAGACACACAACTCCCCCCTCCCCCCAATTAACCACCCAGAGATAACACTTTTTAATATTTAGCTGCATGCCTTTTTGGTACTGAAAAAGCTGGACTGGAGGCTGCACTTATTATTTAATAGTCAGCTTTCCTCATTTAGCAATGCAACACAATTATATTCCAATGGGAGGCAGATGGCATCTGTGAAAAACACGGACTTCGTAATCAGACGGACCTGCATTTTACTCTTGCTGAACCATATTGTTTTTAGTTCTTTTGGCAAGAGGCGTAAGCCTTAATTTCCTCATATATAAACTGGGACAAAAAGTGAAATTGATCTCTCTGTGTCAAGAAGATTAAATGAAGTAAAATATGAAAGTTATTAACCCCGAGCCTGTTGCATAATAGATGTGTGAGAGACTATCATTATTATTGGTATAGCATCAGCAATTACTTCTCTCCAATATTATTTTTGATGGCCCAAAATGTTACAGTAAATGGATTTGCTTAGCTAATCCCCAACCGTTGGACATATACGTTGTTGCCAATTTTCTCTTCTATTGGGTGGGGCTTTGGGAGGAGTAGCCATGCCAAGGGTACCCAGGAGAAAAGAGAGCACAAAAAGAATGGGTGGCTTCCAGCAAAGGTGCCAGTGGTGGTGGTGCCAATGACATAGGAGTTCCCAAGGAGAAAGGTAGAGGAGAGGAGGGAGGTGATGGTTGGAATCATTCAAAGGAAAGCAAACAACTGTTTTTCATTCTTACACTAACTGGATTGGAGACAAGAGTGACAGAACAACCCACAGCAGCCAAAGTGATATTTTAAAATGTAATTCAGACATACTTTCTCCCTTGAAACAAACGCACTCCCTTTATCCTGGCCTGCAAAATCCAGGATAAAGATCTGGCACCTGTTTTGCTCTTTGGCTGCATCTCCTACCACTTACCACTTTGACTGCATCTCCTACCACTTTGCTCACACCTTGCTTCCCACACTGGCCTCCTCGCTAGTCTTCGAACTTTCAATGCTCATTCCTGCCTCAGGACCTTTGCACTTGCTGCTCCTGTTGCCTGGAATACTCTTCCCAGCTCTTTGCATAATACACTATTTATGATGCAGTTCTTTGTACTTCCTCTGGAAGGTCTTTCCTGACCACCCTATCTAAAATCGCTCCTTCTATACCACCACCATGCCATCATTTTAAAACCGCTTCCGTGTTTTGGTTTTCTTCATTTACTTCGATACAAAAGTATACATGCGTTTGTTTACCGTCAGTCTTCCCTACTAAAGCATACGCTCTGTATGTTGAAGCAATGGCTGCTTGCTCATTAATGTAGCCCTGGGTGCCTAGAACGTTGCTTGCAACATAGTAGATGGTCATTATATTTCTTTAGAATAAATGGATAAACCTGTAAGCTGGCTTGAGGTGCTAGGACCAACATCTGTCTATAGAATAAATAAGTTCCCACATTTTGGGTTCATGGTATACCACAGTGGTTAAAGGCAGAGATGAAAGCATTCATTGGGAGACTGGCTACATCACTTCCTGGCTGTGTGATCGTGGGCAAGTTATTTGACCACCATATGCTCCGATTTCGCATTTATAAAATGGGAATGACAATGGTATCTCCTTTACAGGGTTGTTGTAAGAGTTAAATGAGGATTAAATGTATGTAAATTGCTCGGCACAGTGCCTGGTACTTAAGAAGCCTTCAAGAAAAGTTATTTCTCAAACAAACAAACTCACAGACACAGACAACAGTATGGTGGTTACTAGAGAGGAAAGGGGGTGGTGGGAGTCAAAAGGGTAAAGGGGGTCAAATATATGGTAACGAAAGGAGACTAGACTTTGGGTGGTGAGCATGCAATGCCATATACAGATGATGTATCATAGAACTTATATAATGTTATTAGTCAGTGTCACTCAAAGAAATTTAATTTTTGTTTCTTATTAATCATCAATTAATTAATTAAGTCATCCCCCGATTAATCATTTCAAGCACTTATTCATTCAAATATTGATCCACAGAGTTGATATTGTTAAAATGTTCATACTACCCAAAGCTATCCATAGATTCAACGTAATCCCTATCAAAATTCTGATGGCATTTTTTTATAAAAATAGAAAAAAAAAATCCTGAAATTCATATGGAACCTCAAAAGACCCAAAATAGCCAAAGCAATCTGGAGAAAAAAACGGTTTCACACACCCTGATTTCAAACTATAATTACAAAGCTAAAGTAATCAAAATAGTATGGTGCCGACATAAAAACAGACATATAGACCAATAGAACAGAAATAAACCCACATAAATACAGTTGACTAATATTTGACAAAGGAGAATAGTCAATGGTAAAAGAACAGTCATTAATAAATGGTGCTGGAGAAACTGGATATTCACATACAAATGAATAAAAGTAGACCCTTACCGTATACCACTCACAAAAATTAACTTGAAATGGATTAACTACTTAAATGTAAAGGAATCGGAATAACAAACTTCTTGGAGAACATGTAGCAAAAAAGCCCCTTGATGGTCTTGGCAAGGATTCTTTTGGATATGACACCAAAATCATAGCAACAAAAGCAAAAATCAATAAGTGAGGTGACATCAAACTAAAATACTTGTGTACAACAAAATGTAAAGGCAACCTACAGAATGGGAGAAAATATTTACAAACCACATATCTGAAAAGGAGTTAATATCCAAAACATTTAAAAAACTCATACAACTCAATGGCAAAAGCAAGTCCCCAATAATTTGATTAAAGAATGGGCACGGGACCTGAATAGACATTTTTCCAAAGAAGACATACGAACGGCCAACAAGTACATGAAAAGGTGCTCAGCATCACTAATCGTCAGGGAAATGCAAATCAAAACCGCAATGAGATATCATCTCACATCTGTTAGAACGGCTAACATCAAAAAGAAAAGAGGTAATGAGTGCTGGCAAGGATGCAGAGAAGAGGGAAAGTTTATATACTATTGGTGGGAATATAAATTGATGTGGCCACTAAGGAAAACAGTATGGAAGTTCCTCAAAAAATTAAAAATAGAACTACTATAGGACCCAGCAATTCCACTACTGAGTAAACATCTGAAGTAAATGAAACCACTATCTTGACAAGATATCTGCACCCCCATAGGCACTGTAGCATTATTTACGATAGCCAAGATGCAGAAACAACCTAAGGGTCTGTCGATAGATAAACGGATAAAGAAAACGTAGCATATATACACAATGGAATATTATTCAGCCACAAAAGAAGGAAATCCTGCCATTTGTGACAACATGGATGAGACTTGAGGGCATTAGATGCTAAGTGAAATAAGGGCAAATACTGTATGACTTTATTTGTAGGTGGAATCTAAACAAGCTGAACTCAGAAACAGGGGAGATTGGTGGTTGCCAGGAGCTGGGTGGGTGGGGAAAATGGGGAGATGTTGGTCAAGGAGTCAAACTTCCAGTTACATGATGACAAATTCTAGGGATTCTAATATTTAACAGGGTGACTCTAGTTGATGATATTGTATTGTATGCTTGAAAGTTGCTAAGAGAGTAGATCTTATTGTTCTCACCACAACAACAACCAAAAAAAAAAAAGGGGGGTAATTAGGTGAGGCGAAGGATTTATTATTAACCAATTTTATTGTGGCAATCATTTTGCAATTTGTAGGTGTATCAAATCATCATATTATACACCTGAAATTTACATAGTGTTATATGTCAATTACATCTTAGTAAAGCTAGAAAAAAAAATATTCATCAATTTATCCATTCATATTTTCAGTGATTTTCTAATTCTTTCTCATTTCATGCTCCTGTTTATCTACTGAATCTATCCACCCCTGTATGTCCATCTACCCATCTATTTATGGTTTAAACAAATATTTATCAAGCTTATTTTGAAGGATGCTAAGGCAACGATAGATCAGAAGCATGAGATTATAACAGCACCAGAATTTTTAAACACCTTTCTGAATCAGCCCAACTGTGCCTGGGGGGAGGGCCCACCCAAGAATGCACCCCTCTCCCTCCATTCCTAACTCCTCCTCCTTCCAGCCCAATGATGCAGATGCAAGACTCAGCATCCATCCCTCCAGCGCTCTGCAGCCCAGAGTCTCCTTGCATTTCTCCAGTGCCAACATTTAGTTTGCAAACAGAGCTAATCCCTTCTAGGCCAGGGGAGTACACTTTGCCCTAGCCCGAAATGTTACTAAAATCTCTTCATCTACCTCACCCTGGGATGGCAGTGTTCCCCTAGATGCCTAAAACACCCAGCCACTACCCGAATCTAACAGTTATTCCTGAGTTTTATTCTTTACATGTCTCTAGGGTTGGGAGGCCAGTGGGGTTCAGGAATGATGCCGAAGGTAATCATGATAATGATGGTACTAAAACCAGTGTGTGTGAGTTTGACTCCTACTACACGCCAGGTATTAAAGACAATATTCAAACTTTTTTAACAACTGGGACAATCCAACCGCTAGAGGGGATGCTGGCTGTAAATAACCGGCGCAGCTATCCTAACACCTACCAGCTGACTATTTGCCCTGCTTAGCATATCTATCAATGAATGAAACCCTTCAACAGACTAGGAGGCAGTATTATGAGCCCATTTCACAGATGTGGAAATGGAGGCTCCGAGAGAGAAAAACTCCTTTACAGAGTAGGCAAGTGGATCTGGGACTCGCTGAGTCCTGAGCTTGTTTGCTCACCACTCATTTTGTATTTATATATACTTATATGTATTCACTATGAAAATATTAGCTTTATTTGGTGAACAGCTGTGATTTTTTTCATTTTTTAATTTAAAAAAAATTCGAACCCACAGCAAAGTTAAAAGAATAGTGTACTAACCACCCATATATCCTTCATCTAAATTCATAGAATTCTTTCTCTCCTGCCCTCAACACACACACGTATCTCTTTACTCTCTCTCTCTCTCTCTCTCTCTCTCTCTCTCTCTCTCTCTCTTCTCCCTCTCTTTTCTATTCCATTTCTAAGTAAGTTGCAGCCACCTTCATGGTTCATCTCTAACTACTATGTCAAGTTCACACTGGTAACCACTGCCCCACACATAATCTTGTCCACAGAGCCCATTATAAGCTTTCCGTTACTTCCCAGCCAGAGGTGACCTCACCTGTGCTAGACAAGCTCCACACATCTGCTGCTCACCTCCACCCCCTAATAAGAGACTTCCCACCCACAGTTCTGCTGAGTGGACACTGTCCCCTGGCGTGGGGAGCAGGGAGGGTCTCTGACCGAGAGGGATCCCAGCCATGGGCTGGCAGGAGCCTATGATTCAGGTGGGATGTCAATCAGATTCTCCTTCTTAGTGACTTGAACCAAGAGAGGATAGTTTCCGGGGAGTTATGGGCATTAGAATTTAGAAGGTCATGTTAACCCAGGGACCACCGTGAGGGTTGAAACCACGAGGAAGCAACAGGAAGATAAAACAGTTGCACGAATGTAATATAGAAAAACATGATAATAATTAATCCATTTAATACTTGACACAGAAGTACACACAGTATCATCTCACCTGTTGAGACCAAGGCACAGAGGAACGAAGGAACCCGCCCAAGGTCACACAGCAAGCAATTGGAAGAGTCTGTTCGAAACCACCATCCTGTTAGTTCTAGGTATTCTCCCTGCCCTTCCTGAGGCCCACTGTTCTGCTTTCTCTGGCTTCCCATGAGACCTTCTGCATCTCATAGGCCAAGTCTCAATTGCACATGAGCTTGTTGGAATGGGTTTCTTTTGACTCTGATCAAAGAAAGCCCAACTAAATAAAGCACCTGGTCTCACCTGTGACTTCAATATGCATAGACCCTGGGACTGAATTTTCTTGAGGCCAACACTCGCACCCACCATTCTGACCAACTGCCTGTGTGTTTGCAAAGGTAGGTGCATACATTTTCTGGGAAGCCAAGAATGATGCATGAAGATTAATTGTACATAACCCGTTATTGATAATTTAATATGCACAACCTATCTTGATGGTTTCCTTATTTAGCCACCTTTGCTTTATTTTATGTAAAAGAAAACGTATCAGGACTCTCACGGTTTCATTTGTGACCTTACACAACATAACTCCATTTCCCAGAGAAGACCCTGCACTACAAGGCTTGACATTTCCCGCCATTGAAATTTTCAGGGAACTAATGCTTGCTTGATCAGGGAAAGACTTTTTTTTTTTTTTATACTCAGGTAACCAATTTTTTGAAAATTAGCATTCTTGAAGATACGATTAACAAAAATGACTGCAAACAAAATTGAATCTCTCTCTAATGTTTTAAGAGATACTTCTGAATGTCACTCTCCTTTATTCAAGACTGTAAAAAAATCCCATAATAAAATTAAAGCCTTATTCTTGCTCATTGGAGCTTTCTGGGTGTTACGTGGTTGTGGGACTAAGTCAGACATAAACATCTGGTTTCTTGGGCTGTTTACGAGAATCATCTGAGGCACAACGAATGGTGTGAGAAGACATTTGGCTCCATTCTAGGGTCAGTCTACTGATTCTGTATGCCTCCACTGAACTGGTTATATGCCCAGATCGGCTCCCTTCCAAGTTGGACATTAGCTCTGAATTCCAAGGCAGTTGGGGGAAACCAGAGAGTTTTCATATTTGAGAGATAACAATTCCCATCTAACAGAGCTGTTTTGAGATTTTGCAAATTATATGTCATGCTTATAATAGAGTGTCTTGTGCTTAGTAAGTGCTCGATAAATGCTAAGTGTAATTAAGAAAATAAATACCTGAGCACTTGAGAGGACCCAAAAATCTATCCTTCTGGGTATCTCCGAAATATTCTGACTTATATTTGTTTTCACAGCAGATAGGAAAACAATTCCACTCCATGACTGAACAATTGAAATCCCCCTGAAGTGGAGGAAAATCCAGAGAGAAGCCAAGGGAATGCAGGAGGGTTGAAGCCACATGTTCGAGGAAGCTCTGGTGTCATGGAAATTCATGGAACCTGAAGGCAAAGTCTTGGATTTGTGCCCCTGCTCTGCACGGCCAGCACTTTGAAGCAGCCCATTTCACTGTTGGACATGGGTCAACTTTATATATTGTCAAAATGGAATCCACATCTGTTCCATTTTTAACTTCTACCGACTGGCTCATTTGTTTCTTCTTTCATTCAGCAAAGATGCATGAGGCACCTACTGCGAGCTCGAAGCTGTTCCTGGTGCTGAGAAAACACCAGGAATGAATCGGACCAGGACCTGCCTTCATAGAAGGCTTCAGAGGAGAAGTGCAGCATGTGACGAGAGTGCACGATGACCTTATCTAGTCCTGGAAGTGGAGGGGGGAGGTTCAGAGGAGGCTTCCAGGAAGAAGTGACATTTAAGCTAAGACTTGGAGGATAAGGAGTTAGCATTCAAGTTTTTCCTTAAAGAGCAGCACAGAAAGTCTTTACCAAACATTTGAAGTCAGCTCTCTGACCTCATTTCCTATTACTGCCCTATTCTCTCACTCTGTCTAGCCATGCTGGTCCACACTGAGGATTTCTATTCTCCCAAAGCAGTGTTCTACTTCCTCACATGACATAATTCTAGGCCTTTTAACCACCCTGACTGACCCCACTATCAACAGGCTCCATTTGACACAATCTTCTTAGAAGGGTGATGCCTCCTTAATTTCTATCCTTGGCCACCGTGCTATGTGGACCCATGATGAAAAATTATAACTTGTTGGGAACAGCAGGATTGGAGCCTTCTTGTGTACCCCAAGCTCCACATCAAGTGTGTTTTTCTTCTCTCTGTTTGGAAGTATTTCCAACATTTCCAGCTCCGACAATGTGCCGACCAATGTGCCAGACACTGGGAGTCTCTGCCAGTTTGGTTCTCCAGGAACCAGACACCCTGGCAGAGTGAGGAATGCAGAAGGGTTACTGGGGAGTTCTACATGTGGAAGGGAGAGGGAGGAGGCTGGACTGGGCGGGAGGAGGCATTAGATCTCAATGCAGATCTGATAAAGTCTCTGTAAGCCCAACAAGGGGCTCTTGGAACAAAGACGAGGTAAAACAGTCTTGAAAAAGAAGAACAAGTTGGGGGACTCTCCCTTCCCGATTTCAAAACTGACTACGAAGTTAAGTAATCGAAACGATTTGGTACTGGTATAGGATAGACACATAGATTAATGAAATAAAATCGAAAGCCTAGAAATAAACTCATGTGTCCATGATCAACTGATTTTTGACAAGCATCCTAAGACCATCCAATTGAGGAAAAGAACAGTCTTTTCAACAATTGTTGCTGGAATGACTGGATAGCCACATGCAAAAGAATAAAGTTGGAACCCTACCTACCACATGTAAAAATTAACTCAAAATTGATCAAAGACCTAAAATGTAAGAGTTAAATTATAAAACTCTTAGAAGGAAGGATAGGTATAAATCATTATGACCTTGGATTAGGCAAACATTTTTTAAATATAAAAACTAAAACATAAGTAACAAAAGAAAAAGTAGATAAATTGGACTTCATTGAAATTAAAATTTCTTGTGCATCAAAAAATCACTAAAGAAAGTAAAAACACGACCCAAAGAATGGTAGAAAATATTTGCAAGTCATATATCTGATAAAGGTCTAGTATCTAAGTATATAAAGAACTCTGACAACTCAACACCACTAATGGGGGAAAAAATAATTTAAAAGTGACCAAAGGAACTGAATAGACATTTCTCCAAAGAAGACATACAAACGGCCAATAAGCACGTGAAAAGATGCTTAGCATCATTAGTCATTACGGAAATGCAAATCAAAACCAAGAGAGATACCACTTCACATCCACTAGGATGGCTATAAATTTTAGAAGTAGAAATTATCAAGTGCTGGAGAGGATGTGGAAACACTGGAACCCTTCTACAACGCTAATGAGGATGTAAAATGGTGCAGTCATTGTGGAAAACAGTCTGTTCCTCAAAAAGTTAAACATAGAACTGCCATATGACCCAGCAATTCCATCCCTAGCTAAGAGAATTGAAAACATATGTTCAAACGAATGTTTTTTATACAAGTGTCCATAGCAGCATTATTCATAATAGCCAAAAAGTAGAAACAACCCAAAAGTCCATCAATGGATAGATGTTGTATTTTTATACAGTGGAATATTATTCAGCCAAGAAAAAGGATGACATGCTGATACATGCTACAACATGGATTAACCTCGAAAACAGTATGCTAAGTGAAAGAAGCCAGTCACAAAAAGGCCACATATTGTATAATTTAATTCATATGAAATGTTTGGAATAGGCAAGTCCATAGAGACAGAGCAGTGGCTGCCAGGGGCTGCGGGGAGGGGAGATGAGGAGTGATTGCTTAATGGGTAGAGAGTTTCCTTTCGGAGTGATGAGAATGTTCTGGAACTGGATAGTGGTGATGGTTGCACAACATTGTGAATGTACTGAAATCCACTGAATTGTACACTTGAAAATGGTTAAAAGGCTGACTTTTTTACTATGTGAATTTGATCTCAGTTAAAAAGGGGTCGGGGAGAAGAGGCACGAGCTGTGGTAAGGACAGCTTAATAGGAGAGCCTTGCCCAGTCTGGGGCAAGGCCTGAGGCAGGCTGGCTTGTTTATTCTTCTCAGAGTCCATCTGCTGACTTTCAGGTGATGTCTAGCCCTGACCTCTGGGCCTTCAATGACACAGGCGTCTCGGGGTGGGTGACCTAGGTGAGAACTTCCTTCCAGGTTATTTTATCTTCTCCAACTGACCATCAGGACAGAATCGAGAAAGAGAGAAGGGAAGAGAGAAAGCAACACATAGGCATAAGCCAGGGGGAGACAAGAGAAAGATCAGGGACGAGAGAACATTCTTTCCTTCCTTTTGTCTCCAAAGCCAGGTGACAGGGAATGGAAACGAAAAATGTAGATCAAAACGTAATTTTCCCTTACAAGCTGTGGTGAGGCCAGGGGCTGGGAGGTAGCCTGCCCTGGGGAGTTGCTCACTCAACAATAACTCATCACAGCTCTGCACAAAAGCGGCGTTTATTAAAGGTCAAATGGAGCAAGCAAGGGACAGGTTGATGGAAGCAATAAAGGGGCTCATGAGGGAGGGTCCATTGGGGCGACTGGTTCTGATTAAGAAGTTGTCCCAAGCGGGGCAGAGGCTGATCATTCAAGCCAGCAGGTGATGACCCTGACACCCACCCAGGACCCCTTGGGTTAGAAAATGCTGCCTTTGTCTTTACGGCCCAAGAATTTCCCTGGCCCCATGCAAAGATCAATGGTGAATCAATAACACACTGGCTTATATAAGAAACAATTACCAGCAAGCCATCAAAACAGCATTGGGAGACCTCTGCTCCTGTCTACTCACCAGGAGATGGGAAGGTTGCTAAACTCTCAGAGGGCAGGTGGCTGGAGAATGACCTAAGCTCCCAGGTGCCAGGTCAGGCTAAATCTTCATCATCATCATCATCGTGTTACTTCTACCATCTGTCATACATTCTTCACAGCTCGTGATCTTATTAAACCCTCTCAACAACCTACACACAAGTGCTGTTCTTATTCCCACTTCACAGTTAGGAACGCTGAAGCTCAGGGAGGTTAAGATACTAGCCAGGTAGCAATTAACCCGTGAGAAGTAGAATCAGGGTAGAACGCCAATCTGTCTGACTCCAAAGCCTGTGACAACCAACATGATCTAATGATTATTGAGGGCCGACAATGGGTCAGGCCATGAACGCTTTGTTGAGATCTGGGGTAATTCATTTCTCCTTAGCTTCCTCACCTCTCGTGTGACGAGTTATCACTGATGTTCTTATCTAGGGTATCGAATGATACCCATTGGTGTCCATTTGGATACCCAAGTCAGTATCCATTTAGAAAATGGAAACTGTGTCTAAGAAGCTGTCCCTCTCGGTGTCTTTCCCGTGGGGCATGCAGCATGATCTTGACATCAGAGCTCCAGACAGATTATTTGATTTGCCACTGATAGTAGAAAACAAAACGAGAATGCCACAGAGTGGGAAACAAACCAGGGATGAGAAATTGCTCTTGACCCCATGGCGACCAAATGTAGGCCTTAAATAACAGGCCTGACCCAAACTATCAGACCTCTGACCCTTGATGATGATCAATAACCCTTTGCTTGTCACGGTCTTGCCCCCAAGATGCTGAGCTACCATGTTCTTCCGTGTGTATGCCGGTTTTTAACTTTTTTACACATAAAGGGTTATTTTCATTTTAAAAGAGCCATGGATGGGCTCTTTTATAGCCCGCACTTGGGTTGCCCAGAAAGCTTGAGAAGTATCCACCTCAGCAGAGCACAGAGTTGCAGAAAAAAAAATTTGAACAATGGGAGAAAGTACTTCAGGAGGTAAACAAGTGGTAGAGTGAGAAGGTAAAAGTGTGTGTGTGTGTGTGTGTGTGTGTGTGTGTGCACGCGCGCGCGCACACGTATTAAAACAGATCTTTAACATTAGAAAGCTCTGGAACTTTTATTTATTTTGGCTTTAAAACATACCTTTAATGCCATTTTAATTGCTTCCTCCTGACACAGTAATAGCTATGAGACCTGATCTTGCAAAAAATAGCTTTGCCAGGGACAACAGATGCTTCCAGCGCCCGAGTCACAGACTTTCAAGCTCACCCTTGGTTGTGGCCTCAGCAGCCTGGTCACACTGACACCATTCAACTTCAAGCACCTGCCTGGAACCCAGAATCTCTCTGCTTCTCCAGCTTTCTAAAACTCAAACTCTCACTCAGCCTTAGGCAGGTGAATCCCAACAGTGTGGGGAAGCTAACGTCCCCAGGGCAATACTCAAATGAGCTAGGGAGCCAAAGGGTAAATACTTCAGCTTTCCTGCCTCCTGAGCTTTGAATAGAGACTTCTGGGAGGCAGTCTGCACACTTCTCAGATGCCCTAGCAGAGCTGAGCCCCACTGCCTACAGCAGCAGCCTGTAAATAATGAATTCTTTATTGACTTTTCATTGTTTCTTGATTTCAGTCTCCCTGCTCCTTTACTTCTGCTTCCTGGAATCAGCTCCTAGATGAACTAACTCTCCTCAAGAATATATATCAGGGTTCTGCCTTGGAGGAATCCTAAAAATAAGACCCCAAGCGTGTATCTTTTAGGACTATAAATTCCACGGGAGGTAAATCAGTCAGGGTTCAATCAAAGAAGCAGGCCC
Source organism: Pteropus medius (assembly GCF_902729225.1). Taxonomy (NCBI): domain Eukaryota; kingdom Metazoa; phylum Chordata; class Mammalia; order Chiroptera; family Pteropodidae; genus Pteropus; species Pteropus medius. The sequence continues at coordinate 4,760,806 of NW_024343733.1, read as the reverse complement.
ACCTGGAGGTGTATACGTATTAAAGAATTTGTACCAGGCATGTGACCTTACTCAGCTGTGATTGATTAAACAGTCTCTGTAAGGCTATTGTTGTCTTTGCATCTGAGAACAGAGTTTGAAATCTGCAGGTCGGGCAGTTGTGAAGCACAGGTAGATGCGAAGTCAGGGAGAGGAAGGACAAGCGGGAATCCACCAGCACGAGCTAGAGCCCGCGAGGACACAGACTCAAACCCGTGTCGGCTCTCACTGCCTCCGACCTTGATGATGTGGGTGTCCTCGGGAGAAACTGGCACCCTACATCTTGGGACCAAATACACACCTGGCCCAGGAGTCAAAGAACTTGAAGAAGTTGGCCCCATCCCAATGAGGTAAACCCCAAGACAACACATGTGAGCTATAAAATGCTTCACGTGCTCTACAGAACAACAACAAAAATGGCTGCTGCTTCACTTCTGCCTTTCAAATCTCTCACAGAAATCTTGCTTGTGGCTCTAGAAACATACTGGGGAAGGGATTCTGGGACATACAGTTCAGCCTGGCCGCGTTGACACTTTTTACAAAGCCACCACAGTAGGTGACGGAGTTCTGCGTTACAAAACATCAGAACTGAGCAAGACTTGACCTCTAGACCAACTATACTTGGAAAGGTCTCACGGTGACTCGCAAACATTGTGAAAAACAGCTTCCTCCTCAGTTGCTGAAGGCAGAGCTGCTGCATACAGTCGGTGGAGTTGTGCATTGCACAATTCCAGAGTGTTCCGTTCACATGGTTTATGATGTGAATGGTGCCCCCTGGAGCTGGGCCCTCCATGAAAAGCGACCACACCTACCCACAAGAGGGAGCATATCTTTGAATAGACTCCCAGCCCATATGAAGCATCCATGCTGATTTTAGGGATAGCCATGTCTTGGCCAACAATTAGAGTAGCATTATGAATGAGACTGAGCTAACCAGAAAGGAGGGGGCCAGGATTAAGAGGGGACAGTCAGGTGAGTCTGGAGAATAATGGTAGTATAAGCAGGCACGAGATGAAGTCCAAAGACATTGCCTAAGACAGGTAGGAGAAGCACCTGGCTCTGAAACCAGGTAAGGAGCAGAGTTCAGAGAAGCAGAGAGGCAGGTGAGAACCCCCTGAGGATAAGCTCCACTCTGTTCTTGTACTTGTTCTCTGGATTCCATGAGGCTGCCCGGCTCTGGGTATACTTATATTAACTTTAACCACAGAGGACCTCAGTGGGGACATGCTGGAAATGCTGGAGTCAAGACAGAAAGATAGAGCTGGATTTGTAACTCGTGTCCACTTGTGGTTTGTTCTTGTCCAACATCCAGTCGCTCTTGTTCTAACGTAACAATTGCCCTTGTGGCATCGCTCCCCTCCGGCCTCAGTTCAAGATAAGGAGACCGAGGCTCATAGCAAGGTGAAGTGACTGGTACCCTGTCACACCACATGGAGAAGCCCGATGGAAACACATGACACTCTGCAAGTCCACCAGTGAGCAATGGTGAGTTGACCCCTAGATTGCAAGGCTAGGTCAGCTTTAGGCTGAAATTCGATCAGAAACTGAAATTTGTTTTCTCAGCTTTGTCCTCTCTCTCTTGTTCAGAGAGTAAACACCTGCATAGCACAAGCAAAGAGAATGTTAGCTTAATAAATCGCTAATTCTCTCCCTCCTGTGTGGTCCCCAACGTGGCCCGAAGTCAGCAAACCCGTTATCTACTTAATCTGATTTTATGGCACGCCACAATTTATTTCTGAAATTTTTTTCCTTGTTGGATAATGGCAACTCTGAAAAAGCACTATCGATTTCTTGATTGCAGGTTTATGGGGGCTGAGTCAGCCCAGCCCTCTGCCAACTGGAGTCTCCATTCAGATCTTTATCTTGTCGATTCCTAGCTTGAAAGGCTACGTTTAGTTAAGTCCGTAGGTATGGGTCCTAAGGGTTGCATTCATACTCATAATGAAACAAAATTAGAAACTGCTCTAGGTTTTAACAAGCACTGTATTCGCTGTGTTGAATTATACACAGAGGAGAGAGCATGAAATGGAGGCGCGGTTGGCACTTCGCAGATGCTCACCATCTAACTGCGGCCGTGCAACTAGCAGGGGAAGAAAGCAGACAGAAAACCTAAACTTTGACCTGACGCTGACCTTGTGCGCTTACGCTACCGTGCTCAGCATCCCAGGTCTTCTTCAACCCTAAATGGGAAAAATAGCCTCTCCTTTCCTTACGACATTACAGACTTATCAATAAAATTGATTGTCCTCGGTAGAAAAATACTTGAGAACTGATGATCATTATCTACATGTCCCTGGACTCAGCCTTCAGACATTGGACGGGTGTGGGGGGGATTGTCTTAAAATCTTGCCTCCTCCAAGAACTTTTTCATCATTCTTTATTGCTTTATTCATTTAGAAAACAGTCATCGAGCAGATACTAGAGATACGAATTAATTCTGCCCACGCTATACTCACTTTCTTCTTAAACGACCTGTTCATACCTCCTGTGCCAGGCAATCTTTTTGCTCCGTCTGACATCCTCATTGTCCACCTTTTTTTGCTCCAGCCATTGTTGTAGCAAATCACCTGTTCACAGGTATACAACTCGCTTTAGCAGCACCATATCTCTCTTGCTTTCCACTCTATGGTTTGATCTAAGAGTCATTCTGGTCTATGAACAAAACTAGAAATGAGATGGGGGTAAATAATACTGCTTGGACAATCCTTTGATTTAGTAGAGGACGGGAGCTGATGGATAAATTCTGCTCTCTCTCATCTCAGGAGGGCATTTTAGAGCTACATTCTACACAATTCTCAGAGGACCTCTGTTGACTATGAACTTCAGTTGCCCACATTCGCTCAATAATACATCTGTTTTCCCTCCTTCTCTATTTCGCTCTTCCAAGTCCCTCTTTTCCTGTTCTCTGGCTTCTCTTACCAACTGATCTACCTGCATGCAGGCCATTCTCTCAAGCTCTGCTTTCAGGAGAGAATCTGAGCTAAGACCTCTTTATTGCAAATAGCTACTCCCAATCTCTAGAGCAGACCACATGACCCCACTCCCCCACCCCTGGCTCCAGGTGATTGGCCCAGGAGTGAATTCCTGACAGGTGTTAAAATCAAATTTTCTCTTCCCTAGGAATTCAGAATCAAGATGTTATTCAGTTTCTGTATGAGGTTTGACATGGAAAACATCGTAAACTCTGGGCTGGGTTCATCCATGTGCCCATGGAGCGGAGAAAGCCAGTTTGCAAAGAGAGAGAAAGAGACATCATACAGCCTTAGAAAGACACAGAGAGATAAACTGCTGGGTTCCTGGTCATTTTCTATTTTTTGGTTCAAGTTCTTTACTAGCCTATCTCCCTTCCTACCCTTGAGTTCTCTCACACTTTTGTCCTTCCAATAAATTCATTTTTCTGTTTATACTAGTTTAAGTGGGATTCTGCTATTTGCCACAAACAACCACTAAATTGGAACATCTTAACACAGCCAGGAACTATGTTAAGCTGGATGTACGATGATGAACAAGACACAGTCCCTGCCTTCAGTGAATTTAGCAGCTATATGATAATAAAAAAATGAGGTAATATCTCACATTTCCTATGCTGTCAGAGCTAATCCTTTTTATCATAAACCTTGTATATTACCCCCAAATAATTAACTAATCAATCCATTCATAATAATTGCAACAATTTCCTAAACATTACCATGTGCAGAACACTGTGCTTTGTGTGTGTGATCTTTCCATTCTTCAATGAAATAGTTCCTTTCTTGAGTATTAAGGATACAACAGCAAATAAGATCATTTCAAGTTATAATAAGGGTTGTGAAGGAAATAAGCCATATTTGTGAAAGAGAGATAATAGTTGGGGTAGACAGAGTGGCCAAAAATTATTTTAGATGAACAGGGGAGAAGGTCAGAGAGAGCCTTTCTGAAGAATTAACATTTGCACTGAGACTTACAGAATGAGAAGCAAGTGGATGTACAAAAAAGCAAGGGAAGAACATTCCGGGCCAAGGGAAAGTGCAAAGGCCCTGAGGCAGAAATGAATGAAGAGAGAAGTGAATGACTGGATTCCAAGCAAGACAACTCTCCCTGACACTTGAATCCCATCGGTTGTTCTCAGGTCTCTAGGAACACAGTGAGTTTTTAAAAAATATCCACATTTAGCTGCTCCCTCAGAGATTTAGACAATCAGTTTGGAGGGAACCCAAACATCCTTTATTTTTCTTTTTTAAGCTCCCTAGGAATTCTGATGCACAGGGAAGGAGGAGAATGACTAGATATCGGTGCAGTAAAATTTACATGAAAAGGAAGCAAGCGTGATAGGGAAGTATGATGACTGAATATCTCCCAAATCTGGAATCAATTCCTTGGTTTCTTTAGCCGTAGTCTATCTCCAGGCAACAGTCTCCCAAATGCAGTTCTCGGGAGACTGGGTGAAAGGATGTGGATACACCCCAACCAGGAAGTGCTCCCCAGGCTGTTAGTGCCCCACCTCTGTGCTCCTCAGGCTTCATGCTTATTACCCCCATAAAGCACCCATCATATGGTGTGATATATACCTATATATCTGTTCATACAATAGAATTCCACGAAGGCGGGAATGGTGTCTTCTTCTCTGTGGCATCCTCTGTACTTTTTAGGTCTCAATTTAGATGCCATGTCTTCCAGGAAGCCATCCTTGACTTCACCCTAAGATGATTTAGGTGCCTCCATTGGGAGTCCCTTCATCATAGATTTTATTGCCCTATATTTTATCTGTATCTATATCTATCTTCTTCGGTAGTCTGGGAACTCTTTGAGTCTATACCATATTCATTGTTTCATTCGACAAACATCTATTGATCTATGTGATGCATTCTGTCATGGATGCCGGGAGATACAGTGGTGAAGAAAAATGGACCTTCTCTCATGGAGCTTATGTCATCGTGGTGGGAGGAGAGGCAATAAACTTGTAAAGTACACGGGATGTCAGACAGTGATAAGAGCTCTTGGTGCGATGGGAAGGCATGGGAAGCCTTGTATGGTTTTAAATAGAGGAGTAAAGTAACCTCGCTTTCCTTTTAAAAGCATCACTCCGGATTCTGTGTTGAGAGTGTGAAGAAGCAAGGGCAGGCGCCAGAAGAGCATGCCACAGAGCTACTTCATTTAACCAGGGGAGAGATGATGGTGATTTGGATGAAGTGGTAGCGATAGAGATGGTGAGAAGTGGTCAGATTTTGGATATGATTTTTAATAGCTTTATTAAGGTGGAACTGGCATTCAATAAACTGCAAATAAACTTGAAAATACAACTTGATCAGCTTATATGCACACACCCATGGAACCATCACTACAACTGAAGTAATGAACATACCTACCCCCCAAAAAGTCTCCTTGTGCCCTTTGATAATCACTCCTGCCCCTCCCATCCCCAGGCATCCACAGATGTGCTTCCTGTCACTATATGAATTTTCTGGAATTTTTCATAAATGGCATCATATAGTACTCTTTTACATCTGGCTTCTTTCACTCGGCATAATTATTCTAACATTCACTCATGTTGTTGCGTGTACATTGCTTGTTATGTTTGAGTAGTGGTCCATTGTATAGAGATACAGTTTGTTTACCCACTTACCTGTTGATGGAAATTTGGGTTATTTTCCAGATTCCGGATATAGTTTAAAGGTAGAGCTGAAAGAATTTGCTGGTGGATAGGCTGCAACATGTTACAGAAAGAGCAGAGTCACACAGGATTCCCAGCTTCTTCACTTGAACTGGGAAGGTGAAGCTGCAAATTGCTGAGATGGGATACAGTACAGAGTTAGGGCTGTGGAAGACCTCTGATACCCAGCACACTGCCTGGCATATATTAGGAGCTTAATAAATGTTTGTGGAAAAAAAGGATGAGGACCGGGAGAATAAAAGGAAGGAGTATAATTCAGTTTGGAATGCTGGTCACTCAAATTCCTAAGTATCAGGCCAAGCTACACATATTCTCTCCTTTTCCACACCCCCCATCTCACTCCTGAAGCCCAGGCAGTCATAATCGTAAAGAGACTTCTTGGGCACAAAGGAAGTGGAAGGCAGATTCAATTAGAGCAGGATCCCTCATTCTCAAATGGCTTTGGGTCCAGGAAGCATTGTTTTCTCCCCAGCAATGGGGCTGAACACACAACTGTCCTCTTTGGTTTCTGAGCAATATACTTCCAAATTACTCTTCGTCTGGCAGATCCACTCAAGATCTACGAGCCACTAAGAAGAACTCTCTCTCTCTCTCATTTTTACCTTGTACTTCCCAAATGCTCCAACTTGAAATGCGTCTAACTGACACTTCACCAGCCCTGAGCCATAGTGTGAACTGTTATTAAAATCCACAATTTTTTAAATGGCAAAAGTATATTGAAAACCAATATGTAAAAGAATAAATACAAATAGCCAATTAACATAAAAGAGGGAGGATGCCCAACCTTATTATACTCAAAGAAATGGAAATTCCTGTAATCTTGAGAGAACATCTTTTTCCTAGCAAATTGGCATGATTAAAACAAATGCAAATAAGTTAGCATTGGCAAGAATGTGAGGACACAGACGGAAATATACTTTGCTGGTGGAAGTGCCAATTGGTATAACCATTCTAGAGAAAGCCTAAAAAGTGGCCATAGTCTTTGATCTAAAAAAATCCTACATCTAGGAATGTGTCCTGGGCAAATTGCTGTGGGTGTCTGTAAAGATATTTATCACTCCATTATCTATAATAGAAAATGGCACCAACAACCCTAATATGACACTGCCCATCAACAGAAGAATAGGTAAATGCATTGTGTACATTCATACAATGAATTATACAGCAATGAAAATGAACAGACTAGTAATACATGAAACAACATGGATGAATCTGTCAAATACAACATTAAATAAAAGAAGCAAAAATAAAAATAAAAAGAATATGATTTCATTATATAACGTTCAAAAATAGGCAAGCTTAAACTGTAACGCTTAGGGATGCTAACAAAAATGGTTAAGACTCTAAGGAAAAACAATACAGTGGTTTCAATAAAAGGCAATATAGTACTTGAACTCCGGGGGCGGGAGATGCACACAGGGAGCTCCTTGACTTCGGTAATGTCTTACTTCTTGCCCTGAGTGGTAGTTATGTGGGTGTTCAAATTGCTATCGTTCTTTATGCTAAATTTTCCCAACCCTGGTCATTTCACCACTAACCGAGATCAGGAAATGAGAGTCTTTCCTTCGAAGTTTATGATGGAACCATATACAGAGCAAAGCCTGACTCTTTGTATCTAAAGATTCTAACAAGACCAGCATGAATAATTTGCCCTTAAGATTTCTTCTCTTAGACCATCAGAAGATCTAAATGCTAAATGGGGACGACTCTGATAGGATTGTCCTGGAAGATGACAGGGCCACCCCATCTCTAAATTTGCTGAAATTCAGCACGAGAGAGCGAGAGGAAGAGAGGAGCTGATATAGCTTGCTGAAGTTTTGCTCTTTAAGTTAATAAAATTGTGGCTGAGTTTGGGGCAGTGATGGAGAAGAGAAAGCAAATGCCAGATAAGCAGGGGAGTCACAGATTCAGCCACCATGTCTGGAGCTCTGCGAAGTGCTAACTAAGCACTGTCCTTGACATTGGGGTAGAGAAGTGACGTCGACCGACCTTAAGAAACTCATAGTGCAAGGAAAGGTGGCAGGATAGCCATGAAATCCGTCCATTTTGGGAATGAGAGAAAAGTTTGAGGCCACAGAGGAAAAAAAGAAATGAGGGTCCGTGTTTCTTCTCTGAGCCATTCTTTCGATTTTAGCCCAGTTCGGCAGGAGTCAGAAACCCCCTGGCACCCATGAAAGCAGTTCCTATGAAAGAACTGCTTCCTTCTTCCTCGTGGGCCAAAGTGAAAGCACATGCCAGGGTGTCTAGAGCTTTCTGCTAAGAGGCAACAAGACTGCCAGTCCAGAGGAACAAGCGGGCTCTCTCTTATCAAGAGAACGTGGCATCTCTAGCACTCTTCGTGTTAGAGATATTCTGCATCTAGTTTAGAACTCGATGTGTTCATTTGTGATTATCATTAATTAGAACAACAGCGGTGACAATGAGGATGACAGCTAGGCAAGTGTCAGATGCTTAACTTGCATTATTTCATTTTCTCACATAACGTAATAGGTGGTCCTTCAAAATAGTATGAATATTCCCATCCTACTAATGAGGAAATAGAGGAAGGGATCGGTGAAGCTACTTGACACCAAGGTCACGCAGCTGGTTGGTGGCAAAGTGTGTGTTAGAACCAGGTTTTCCAGACTCGGTCACCATGCTAAGAGGTACCCCAGGAATACTGCCGTGGTGCAGGTCCATCCTTTACAAAGGAGCCGCGCCATTTTGCTTTGCTGGGCTCACTCCGGAAGCATTGGATTGTGAGTGAGACTTCTCCATGCCAAGAAGGTAGTGCTGCAGGGCAGAACTGGAGTGATGTTAAATTACTTTGGCGCCCTGTTCTCTGACAGTGATTGTGAGATGTAAGAGGATGGCTAAGCATCTTGTGGTCCTTGAGCCAGGTAACTGCATTCCTGGAGCCACTGTGATTTATATAGTAGTCCCCACCCTCTCTTTCATGTTAGCCAGAGTCCTGTGCATTGAAGCAGCTGAGGGTGGAGGGGCAGAAGGGAAATCTTGGGCTCCATCAAGCCACTGGAGAAGGGATTAAATTAGGTATAGCAATTAAGAGCTTTGAATAATTCTCACCAGCCTCAGGAGGAACCGGGGAGATGTCCAATTCCATTTCACTGGATGTTTCCTTCACCCCTTGTGCTAAAATGATAGGCCTCAGCTGTCTTTCATCAAATCACCTTCCCAGCGTGCTTTGGAGTCAGCCTACAACAATGGAACTCATAGCTCAGTTTTATGCTTCTGAGAGAGGGGAGGTCATCGTCAGTGAGGGAGGCTGTGGAGAGGTAAGTAAAACTAAGGAAAAAGATTGAGAGAATAAAGAGACTTGGGAGAGTTGGGAGGGCAAAGGGTGAAGTCATATAAGGATTCCAAAAGAGTTCTGATAATGACCAGCATTTGCTAAGCATTTACTAGATGCCAGGCCCTGTGCTAAACACTTTACCTATACTATCTTATGAAAATCTCACAAGAAACCTAAGAAGTAGGTAAAAGTATTAGCTCCATTTTACAGGTGAAGAAATTGAGACTTAGAGAGGTAAGGTGATGTTCCCAGCGTACACAACCTGTCAGTTGTGGATTTGAAATTCAAGTCCTGATACATCTGTTTCCAATGGTCCATGCTCTTAAGCATTACAAGATACTGCTCCTCCTCCCAGATCAATTAGTTCTCGAATGAATTCCATAGATCAAAAGACAAAATTTTAAAAATTAAATAGACGAGAAGAGAAAGAAATCATCAGAGTGCATTGTGTGTCGTGAAATATGAAGCAAATGTCAAACAAATGTGAACGTTTGTTTCCCACTGTGCGTGAGCACACACGTATTACCAGGTTGCAGTGTAAAATGCATTTCTTACTACTGATCGTGGCCGAAAACGCTTTCAGGTCTTTAGCATCCCCATTCATTCTTTCAACAAACACAAAGTTCCAAATAGGTGGTGTCCCAGATGCTGAACACAAATATCAGCACAAGAGCCCTGCCCCAAGGACTCTTAAGTCCAAGAGAGGAGCAGATTTAAACAATGCTATGTTCAAAGAACTATGAATGGAGAAAGCCCAGGAGGCTGGAAGAAAAGCAGGAGGAGGACAAGCCTCAGGGAAAGGTTTGCAGGGGAGAGTCCCCAAGAGCTGATGGCTGAACCTGTCCAAGTACATAGGTAACGAGGTTCCTGGGAGAGAAAATTGTTTATCATCCATATGAATATAAAGGAATGTTGAAATGGACTAGGAGTTCATCCTCATGCTTGGTTCATGTGAGCGATACTGGACATTTATGGAGCCCTTACTATGTGCCGACATATTGACCCCACCTTAGAATCACAGCAAACGTGAAAGGCTGGCCCAGGATGATCACTTCCAATTTACAGGTGAGGAGACTGGGCCTGAGAGTGATCTGCTCAAGGCAGCAGAGCAGAAGAAGGCAGGGCCAGGGTTGATACCTGAGCAAGTAACTTCAGTGGGTATGCTCTTAATTACCCCTAGATTCTCCCTCCCTAACCAAATCGCTGAAGAGTTTGGAAAGGAAAGAGAAAAAAAAAGCAAGAGTGAGGAATGAAGCAGAGGTCAGGTGGTCCTGAGAGCATCACTCTGTATACCTAATCCCAACAAGCCTGTGAGGTAGCTACAAGTAGCATCCTGTTTTCTAGATAAGGACACTGAGGCTCAGAGTGGTGAGATGATGCCCTTCTCAACAGCTGCATCCATGTAAGCTTCAGTTCCGAGTCCCCACTGCCTGGGCTCCCGATTCTATGCTCCAGAAGCTGGAAAACCCCTTTTTTCTAAGGCCTTTGAGGGAAGGCCTTCACTGCTGGCCTATCCAATGAGGCATCTTGTCCCAGCCTGGGAAATGTGGCAGCCACGCACCAGCAGCTCCGAGCCCCAGAGGAGGCAAGGCTACTAATTAGATGAGTCTGTTCTGGTGTCTGCCCAGACTCCAGCAGACAGATGGGGACGAGACAGGAATCCCAAATCACTCTGCTCTAGGGCCTCTAAATGTGGTACCCAAAAGTTGACATTTCTAAAAAACGAGGATGGGGCCTGTCTCTAGGAAGACAGAAGAAGGAAAGGCTACAGGAGGGAAGAACTGGCAATAGGGTGTGGGGGTAGAGTTGATCCTTTTGTCCCTTAAGGCAAAAAACACAAAACAAAACAAAACAAAACTCAGAAATGAGCATTCGCTGACCTGGTGTTAAGTCCAAGGAAGGGTTGGCACGAAGAGTTAGCTTTGCAGAGTGGAAAGAGCCCAGAGTCTAGGCAGAGAAGACAGGGGTTGAAGTCTTATTTCCCCTCTTAGCAGCTATGTGCATCCTCCTCTGTAAAGTGGTTGTAAAAATTGCCACATCTGACGCTGATGTGCTGGTGGGTCTTGTTCTAACATCCCGCTTTTCATAATTAACTGGTTTAATCCTCAAAACAGTCCCATGTGACAGATGTCTCCATCCTCCTCATTTTATGTCTGAGGTAACTGAGACTCAGTGGCAATTCAGGTTATAGGTGCAAAAGACAGGACTCGAACTCCAGTAAATGCCCTTAGCTATTATTATATGATGCCATGAAGAAAAAGATATCACCACAGCTGCTTCTGCTTACTGAGCACATACCATACCCATGGGCTCTCACTTAATCTTCCTGGTATTGGTCTCATCAGCCCCATTTTACAGATGGGGCAACTCTAGGGTCTGGAGATCTGCAGTGATGTGCACAGGGTCCCACAGCAGCCAGGATTCCATCCCACGTCAGGCTGATGTCCCAGCCCACATACGCAGCCACCACACATGGTTTCCCCACCTGGATAATCAGAAAATCACAAGGGAGACTGCTAAACACCTGGGCTTCCATATTCCATTCTTAGAGCTGGTCTGGAGTGTGTCCTAGCAATGTGTATGTTTGAAATGCGACCAAAGCGATTCTAATTATCAGTCACTTGCCAAAAGCGATATGTTAGAACTGCATGAGATATTGAAAGAGTGCATTAATAAACTTCAAAGTGCTGGGGAAAAAACCTCTATAAAGTGTGATTATAATAGTAACATACTTTATTATTATTATTAATGATAAATCGTTGTAAATGTTTGTTGGAGCTTCGGTGAATGCGTGCTAGGTTCTAATGCAAATAATAGCTGAGAAATAGAAAACACAGTAACTGACCTCAAGAAGCTAGCAGTCCAATAATTGAGATAAAGTGTGGGTTGTTTTTTTTTCCCGTTGTTGTTGTTTTGTTTCTCAGGAGTGAGTTGCTAGGAGAACGTGTCAAGAAAGAACAAGATAATTCACTCTACTGTCAGCATATAAAGGCAGTGGACTTGCAGTTAACCCATGTGCAAAGCAAAAGGATGCTAACATGTGTTTGAATTCCTGAATCCACCCTGTCAGAAAGTGGAAACGGGGGCCGGGAATATTCTCACCAGCACTGAGGACTGGCTGTATTAGACTACAAGCTTATTAGCATCTCGGCATGGAGGTGGGGGATTCTGTTAGAAATGTGATAAAACCGGCAAAAGAACTTTAACAGATTTACTAGTTGTCTGACAGTCTACAGAAATCACACAGTTGTCATCCAAGATAGAAAAGAAAAACGAACACTACGAGCAGTGTGGTATTAACTCAATCAAATGGTGAGTTTATCCTAGTACATAAATGATGAGGTTCCTACGTATTGTAGTGGGGTTAGGGTTAGAGTTGTGTTTGGCTAGGGTTCTAACAGAAGAATCAGAATTTTCATGAGTGGGAAAATAAATACAAGTATAGCATGACGCAATTTGCAGCAGACATGATTTAAGCTAAACTCTTGAAAAGACTTTTTCAACTAGAAGTTTCTGTTTAAAGAGAGTGTTGTTCCTACCAGCAGACTTCCCATGATCCTTCTCCTAATTGGAGCAGATAGCTCTTTTCCAGTTCAGTTGTCTGCTCAGGATCCCAGCTAATATCTTTTTTAAAAAAGTTTTAAAAGGAAAGGAAAGAAGGAAGACTCTAGATACATCCAGAAGGCCCACTTGGCAACATTCCTGTGCTGAGCATTTAATCCTAACAATGCTGTAAAGTGGAATTATTTAAAAATTATTTCCATTTTCCATCCAAGGCAACTGAGGTTCAGAGCCCACTCGAGCTTCAGTCAGCTGAATTCCCAAACCTGCCTGTACATCAGAATCACCTGGGGACTTTTTCAAAACATACTCCCTGGAAGATTACGATTCTCAAATGGGTTCAAGAATATGTTTTTTTTTTTTAATAGGTCTTCAAGCAATTACAATGCAGTTAGTCCATGGTTTGACTTGCTTTGGGGAATTACAGATTAAGATGTTTCTGTCTGTCTAGAGCAGATCAGAGCAATTCTTGTGCTTCCTACTTCCTTTAAAGAGTTACTGCTTCTTATTTTCTTCATGTCCTTGACACCTAGTCCAATACCTGCCAAAAAGCAAGGGCTTAATAAGAGTTATTGACTCACTAAATGAATTGAGAAATGGATGGCGGAGGGATAGATGCACGCATGCGTGCAGGGAGGGAGGGAAACAAAGGGAAGGAGAAATCAGGCTGGGGGCTCCTAGAGCTTGGCATTTACCCACAAACTTGGAGAGAAGCATTTTTTTAATGTCACAGATGTAAAATAAGGAGTACTATCTTAGCCAGTAGGCAATCCAAGATGAGACATCTATATTTATAGAATACACTGAAACCCTTACCAACTAATGGACAACTTAGGCAGGGACTGGGGAGGAGAGAGGGAGCCTGATTTTGCCACAGGATGTGGAAGGACAGTGTTGGCATCTATGCCAACCTGTGTGACTAGCTCCCTAGGTCTGAGGCATTAAGCTACAGCCATGGGCTGTTTGCAGAGAACAGGGCCCCTGGGCTCCTTTTACCCAACTGAACATAACTGCCCTTTCTCCCCACCCCCACTCTCCTTCCTGGCCTGGCCTCCTTTTTATCTCAATTTCCTGCCCTCCTTTCTGATTTGTTTCGTAGGGTCTTAGAACCTTCTTTTGAAGACCCCCACCTCCAAGTTTCTCTAGAGGTTAAGTTGGGACCACTTTCTCATCAAGACCCACCCTGCCACCATCAAGAGTATAGATCCAGCCTTCATCACAACCATGAATTAAGTGAAGATAGTCCTCATGTTATCACATCCCCCAGCCCCACTGAAACTCAAGCTACCCTTCTGCTCTTCTGCTAACCCCTCTTCAAACAGTCATTTTCCTTTCCAGTCCCACAGCTTTCAAGAGTATCTGTGCACTGGTGATTCTGAAATTTATATCTTCCGTCTCAACGCATCCCCTGACCTCCGGGCTTGTAAACCCTATTGTGCAGTTAGGATCTCCACTTGGGACTCCAACAGGGATCTTAAACTTATATCTACACCAAGCCTCTAACTTGCATCCACTCTCCTACAACCCTCCCCACCTCGGCTGTGGCACCTCCATTTTCCCAGTTGCTCAGTCATCCTCGACCATTTCTCTCTCACTCCCAGAGACAATTCTAAGCAAGTCCTGAGAGTTCAACCTCCATGACATCTCAAATCTGACCCCTTCTACGGCCCCTCTTCTACAGCTGTGCTCCAAGCCACTGTCACCTCTCTCCTGGGCAGTTACGACACTCTCCGATCTAGTCTCCTGGCTTTTCTCCTTGCCCCACTATAGTCAGTCCCCACGCAGAAGCCAAAAGGAGCTTTTAAAATATATACATCAGCTCACATCACTCATCTGCTGAAGATCCTCTCAAAGCCCTCCATCCACCATCCAGACATCCCACTGTGGCTTTCAAGAGCCTGCACAGTCTGGTCCCAGCTACCTCTTCAATCACATTTCCTAAGACTCTCCCAGCTCACAATGCTCTTGCATGTTTCTATCCCCAAGCTCCTTCCCACCTCCCTGCCTTGAACTTGCTGCTGGTCTATTCTTGACTCAGATATTCATATAACTCACTCCTTACTCCAGGTCTTTGCTCCAATGTCACCTCCTCGAAGGGCATTTAAAATAGTGTCTCACCACTCCTGACCCTGCTTTGTTGTCCTTCATAATATCTTCGCCATCTAATTATATTTACACACATGTACCTCTCTACTCATACGTTTATTAGTTTATTATCTGTCTCTACCCAACAATATAGGAGCTTCATGAGCCCAGTTGCTTAGTTATCTATACTGATATCGGCTGTATCCCTCACACTGTGGTCCATGCCTGGAACACAGTAAACGTTTGATCTAGTTGATGAACAAATGGGTGACTTGTCTGCCCCTACCTTGCCGTGATCATAGAGTTCTTCATCATCCTGGCATCTTACTTTTCAACAAATAAGCTCAATAAATGTTTGTTACCATAGAGCTTGTTAAAAAAGACACATCCATGTCACAGAATTTTAAATATTCTTATTCCATTTTTGTTGAAAAACCATAATGCTTATGGAAAAGAAGGCAAGAAGAATATACCCAAAATTGGGAATGAGATACCCTTTTGTGGGCTATGGCTAAAGTTTAGTTTCTTCTTTGGCTTTCCTGAATTTTCTAATTTTTCTACAATAAAAATTTATCACTGCAATCAAAATCTAATTTAAAACAAATTTAATGTCCTACTAATTGGAGGTAAAACAACAGATCATCAAAGACTCTGAGAGTCATTATGCTGAGACCTGAATTCTCGCCTCTGCTCTTCAGTTGCTCCAGTCCAATCACAATCTCTCAGGATTCAGTTTATTCTACCGAAAAATGGGGGCATCATCTGTTGTTCTTGATACAGATGTGTGAGGGGGCTCAAATGACAATGTCTACAAGCAAATATTTGGAAAACAGTAGTACATCTTGAGGGATTACCTACCACTAGCGAACCTTTTCCAGGGCATTGGTGAGTGTTATCAAGCTTGCTCCCTTCTTAGCAAAGATATTTGCATATCTATGCTTCATCCCAAAGGGGTGACTAATGGTGGAAATGCTGGGCACTGTAGGGAAACAAATGGAGAGACAAGTTCTTCATCAGGCGGCCTTTTGGCTCCCCTAGATTACCAGTAACTAACTGACCACCACTGACCACCAACTGTTTACATGAAAGACCTAAGTTTCAGGGCATTCTCCTAAAATGACACTTCCAGGGAGGAGAGATACAGCAAGGGTTGAAAGCAGGAAATGAAACAAGGTGAAATCCCCATTTTTTTCCTTTCTTTTTCCTTTCAAGTCAGATCCAGATTCTCGACTACACCCCATAACCTGCCCAAACACCCCCAACACACATGCATATGACTAAATAGCATTCATTTACGTTCTGATAATTTTCTCCTTAAAAATAAAAGTGTGTCTGAGAGTCTGATATTTTGCCCAAATTGAGCTGGTGCTGCAGACCAAGAACGGCGGCAGACACGGAGTGCTGGCTCATTACTCTTGCCTGATGTCTCCTACCACAGTCTCAGAGAAGCAGGCTCATTGGGCAGCCAGCAAGTGAGACCTCCATTAGCTTCCTTCTCCCTACAGGGGCCTCAGTTTTCCCATCTGTAAAATTAGGAAGACAGACTAGATCAGGGAAACAGATAGGTATAGATCTCACATCTATTAATTTACAGCATCCTATTCTTTGAAATTCAAAAGAAATCAGCCCACATGCAGTCACGGACCTAGCTGCCATCCCAATTAGTCCAGGAATATTTGGGGTGAGGGTGGCGCTTGTATTGCTCCATCTCTGGTTCTTTATTTTGCTGAGTTGGTTCCGTTTACGGATCACCAGTTTAGCACTTCACGTGTTCTCTTTTTTCCCCATATTATGTCATCTCATACTAGATACCGACCCTAGTCCTTTACTCTCCCCATTGCCACCGATACAAGTCTCAGCATGTGAAACAGACGTTTATTGTCAGTTTCCGTCAACAAGCTGTATACTGCAGTGAGGCAGACTTGGAAATAAACTCTTCTGACGGGACATCTTTGGCCACATTACCATCAGGAAGTTCCCATATCGTCTTCTCTTCTCTTTGAGGTTCAGCTAGCCATCATGTGGCTTGGCCTCTCCTCTCCTACGAGCTCTTTTCCCCGCTTCCTCTCCCTCTTCCTCCATGACCTGGAATTCCTACTAATTACGCAGAACAATTTAGTTCTCTCTGTTTTGCCGCTTTGTGGCAGCTGATGTTCTTTGGATTCCGTCTTTAATACCTAAAACAGCCTATGAAAATACATTCTAAAAACAAAGACAGTTTTTTCTCTAAGTGGAATTCTGATGCCAACTGCGTATAGCTTGTTTGACCTCTATTCAATTATCTGCCATAAATCTCCAATACCATGCCTGAAACACACATCAGTAATCAATATCACCACTATCTGCCACTAATAGGGTCTCTTCCCAACAGAGAACTGTAAGCAGACAATCAATAACAATTGCCACCCTAAGTGCAATATTTTTGCAATCTCAGCCCCAGAGGACCTCAAAGTTTCTTTCCAGCTTTGACTTTCTAAGGTCTGGTGAGAACAGAATATTCACTGAATAAAATCAACTGAGGACATCATTAGCCATTTGCATGGAAATATTTTGGGCAATCTGAATAGGAAACGACTCTGCCTCAAAATCCTTCCTTCCCTCAGCCCCAACAGTCTGCTACAGATCTAAAAGTAGCCCACATTTTATCACCGCTTTGGATTCAAATATGAAAGATCCAGGTTAAATAAAAAATACAGTGACTTCATTCTCTGGTCAGAATGTTCTCCCCTCAATCTTTTCCTTGACTTCCTCCTAGTCCACTTTCTGGGCTCATCTAAAGTGCCACCTTCTCCAAAAAGACATCTCTGAGAGCCCCTTCTCCAAAAATAGGTCGGGTCCCTCTCCCCTCTCTATGTGCTCTTATAGCACCATGCAAATTCCTCCATAACTCCTATCATTTAAACACATAAGTGTCACTTGTTGTCTGTCTTCCCATCTAGACTCCAGCCCTGGCACCGAGACATGCCTGCATATAGCAGATGCTCAGTAAATATTTGCTAAACGATAGATTGATGATTGGTTAATATCTGCTTTCTGGGATGGTTGTGATACACACTCTGTATAATATGTGTAGCAAAGTGCCTGGCACATAGTGAGTGTTTCATAAGGATAGCAATAAGAACATGATAGAGGGTTCTGTGTTCACTGTCTCTCTATATAGATAGAGATATATAGAGATATGGATTTAAATAGATATATAGATATCATCTCATCTAATCCTCATAAAAACATACGCGAAAGCACTGTAATTATTTCCAGGTGAGAGATGAGGAAATGGAAGCTCAGAGAAGTGAAGCGACCTGCCCATCGCTGCGAAGTGGCATGGCTGACGTGGGGACCTAGGCACTTAGCCTCAGAGCCTGTACCTGTGGGTTATTGCAGAGGGATCCGAGGATGGGCATTAGAAAAGGAATTTGCAGGTGAGTGAGGTGTCCCACTGACAGGAACAGGCCTGTGTAGTAGAACAGCTAAGGCTGGTGCCTTAGAGGCAGAACAGCCTGAGCTCCAGTCCCTCCCCAGCCACTTCTTGTTGGGTGACGCGGACAGTGACTAAATCTCTCTAACCTCAATGTTCTCCTCTGTAAAATAATCATACCTCTTTCTGTAATTGTAGTGTGATGATGAACCAAGATGCTGTGAGTGAAGCCCTTGGTACGCTGCCTGACATATTATGCAGTGCTCATAAAAATAGAAGCCCAAATTAATCTCTCCTCCGATTCTCTCCCCTTCCCTTCCTTCCCCCTCTCCCTCCCCCTTCCTCCTCCTCTCTCTCTCCTCTCTCTCTCTCTCTCTCTCTCTCTCTCTCTCTCTCTCACACACACACACACACACACATACACTCACACGCACATCCTACAATTCTTAAAACATCACTTTTAAGTGGGTAAAGAGGCTGAATAGAGACTTCTTTTCCCACTACTCAGTGGTATGTGTGTTTTGGGGAGAACTGGGGTTTTTTTCCCAAATGCCTGAAAACAAAGAGGGATTATTGGGTACAATTAATTGTTCACAACTGCCAGAGATTTGAAAGTAGAGGGAGTAAACAGATGCTGCTCTGAGCTCTGTGCTCATTAACTCTGAGAAAGGATTCATTTCCTATGCATGATTAACTCCCCATCGTTGGTGATTTACACAGCAGATGATCAAATGAGGATTCATTATTCCACAGACAGAGAGTCTGGGTACTAGGCATTCAGCCTCATTGGGACAGCTCTGTCCACTAAATTCCTGGGGTGTCTGTGGTTATGGCTGTGACCCAGGAAGATGCTGTTTGATTTTGGCCCAGTTCTCCCAAGGGCTCTAAAAAGAACAGTGATCCAAAGCAGCATGCAGTGGGCCACAAGACTCCCCTCTGTTCTGTGACTGGAAGGATCTCAGAATCTTGCTGCCTTTAGTCTCCGTCACATCTTGACATTGCTTAAAGGGACACCTGTACTTTGGAATATAAAGCGAAGCCTGGCAGGACTCATGTTTAACAGAGGAGGCTCCCAGGACCAAAACTAATAGTCAACATCACAGAGTGCAAGATCCACAGAGATTCGTCAACTACTTATTGAGCACCTACTATGACATTGTGAATAGAGAACCCTACACTGGGTGGATGATGTCTTCCTGGAAGGCTAAAGTTCGAGGGGCTGTGTGTTGCCCCTTGCCTTTCAGAAAAAGGTGATTCTATTGCAAGGGCTCTCTTTAACCATCCCTGGTACAGGAACCAAAACTATTCAGAGAAAGAGAAGGGTCTATGTCCTTCATGATGTTCAATCAAATAAACTTAGATCAGTCATCATGAACCAGGCTTTGTCAGGACCTGGTTAAATTAGACACATTGTTTGCCCGTGAGAGGCTTGGGCTAGGAGCAGTGATGAGATAGGGACATGAAGAATTAAAAGACAATGTTTCTAAATACCCCTCTCTAGGCCAGAGCTTATCTGTGATGAATTCTCTACCAGGATTCAGAAACAAGAGAAAAATAAGAACCACCTCTGTATGAATTTTTTATAACACTAAATTTATTTCATTGTTAAAATAGTTTCTTATTTTGAAATAATGCTCTTCTTTTCCTTTTTTCTCTTTCTGTGTTTAAGTTGCTTTTATAAAATGACGGTGTTGACACAATTTGTTTGTTTCGATGTCTTTTTCGGCAAAGTCAAAAGTTGCCATATTTATATCATACCCCCCTTCTCTTTTTAAAATGTTATTGGTTCATGAAATCTCTAAATCAGGCACCCACGGCTACAAATAAGGCCAGTGCAGATAAAGTTCTATGGGAATTCAGCAAGGAGGGCAAGATGTCTTCTCATTTGGGTGAAATCGAGAAAGGCTTCAAAGAGTTGACATTTGGGTTGAGACTAAAGATGGATGAGCTTTGTATACCTAGAATTTGGGGTGGATTCAAAGAGCATTCCAAGTGGAGGACACAGCCAGAACAAAGGCTCGCAGGTGGGAAGAGAATGAGTCATGCTGTAGAAATAGCAAAGACCTATTTGAACCAGAGCAGTGGATTCCAACCCGTGAGCCACTGCCTCTTAGAGGGCTGTAGAAGTATTGCAAGTCTCTGCCAATTCTCATGCGATTTGTCAAAGTCTCATCCCTAAACAATTACTTTTCAAATGTCTGAAGGTCTATTTATTCAAAACCATTACTGAATTCATCGATGAATTTATCAAAGCAAAGAATACTAAAATGTTGACTGTTATTTTGGAAATCTGTGAGGTTTTTTTTTTTAATGTCAAAAAAAAAAAACCTCATGACATTCCCAAGCCATTCATTCAACAAACGTTTATCGAGAGCCCGTTATGTGCCAGGCCCTGTTCTAGACACAGCTTGCGGTGGTAAGTGAGATTGGAGGCAGAGAGAATCGTGAAGAGGATATTGTAATTTAGGTGAGGGATGAGGAAGAGACTTGGACTGAGGTGACTGCAAAGCAAAAGATAAAAAATGTCCAGATTGGAGCATATTTTGGAAGTAGAATAAACCAGACTTGCTGGTGGATTTGATGATTAGGAGTCAGGTAGAGAAAAATAAAAAATTACCCTAGGATTTTAGCCTGCACAGCTGAACAGATGATCCCAGGCTTGTGAAGGTCAGTGAGAGGGTCACTGGAAATAATTCTGGAGGCCAGATCAAGAGGATGGGTGGACCTTAAATGTCAGAGCAAGAAGTCTGGACATTCATAACTGAAGGTACTTTCTTTGATCGCTCCAAAAAGTCAGCGGCTTGGGATCCTCAGAATGCCTGGGGAGGTGGTCTTCAGTCAACCACACTTTCTGAGTGCCGACTGTACTCTGGGCAGTGGCACCATGAGGGATACAAAGAAAGCTGAGACATCATCTGCCCTGAAAGCATCATCGTCTCATCAGTTGCATCTCGAGACTCACAGATGAGAAGAGCGAGTGTCCTGTCTTTGAACGGCGGCGTAAGATAGGCTCTCATGGGAAGCTGTCGAGATCTCTATGAGGAATCCGCTGGAAATATCCTGGGTTACATCAGGGTGGTCTTCCTTGCATCTTTGGGTCAAGAAGCCCAACCTTGTGCTACATGAAAACAGGCTTGACATACTCATGTTGTTTAGCATTTCCATTCCACATCCCATTGGTGCATCCGACCCTGACATTCTTCACTAGCCCGGTGCATCCGTCCCCCCAGATGTTATACTGGCTGCTGGCTGCTAGGCTCACATCTGCCTCAGGAGAGAATTGCTGTCAAACAGGGGCCAACTCACCCAGAAAGCTCCTCCTCCCCGCAAGGCATCTTTTTAAATCTGGAGTTAAAAAGGACTCACCCTCTCACCCTGAGGTAGCATCAGGCCTGCCCTACAGTCCATACTCCAGAGCTTTCTCTGGGATCAGACTACAGCTAGTTTCCAGCCGAGACCACATCCTTGCTTAGCATTTTCTCCTGCCGTTTCCTGCCTCCTTGCTTCTGAGAGCTCAACACATCGCATGCATGAGAACCCCAGTTTCATATTCTGTTTCTAGGGAACCCGATGTAATATATCAACTTTGTACTTGACTCTTGAACATAGTACTATTATTAACTGACATTTTAGAGCTCCTATTATATTCCAGGCAACATGGGAGGTGCTTTAAGTACCTCATCTTATATGATCTCAAAGGTTCAGTGCCATTACCACCATGTAACAGATGAGAAAACTGAAGTTCTGAGACGTGATTATGTGTGGCGTCCCTAATGAGTTTCCTCTGACCTCTGAGGAGGAGCCCAGGGCGTCTAGAGGGCTGTACTCTTTGTTCTGCAAAACGATCTTTCCTCCATTTTAAATATTCCTCTGAGCTCCCCTTCCTTCTTCCTATTCCCATCTCACTTCTCATGCCCATCCCCCACCCCTCACCCCACCCCACCCCCCCGAAGACCAGTGGTCAATTACGTGGGTTTCACTGCTCAAGATCTCCTAGGGCAGCAAATCCAATTTATTTCCATCTGTTTTAGTTTTCTCTCAGAATGCCTTTTTTAAATTGGCAATAAGCACTTTAGTCCTCCCAAGGATTGTTCACTCAACAACATGTTCCTAATCTTTTTAATAGGTATGTGTGTTGAGGAGAAACAGGATGTCCCACCATCTCATCTTCCAAGTGCTCAAAATAATTGACGAGATCTGCGTCTGTGGTAGAATCACAGAGGCTTCTCTCCCTCAAAGAATCAAGCCTCAGTGCCAGCAGAGTCGAAGGGTGAATATCCTGAAACTCAAAGCCTGTCCTGGAGGGAAGGGAGATAATAGAGTGAGGGTGACTCATACTGGCCATTTCTAAGAAGAGGGGGTGTGGTGGGCAATGCTAGAGGCAGAGGGAAAAAAATAAGGAACAAATCTGTGTTTTGCGTAGGCTGTTCCTTCTGCCTGGAATGTCCTCTCTCTCTTCAACGATTGAACTCTTATTCGTGCTTCAAGACCCAGTTTAAATGTCATTAACTTTAACATTTACATGAGCTTCCCCAGATCCCCAACATAGTCACTGCTTTCTGTGGCAGTACGGAGTACAATCCACTCTCAGGGTATAGAATGACAGGACATCAAGAGCTCATTCCTGTGTGAAATAACTCGGGATCAAATTCTCACTCCATCACTCACTGGCTGGATCTTATGCAAGTCATTCATCTTCTCTAAACCTCAGTTGCCTCGTCTGTGAAATGCTTATGCACACAAACACTTACCATTATGCCCGAACCACAATAAATGCCCAATAAAATGGTAGCAAATTTCTTCATTACTATCGCCATTATCATCCCCTCCTCTGAATTCCCACGAGCACCATTTTCCTATTGTCTATTCCATTAATTTGCCATTTACTCTAGATGGCCTTGTTTTATTAATTAACATTTCATGTATACATATCTCCTTTCCTTCACTGTGCTGTAAGTTCCCTGGGGAAAGGAAATGTATCTTATACTTTTGTATCCTACACAGCTGTGAGAACAGTGCCAAACACGTGATACGTGCTCAAATATTTGCTGAATAAATTCTTAAAGCTTTGGCTACAAGTATAGGTGCTTATTTTGCTTGGCAACAGAACAAACAGCATTTTGTATTTACATTCTTGCTTCCAAGGCTAATTGACGTGGGTCTTATACTCATAAAAACCCCTGTAAACTGTCCCCTAATAATGGCAGAAGCCATCAATTAAACAAACCACTAGATGTATCAACAATCTATTAATTCGCTCTTAGACGAGGGACATTGGTGGATTTTCAGCTGCTTGGCTGCACAGTGGAATTGGATTAAACCGAAATATTAAGTTTGGTTTCTAGCTCTCCATCAGCCATGCTTACTCCATAAAATGGGGATTAGATGATAATGTAGCTAATATAAACATGGAGATAGAGAAAGATATGCAGATAGCTTCTAACCCAGTTCCCAGCATATTGTAAATCTTTATAAATCCATGTGGCTCTAAAAATGTGGTGGGGGGAAGTAGAGTTGGAGAATAGAAACGAGGTCTAAACCCCGGCTCTGCCGTTTCAACCCTTTGATCTCTAGTTTTGTCATAAGCAAAATGGGGATAAAAATATCTTCTTTGCAGGGTTATTACGAGACTTGAATGAGATTCTATGTGTAACTGTCCGTATTGGTAGAGATGATAACGATTGAGAAAAATAGGACAGACGGCCTGCCCTCATGAAGTAATAGTCTGGGGGAAGATACAAATGACCAGTTCGTACAAGGAGGTAGTAGGTGCTATGACAGAGATAGCAGAGAGGACCGAGGGGACACGCAGGGGGCAGGAGACTGGGCAGGGCCTGTGTGGTGGGGTCCCTGAAGACGCGTGTGCTGGCCGTTATGCTCTCGCGCCCAGCTTCACACCCACCCTTCCGTCGTCCGTGTGGTGACGCTGAGCAACGACGTGCCTGCTTTGCCAGATGCCCCCCTGCAGGTTCTGTAAGAGGAGATGGTGCCAGAGGAGACTGCGAAGCTAACGGAGGCTGAGGTCGTTTCCAAACACTGCTGCAACGAAGTGCCACAAACTGGATGGCTTAAACAACGTAAAATTATTTTCTCACAGTTCTGGAGTCCAGAAGTCCAAGATCAAGGTGTCAGCAGGGTTGGTCCCTCCTCCCTAGGGCTGTAAGAGACAACCTGCTCCAGGCCTCTCTCCCAGCTCCTGGTGCTTTGCTGGCCCCACTCTTAGGAGTTCGGCCCGTAGGAGCGTCTGATCTCTGCCTTCACGTGCTCATGAACTCCATGTCTGTATCTGTGTCCAATTTTCCCCTTTTTATAACGCTACTCATATTAGATTAGGGGCCCACCCTCCTCTAGTATGACCTCATCGTAGCTAATTACATGTGCACTCATGACCCTGTTTCCTAATAAGCTCACATTCTGAGGTTCTGGTGGCTGAGGCTTTACCATGTGAATGGGGGGCGGGAATAATTTGACGCACCCCTGGGGCAGAAGAGATGGCTCCTTCCAGTTTGCATCCTGGTCTTGTCAATGGTTCCTCCCAATGGCAGGCAATGCCACTTGGTTCCAGAAACATCAGCTAGTTCCTGTTTTAAGATGTTTTTTTTCTCACACTCCTAGAATCAGCCTCACTGTGTCCCATCAGTCACCAGCATCAGCTTCCCAGGGTCACCCCCTCAGAGGCAGTCTCAGCCTCAAGAGGACAGTTCTCCAAACATCGGTAGTCTAAAGCCCCAACTTCTTCCCTTTGTCCCTCCAGCCCTGTGGGTATCAGCTCCTTTCTGCCTGTGAGGATCAACCTCTGACACAGCCCCTGGCATTCATGCCCTGCGTGACCCCCTCCCCTGCACTGCAGGAGGGACTTACTGGCTTGTTCCTACTAGGAAACAGCAGAGGTAATGGAAAGTCCCTTCCGGGATGAAATGATGAGACTGTGGCCTCCGTCATGAGTGTTCTGTCTTGCTTGCTTGCTCTGATGAATCAGCTGCCATGTTGTAAGCTGCCCTATGGAGAGGCCCATGTGGCAGGAAACTGAGGGAGGCCTGCAGCCAACAGACAGTGACAAACTGAGGGCTTCAGTCCAAAGATGGCGATAAACTGAGGGCTTCAGTACAACAGCCCACTAGAACGAAATCCTGCCAACGACCACTTGAGCGAGTTTAGAGGCAGATCCTTCCCCAGCTGAGCCTTCAGATGAGACCCCAGCCTCAGCTGCCACCTTGATTGCTGCCTCGTGAGAGACCCTGAGGCAGACGATCCAGCTAAGCCGTACCCAGGTTCCTGACCCGTGGAAAACATGAGAATGGTTGTTTTAAGTTACTGAGTGGTGGGGTAATTAGTTACACGGTAATGGATAACCAGTCCACTGCAATGGAGAAGTCATCCTCTGCGACCTCAGTTTTCCCTTTTTTACCTTTTCCATGTTCCAATAAGTACTTAACCAGCCCCCGATTCAACTCTCTCAGTTAAATCAACTGATATGGTTTCTATTTTTCTGAGTAGACACTGACTGACCCAAGATGACATCTAAGCTGTGACCTTAAAGACAAGTGGGAGTTAACTAGGCAAAGAGGATGAGAAGAATGTTTCAGGAAGAGGAAACGACATAATGCAAAGGCCCAGGTGCCATTCACTCCTTCTTTGTGAAGCACCCACCACCTGCCAGGTCTGGTGCTATGAATGAACTTACGAACGAGAAAGTAAGTTCTCACCCTCATAAAGATGGTTCTGGCATGTTCAAAATAAGGCAGCAGTGAGACAAAAGCTAAGACCAGTCTCTCACAGACAGCCCACACTCCAGGCTTCCTCACAAGGAACACATGCATCCTGTTAAGATTAGGGGCACTTGGCCTTGGTGTTCTTAATCTAAGCACAGGATGAGTAACCACCTCCCAGCTTCAGCATCTCATCTATAAAGCAAGATGACAGTCTGTCCCTCCCAGGACTGTAGCATTGATCGAATGACGCTTGGGGGCTTAAAGCAGCTTGGTAGAGAAGACAGAGCTCTGCTGCTGTTAAAACACAGTAGTCCTACTTTAACAATTGAAGCTCTCAACTCAGAATGATCCAAGTCCTTCATCTGCCCAGTGGCCAGCGGCCCTCTGCTGGCCTGGAGCTGGCTGAAGCCAAGGCCTGGGTTAACAGAATTAAACAAAGAGCCTGTTGCTTCTGGCCCTAGCCAGCAGGTTGCTGGTCATTGATAAAAACAAGCTGTAATACAAAGAGCAACCTCCCCACGGCCACAGGCTCCATAAATCATCCGGCAACCCAGGGCTATTGAATTACCTTTGGAAGATGGATGACACCAAGCTGGAAGGCTGCTTGATAAGGTTTCCCTTTGAATAATTCCGCATAGAAAGCTGGGTTTGAGAAATGGAGTCTTTCCACCAGCTCGGCCCCTTCCATGCCGTCTCTGCTTTCGAGATAAACATGTTTCCTTATGGGCTGCCACAGCACCTGTGAATGAAATAAGAAAACTTACTGCTAGGGCCCAGGGAAGTATCTACTTCTGTCCAAGGCACAAAAGGAAGTTTCGTTTTATTATTATTATTATTATTATATTATTATTATTATTATTATTCATTGTTTATAGTACTAACTTATTAATGGCCATCATTTATTAAGCATATGCTATATGCCAGGCGATGTGCAAAGCATTTGCACATTGTTTGAATCCTTAAACAACCATATGAGGCAGGTGCTATTACTCTCTCCATTTGGTTGATGAAAAAACTAAAGCTCCAAGAGGTGATATGACTTTCTCAAGGTCACACAGCTAGTAAATATTGGAGCTAGGACTCAAATCCACGCTCTTAACAGAAATCAGCAAACTTTTTCTGTAAAGGGCCAGACAGTAAATAGTTTAGGCTTTGCATGTCACACAGTCTCTGGCAGAAGCAACTACTCACTTCTGTGCTTATAGTGCAAAAGCAGCTGTAGACCATACATAAATAAACAAGTGTGGCTGTGTTCCTACAAAACTTTACACAAACAGGCAGAGAGCTGGATTTGGTCAGTGGACTACATCATAACGGCCTCTGCTCTTAACAGTTAGAGGGCGCTACCTCTTTACATTGGGACTTGGCACTTTCCTCCACTTATTTGTTTCCACTTGGAAAATGTGCTGGCTCCTCATGGGGTTAGTTTAGTCAATTCATTCATAATGTCTTTATTGTCCACTTGAAGGCTCTAGTTCTAAGGAAAATATAGGGATCATGCTAGATAAAGAAGCAGGACATATAATATACATCAATCATTCATTGTATTAGCGAGGAAAGGACCTGCTATACTGCAGTAACAATAAATCCCCAAATCTAGGTGACTTAGAAAATGGTTTCTCGACCACAGCACTATTGATATTTTAGGCTAGATAATCCATTGTTATCCTGTGCATTGCAGGATGTTCAGCAGCATCTCTGGCCTTTACCTACTAGATGCCAGCAGATCTCCCTGGTCATGACAAACAAAAACGTCTTCAGACATTGCCAAATGTACCCAGGGAAACAAAATTACTTCCAGTTGAGAACCGGTGGATTGGGTCAACGAAGTTTATTTCTCACTCATGAGAATTTGGATATGGGTCATGAACTCTCCTTGACAGTTTCCCTACAGTGGTACAGCAGGGATCCAAGATTCTTGCACCCACAACTCTGCCTTCTCAAAATTCTTTGCCTCCTGCCCTACCTATGGGAGAGACAGACAATGGAGAACCTACCCCATTCTTAATTTTCTCAGACTAGAAGTGACACGTCTTGTTTATGATCACAGGCCATTGGCGATAGCCTAATGGCAAGGGAGGAAGGCTGGGAAATGTAGAAGAGTACATGGAGTATTTGACCTGCTGGCCATTCATTCACTCAACACAATTTAATGTGCACCTGTTCCAGTTAACAGTATAACAGTGTACCGATGCTGGGGATAGCTCAGTGAATAAAACAAATTTTGTTCCTGCCCATATAGACATATAGTGTTTACATTCTTGCTTTAGATTCTCTTTCAGATTGAAAAAAAAAAGAAAAAGAAAAAAAAAACACAGGAAGGTTTGGTAACAGAGATTATTGAAAGGATGGAGTGTGGAATATAGATAAAATTATCTCAGCAATTATGTTGAGTCCAAAACTCGTGAAGCCTCATTAAGAACCTGCATAAATACCTCAGAAGTCTAAACCTGAGTGATCTTTCTATCTTTTGCTCACCTACTACTCACATGTCCTAAAACAGTGAATACAACTGGATCCATTACCACCCAGTAAAAAGTCCTTCTGGCCAAACCACTTCAGAGTTTTAACAGTAAGCTTTCACCGTCATGCTGTGGTCACGAACACCTCCAAGATGTCAGCAGCTCGCAACAACAGACATTCCTTGCCTGCTGATGCACATGTCATCTGAAATTGCTTTCGGCTCTGTCCCATGTCTTCTTTATTCCAGAACCAAAGGAAAGGCAGCCCCATTCACAGTCATGAGTCAGAAGGAAAAGAGCTGGCTCTTAAAGTTTCTGCTCAGGTATGACATTCACACTTGCTGAAATGCCATTGGCCAAAGCAAGTCACATGACAAAGGGTGCCATCAGTAGGACTGGAAGTGTACTCCTCCCTCAGGGAGGGGCACAGAAAGGGGCCTTGTAGGGATGGGTCTATTAACTAGAGAAGGACGTCAGCATCCAGTGGGCAGAGGCCAGAGATGATGCTAAACATGTTACGATGCACAGACAACTGAATTATATAGCCCTGAATTTTAAGCAAATATTTTGAATACTTAATACAATTTACCACAGTGGTTCTCAATTTTGTCCCCCAGGGAAAATTTAGCAATGTGTGGAGGTATGTTGGGCTGTCACTACAGGGGAGATGCTACTGGTGTCTAGTGGGTAGAGGCCAACAAAGCTGCTAAACATCCTACAGTACAGGAAAGTCCCCATGACAAAGAACTATCCCACCCACATGTCAACAGTGAGTGCTGAGGCTGAGGAACCCTAATTGACCACAAGGGACAAATGGGCTCTCGACACATTCATCCATTTACTCATCCATTCATCATTCACCAAAGATTTACTGAATGTCTATCGAGTGCCAGGCACTGTGCTAGGTCCAGGAAAAGCAGAAGCAAACATAAATACGATCTTTGTTCCAATGGAGTTTATAATCTACTTGAAGAGACAGACAGACATCAAATAATCACACAAATGAGTGTTTCATTACAAACGAAGATAAATGAAAGAAGGAGATGGACTTTCTGAGAGTCCATGACAACCTGCTGAAGCAGAGGGAGAAGGTTAGCGAAGTCTTTTCCCAAGGAAGCGACAAGAATTCTGAAGGGTGTGTAGGAGTTAACCAAATAAAGAGAAGAGAGAAGGAAGTTGTAGGCAGAGGAATATGGGGAGATCATGCTGTGTTGGGGGAACTAAAAGGTGAGTTGGATGGACACACAGAAAGCGAGGGATGAGTGGTATATGATGCAGCTTAAGAGGACAACAGGGACCAGATCCTCCGGAGCTTTGTAGGCCGGTGCAGAGTTTGGTGTTTCTCTTACGAGCAATGAAAAGCCACAAGCAAGTTTTATGCAGAGAGTGAATAATCTTTGCATTTCAAACAGATCATATGAGGTACAATGTGGAGAACAGTGTAAAATGGGATAGAGTTGACGCAGGGAGACACATCAGCGGGAGAGACGGCAGGAACTTGGACTAGGATGGGGGTGGGGAGGACAGAGAAAAGTGGTTCTAGTGGAGAGCTAATTAGGGTGTGGGATGTGAAGAAGAGAGAAGTGTTCAGACTGTCTTCCCAATTTCTGGCCTGCGTAACCGGAGGGATGGTTGTGGGGTTCATTAAGATAGGAGACAATGGGGGAAAGCCAAGTTTAGGGGCAGGGAAGCAGGTATATAGTCTATCACAGAACGTGAGTTTGAGAAGTCTTTGAAGCAGTCAGGAGAAAAGATCAAGAAGGAAGCCAGACAGATCTGTCTGCAACTTAGAGGAGACAGCAGGCTAAAGTTATTAATATAAGAGTTATCAGAATATAGATGTTCAACCCTTATACTGCAGCCTTTGGCTTGAACCTTAATACCTGGCCTCCTCATTTGTTGGTCATCTTGACAACGTGACAGTAACCATAACAACTCTATGATGATAGAACTACTTATCTGCTTCCCTCAAAACTCATTCATTCAACAGTCTTGGATATTACCATGTACCAATAACATCCCTGGGGGCTGGTGATACAGTGATACATGAGAACAAACAAGGTTGTGGTCCTTACAGGCATTTAATATTTTACGGTTTCTTCTTTCATGCAAATTACTCAAAACAACTGACCCTTGCTCTTGCATGTCTGGTCTGGAGTAAATCATTGCACACTGAAGGAAATGCCAGTAAAATGACCTCGAAATTGTAATAGGCTAATAGACTTATAGCATCTCAGCCTTATATTGGTAGGATCCATTTAGTTCAATGATATCTAATAGATTTCTTCTCATATGCCAACTTTAATGGATTGGTTGTGGCTTCCTGGAGAGCTCAGCTGAGAATGATTCATCTGGAGAAATCAGAGCGATCGATTAGTGATGTCTGTCAAGGGTTTGATATGGAAGAGTGGAAGACAACATGCCGATGGCTCTGATCTCGACTCCTCCTTTTTATGTACTGCTGAATTATATTTGATAGTACTTTGTTAAGGAATTTCATGTCTATGTTCATGAAAGATATTGGTCTATTATTTTCTGTTTTATAACATCCTCATCAGATTTTCATATCTAATGATACAAGTTGGAAAGAATTCTCTTCTTTATTTTCTAAAAGGGTTTATGTAAACTTGGCATTACTTTATCCTTAAATATTTGACAAAATAGGCCTGTAATTATGGGGGAAGGAAGGCAAGGAGAATTTTTAAATTGTGAATCCAATTTCTTAAATAGATATAAGGCTATTTAGATTTTCTG
This sequence comes from Pteropus medius, assembly GCF_902729225.1. Classification (NCBI taxonomy): domain Eukaryota; kingdom Metazoa; phylum Chordata; class Mammalia; order Chiroptera; family Pteropodidae; genus Pteropus; species Pteropus medius. The sequence goes on along the minus strand of NW_024343733.1, from coordinate 4,729,857 downwards.
TCTCTCTTTCTGTTCATTTTAGTTAGATGCTATTCTTCAAGGAAGTTGTACATTTCATCTAAGTTGTCAAATTTAAGCAGTTAACTTAAAGGTAAAGAAACTAAAACTTAGATATGACAATTGACCTGCCTGGGTCACATAGCAAATGACAGGTCAAGTACAAGAACTCAGGTGTTCAGAGGCTCACTCATTTGCTCTCAATCTGCCACATCCAGATTTATCCTAATTCCAAAAGCCACAGGGAAATTGTCTGAGGATCTTTCCAAAACATGACATACGTAAGCATTTTAAGTGCCCACATGCCACAGTATTTAGCATGATCTAGGGACTTAGAGGGAAATAGCTGTCCAGGGTAAAAACCACCTTCATCGGCACCAGTCTGGAGCCTCAGATTTTATCAGTCTTGCCTGCCAACGCCTGAGGCTTTTTGAGAAAATCGATGGACAGCAAGAAAGAGAAAGCTATTCTGTTTATGTTGCCCCTGGGAAGCACCCCAAGCTGCCTTTTCCTTTGGTACACCCAGTTCACGCAAGAAGTGAGGCTGCCCATGCAGATTACGCCCCCACCCCACCCCACCACCCCCCCGACTCTGGGCCTGGCCAGTAAAAGATAAAAGTCCCAAGGGGACTTCTCTGCCTGGCCTGACCTACTTAGATGTGACATGCCTGACAAGAGTAGGAGTGGAGCTAATGGGGGTGGACAAGGACGCAGGCTTGAAGTGGCCCAAGGAAGATGAGCTCACAGGACTTGGCTCAAAATGCTCCTGGGGGAAGTTCTCCCTAGGGGAGAAGCATCTGTTAAATCTGACCACATCAGCACCCTGCTTAAAAGTTTTCAGTGATACCCTGTGCACTCATGAAGGAGTCCAGACTCCTCGCCATGGTCTCCAGGGCTCTGCGTGACCTGGCCACTGCCCTTCTTCCTCTACCCTTCCCCCTAACCACTGTCTTTTTTGAGTGAGACTGACCTACTTTTCATTCCAAGATGGCAACACACTCTCCCTTCCCCCAGGGACTTTTGCATAGGCTGTTCCTTTCGCCTAATATACATTCTCCTCCAATTTGCACTTGGCTTGTCCTACTTGATCTTCAGGCCACAGCTTAAGGATCCCTTACTCCAGGAGCATTTCCCAGCACCACAGCCTGTGGCCTTCTTTGTGCTTCCCACTACACTCGCTCTATAGCTGCACTTGCACATTGCTTGGGGACAATTTGCTTTCTATTTCCCAGTATCCCTCACCAGTCTGTAAGCTACATGGCCTCTCCACTGAGCCCCACAGTCCTATGATCAACTGCCTACTCAACGTCTTCATTTGGATGCCTATAAATATGTCAGACTTAACATGTCCGGTACTGAACCCCCATTTCTCCCTCCCAAACCATTCCTCCACAGTTTTTTTTTTTTCCTCTCAACAAATGGCAACTCCATCCATTTAATTGCAGAGGCAAAACACCTTGGAGTCGCGTCCTGAACTATTCTCTTTTCGTCACGTCCCACATTTTATCCATCAGCAGTTTTCTCTTCAAAATATTTCCAGAGTCGGGCCACTACCCGACACCCTAGTGCTGCTACCCTGATCCAAGCCACCGTCGTCCCACACCCAGGTTATTGCCATGAGCTCCCAGCTGGCCTCCTGATCTCCCCTGGCTTCCCGAAGTTCTATGTCTAACACAGCAGCCATAGGACTCCTTTTAAGACAGAAGTCAGATCATGTCGCTTCTCTGCTCGCAGCCCGCCATCGTGCCCATAACATAAGCCAAACTCCTTGCCGTCTCGACAGGTCTGAGTCCCAGTGTCTTCTGTCCCCTTCTCCCCCCTGATGCTTCTCCCTCATTCCATCCAGCCTCTCTGCTGACCCTGGAACATGCACATTCCTGCCTTACGCTCTCTGTGCCTTCTATTCTCTCTGCCTGGAATTTTCTCCCTCCGGATAGCCACGTCGTTCCTTCTCCCATTTCTTTCGGGCCTCTGTTCAAATCCCACTTGATGAATGAGGACTCCCCTGGCCGCCCTATGTAAAATGGCAAGCCCCCATCCCCTCCTACTCCATCTTCCCTTCCTCTGCTTTATTTTTCTCCATAACACGTATCATCAGCTGACCTCTACGTTCCATCCTTACCTATTTATTATTTGTTCTCCCCGCTGGAATGTCAGCACCATGAGGGCAGAGACTTCTGCTCTTCCTTTGCTATAGCCTCGATGAGTAGAAGTGTCGCCCCATATCGTTGATTGAAAGACTAAGGCTTCTGGCAACATAGTGGATCGACTGATAGAGACGATCCCCATGCCATAAACACATGTTATTAGAAAATAAAAATTTAATACAAAGCCATACTCAAAAATAAGTAAAAGAACATCCCAAGGGGTCAAAAAAAAAAAAACCCGAAATACCACAAGAGTAAGCTCTAGGTGACGGCAGGGTACCCTGGGGGATGTCAGACACAGAACACAGGCCCCGAGGGGCTGAGGGCTGGCATTCTAGTCACTGGGGCAACAGGAGACGTAGCCTGGGGCCTCTTCGAGTTGGGGAGCTGGTGTGAGACTCTTGCATATGGTCAGGCCTCTCGAAGGGAATAGAAAACTTTCCCAGCAGCCCAGGAAAGCTGCAGAGAGCGTGCCACCTACCTGGGCTCCTGGTGGTCTTAGTCTGAGTCCCGCCAAAGCAGATCCTGTAACAAGGATTTGGGTTCCAGTAGTTTATTGAGGACGTGATCTTAGAAAGCATAGAGGCAGTAGGAGAAGTAGGAAGAAAAAAAGGAGGGGGGAAAGCAAGAAAAGGTTGCATAATACAAGGTACTGGGCAAACTGGGGCTTGGTTCTGCTGGGGACCTCTGGGAGACTGTGTACAACACACCTCAGAGGCATCCCATAGAGGATGGCGAATGGGACATTTATCCACCAATTCTCATCCCCTAATGGTTGAGGGCTGCTCTGAGGGGTTAACTGCTCTTGCGCTTTAAGGTTATACCAGAGCTCAAACAGACAAGCTTTCAGGCAGAGAAGAAGAAAGGCAAGCACTTGGGGTAAAAAGCTGTCAGTAGCGCACTCAGAACCGTCCACAGCTAGAGAAAAACTCAGGTGGATCAAAGGGATACAAGATGGACTATCCACTACAGGGGTGGGGATTGTCTCCCGTGAGAAACTGAAACCCCACGTATACATGGACCATGGCGTGGGGTCTGATTTTTATACTCCCCGTGTGACACAGAAATCCTCAGCTAAGAAATTAACATAAATACAAGTCTAGATTATGAAGCTCTAGAGGCCCAGGAGGGGCAAAAGCAAAAGCACTGTGTAAAGATGGAACCCATTACCAAGAAGATCTGTTTGGGCCTCCATCTACCTGCATGGAGTCCATGGACAGTGAGCCAGACCAGTGGAAATGACCGGCAGGGAGCGGACAACCCCGACCTGAAGAGGCATGAAGATGCTCCCTCATGGGCACAGCAGTTAGCATGAACAGAGGACGGTCAGCTCACCAAGGACATGTCAAATAAAAACGTCCCAACAACAAAATACCACTCCACACCTGTTAGAATGACGAATATTCAAAATACTCACACTGCCAAATGCTGGAGAGGATACGGAGCAACAGGAACTCTCATTTGTTGCTGGTGAAAATGCCAAATTCACTTTGCTTTGGAGGACAGTTTGGCAGCGTCTTATAAAACTAAACACGCTCTTACCATATGATTCAGCAATCATGCTCCTCGATATTTACCCAAATGAGCTGAACACTATGTCCACACAAAAACCTGCACACAGATGTTTATAGAAGCTTTGTTCTTAATTGCCGAAATCCGGAAGCAACCAATATGTCCTTTAGTAGGTGAGCGGATAAATAAACTACGCCACATCCGCACACTAGAATATCATTCAGCGCTAAGAAGAAATGAGCTATCAAGCCATGGAAAGGAATGAAGGAAACTTATTGAGTGAAGGAAGCCAATTTGTATTTATTCCATGGATGATATTCTGGAAAACGATTGAGATAGTAAAAATATCAGTGGTTGCCAGGGATGAGAGAGGAGGAAGGAATGAATAGACAGAGCACATAGGATTTTCAGGGCATGGAAACCATTCTGTATGGAAATTATAATGATGGGTACATGTCAGTCATTATACATTGGTCCAAACCCATAGGATGTGCAGCACCAAGAGTGAACCCTCATGTACACTATGGATTTCGGGTCATAATGGCGTGTCAGTGTATGTCCACTGACTGTAATAAATGTCTCCTTTGCTGTGGGGTGTTGAGGCGGGGGAGGCTGCAGATGTGTGGGGCAGAGGTATATAGGAACTCTTTGAACTTTCTGTTCAATTTTCCTATGAACCTAAAACTGCGCTAAAACATAAAATCTATTAAAAAGAAAAAGGAATGTCCTCTTCTTCGCCTCTTTCTCCTTCCTACCTCAACACAGGAAGAGTTAAAAAAAAAAAAAGGAGCAAGAAAGTGTGGAGTGCGGGCCAGCACCATCTCCTAAATCCTGCCAATGCCGGGGAAACAAAAGGGGAAATGCGAATAAAATATAAGATCAAAGTTGAAATGTGGCCTGGCGACCGACCGGGCTGTTTTCACGACTCAAGGAGATTGGAAAGTTATGGGACCTAACTCACTTAATAGGTAGCACGAAGGTGGGAAGTGGGTGAGAGGTGAACAGAGATTATCCTCATAGTAGTTACTGGGGAAAATCAAAGAATTTCATGTCCATTCTTCAATGAAAGGGGACTTCTCAATTAAGCAGGCTTCAGGGGTGATTTCTGAGATCTTTTACAAATCAGATAAATCCACCCTTGTTTCTCCGCCTAATGTTTACCCATCCTGATGCACACACATGCATGCACACACACACACACATACTCACACATGGCTGAGAAAGGCCCTTGTGGCTAGCAACATCCCAACACATGTTCTGGTTTGTTGTCAGAACACAGGGCGTTTTAACAAGAACATTTTCTGCCTCTGCTGAGAAGCAGAGTATCAGTAACATTCACAATGACAAAATCTCCCACTTCTATTTCATTTTGTCTCAGAAATGTAAAAATACTTGGCAGACTTTAATTCATTAGCATGAGCACACATGCTCACCACCCATGAGAGGAATTTCAATTGTGAGATGCTCCAGCCCAAGTCTGATACGGTGTGATAAGATCCCAGGACATCTGTCAAACAGTTCCGTGATCTGTCTCAATCATTCGCATACTGTGTCAAGCAATTGTTCCCCAAGAATTGAGACAACTCCCCTCAAGGCTTTCCATGTCACCAGTGGCCAGTTGGGCTACCGCATTGATTTTTTAGGCTTTACCCAAAGTGGTGACTTCTTCTCTTCGCGTTGACTTGGGTTTCAGCTAAATAGCTTCCAGGGATGCAAGGAAATCTTGGCAAGGCCCCGAGAGCAAAATTTTCTAAACAAGAGTGAGAATTATGACCCCGCCTGCTGTAGCATACCTTTCCTCTTCCCCACAAAGCACGGTTTCTTCATTGAAAACGTGGCCAAATGCTGGGGAAATGCCCTGATCCTTAACGTTTTCTGGGACCAGAGAGACAGAGATCCAAATGGCTAGGGGAAAGGGGGCTCATTCACATGCCACGCTTCTCCCGCGACAGGACTTTGCAAGGGCTGCTCCCTCCGCCTGCAACACGCCCACCCCCATGCTCTCCTCCTCACCTAATTCCAGCACCTCCTTCAGATCTCAGCACAGGTCACTTCCCCAAGTCTGGAGCAGATTTCTTCGTCAGGTGCTCCTCACAGACACAAGTCCCCATGCTTAACATTCTGTTTACTTTATAACAATTCACCTATGTTTTGAGATGATTTGATTATGATCTGCCTCCCCACCTGAACTCTAATTTCCACAAGAGCAAGGACCGTGGTTAATTTCGCTTACCAACATAGCTCCAGAATTTAGCGTATTGCTTAGTACACAGTGGATGCTCAATAAATACTTCAATGAATAAATCAACGAATTCTATTTTACTGAGCAATACAAACTCATTTAATAAACATTTTTTGAATAAATTAACCAATATCCTTAAAACCAGCATAATATTAGTACCTACTTAACAGTACCTATCTAATAAAGTTATTAGAATTACATTGGTAACGCAAATTACGTTCTTCAGTACCTAGCACACAATAAGCACTCAATAAATGTGAGTTAACCTTGTTATTCATAGCGTTATCCCCATAACGGGAAGATATTTTGAATTATTATTTAAACCGGGGTTTCTTCTCTCCATTTTCTGGTAACTCAGCCCTTCTTTCAGCCTTTTTTCCCCCCATTTTTCAGATGTGGAAAAACTGGCTCAAAGAGACCCTAAGATGTACAGCGGGTAAGTGGCTGAGCTTAGATTCCAATCCACATCTCTCAGACCCCAGAACACTGGTGTTTCATCCAGTCCTCAAACCATCTAGCAATGGTCAAATCAGGAGACTAATAGGAACTCAACTTTATTCATCGTGAAAGATCAACTTTTTTACTTGTCCCCTGAAGAGAAAGTATCATTTTACTGAGGAATTGCCACCATTAGAAAAAGTACTTAAAATGATAATAATCTCATGCCCAACTAAGAAATAAAGTCTCCTTTTCTATTGTAACAGAGACAATGGTTTATCGATGCACTATTGGAAACAGTTATCTTTATACTTAGTTTGTGCTGTAGCTCACCAGAAGTTGCTGCCTCAGCCAATTATTACTTAAAGATGGTGATTTTCTTTCCATTTTGTTTGTCCCAAGAAGTATATTTTAAAAGTGAATAGGAGGCACTATTCGAAAAATCAATTATGTATTTCCATTTTAATGTAAACATTTAGTATCCAAAACTCTGGCTCACCATCTCGTTAGCATCTGAATGCAAAGCACCATTGCAGACCTTTATTTTAAAACCTTTCTTTTCCCCAGGCATAGAAAGGAAATAGAGCAAAATTGTCACACCAGCAAGTAGTTGACCAAATGCGACCATCACGACAGGGAGTGAGGGGCAAACTTTCAGAAGAAACGGGAAATTATAAGGTGACATTAAATCCATCTTCTCCAAGGAGCTGCTAAGGTGTTTATTTACATTTTTAGGTAATCTTTCAAGCTCTGTTTTGCAAATATGCCTCTGAAAAATAATAATAAATAAGTAAGGGGATTTTACGATGGTCAATTTAGGCCCTAAGTGGCTAACGTTCCCTTTTCTCTATTTTGAGGCATTACTCCCTCTGAGGTAGGTTACTAGAAAAGGCCCATTGGCTGAAATCCGCAGGGTCAGAAAGGAAAATTCTGTTTGAAGCCCAATGCTTGGGTTTAAATCTTTTCTCCCCTGGTGAGCTGGTGTCCTGTTTCCAAAGCCACAAAAAGCAGCCTGAACTCTTTCTGAGAAATATTCAGCCTTCTGCAGCACACACCCAGCATGCCAGGTGCTTGAGGCAATTTAGGCTGAGTGCAAAGTGCTCCATTTCAGGCTGAAATCACGCCAAAGACTCCTTACAAAAGCGACATTCAGCACCTCCGATTCCACATTCCATTCTGTGCATTGTCTGCCACAATTACCCAGGATTCCAAAAGCACTTGGCCACATTAAATAAAATCAGGAAAGAGAAACAATAGCAAGGAACTGCTTGAGGACACAAAACTGGAATTATGAAGAGAAGCACAGCCAGAGATGTCAGTTGAGCTCCGAAAATAGACATGGCTTAATGAGCAAGAGGGAGATTGGGTTTCTCCAAAAATGCAGATTGAACCAGGTAAGAACTAGATTATCCCACTCCAATGATGCGCTGCACTTAGGTTCAGTACCTTTGGAGGGCTGTTTGCCAGTACTTTCTAGAACTAAAAAAAATCCTCATGCCCTGGGATACTGACATTTCTCTTCCTGGCATCTATCCTAGAGAAAAATGCAGATAGATGTGATGCACACAGGGAAGGAACGATTTTCAAAACTGAGTTGCTTGTAAAAGCCAAGAGTTGGAAAATAATCTAATATCCATCTACGGGGTACAGTGACAAAGTGGAATACTCTGCAGCAGCAAAGGGACTATGCCCTCATCAGGACAGATGATAATATCCACACACACCTATCCAAGAGCTGAGATGTTCCAGAAGCTCTCCTTAGTGCCTCACACACACTGAACCACTTAATCCTTATGACAGTCCTTTGAGGGGTGTCTCAGAGAGCCATGGGGGCACTAAGATGTTAAATAACCTGCCCAGGATCACGCGAGCTCGCAGGGCATTTAAACTCAGGCCGTCTAGCTCCTAAAGCCAACTTGCTTCTTAAGGAATCTTAAAAACCGATTTTCACACAAAAAATGTGGCATGCCGATTTCCATTTCGGGGGCTCTCCCACTGAGAGTGGATCTGAACGAGGGCCCCCTAGCCACTGTGAAAGCCATAAAGGAGAAAGAGAATGACTTAAGTCCCTCTGATCCCGTGCTCTCTCCGGGGGGGAGGGGATCTTAGGCTAGTGCCTGAAGGCTGAAGTTGTGTGAACCAGACGATTTCTGCGGCTACACACTCTGTGATTCCTGATGGTATTCCTCTGCAAGCTGGTCCTCCGGTCCGTCATTCATTCCATGTATCCCCATAGCCTCCTAATATATATTCTCTTAGTTGAAGAAAGCCAGAGTTAGGTTGCTGTCCCTGGCCAACAAGGATGCTTGTTGACATACTCGCTATACACAAGATAGTGTAGATATGGGAACTAATGAGATACCATCGGTCCCTGTGTTCAAGTTGCCCACAGCCTCGCAGGAAAGTTCAGAGCGTTCCCATTTAGTGCTTGGTTATATAGTATCCTCCTTCCCCACAACCTCAAAAAGGCAACATCTGATTAGAACTGAGATGAGTGAGAAAGGCAAGAGAATAATAACTAAATCAATGACATCTGACCTCTCTGCACCCTACGACCCTATTCTGGAGACCAGAGACCATACCCAAGCTACATCTTATGGGCCTTTTTAGAAGTCTGGCTAATTAATGGCTGTAAAAGCAGTTTGGACTTTGTAAGCCTTTTATAATGTGCCTCATTTAGATATAATGGGCTCAAGATTGCCTCTGGCATCCTCAAGAAAATTAAAAATCCAGTAGGCAGTGGAATTGCCTCTACGTGGTTTTCCTATTACTTTTATTTTTATTATGATTGCAAATTGTAGCATTACTAATGGTACCTTGGACGAGAAAGCCTTTCCAGGGAAGGTCTAGCTGTTTCCCCACGTCCACAGCATGATTTATTGGTTCTTTAGCCAGCAGCATGCTGGCTCCTTCCACATGATATCATTTAACTCTTGCCAAATCGAGGGGAGTTGAGGGGCTCCTGAACATGAGGAGTCACTCCTAATGTGGGGCCACTGCAAACAGAGACACCATTCATCACCCTCCGGCCTGACAATACAAGTCCTAATTGGTATTTTTCTAATCCCTGGCTCCAGACAAGCAGGTGTCTGGCGTGTGTGAGCTGAACAAGGTTTGGTATTCGGGAAGTCTGGGTTAGCATGAGGTGCAGAAAGATGGCAGTGTATAAACTGGGCAGAGGAGGCATGACTAATAGTAATAATAACAATAATAACTCTACCCACCAGGATCCTCAGTTGCAAGTAATCGCAGTACCTCTACCAAGTTTAACAGAAAAAAAATTGTTTAATGATATAAAAATTTTCTGGCATCTCCAATGAGGGCCAAAGAATCGTGATCAGGGGTTAGATTGCCAGGAATGAAACCCAAAGTAGACCATTTCAGCAAAAACAACTGCTACCACTCCTCCTGATGGACACCTCAGCTAACATTAGTGACTCTGGGTTTGAAAGGCCACCTCTGCTCCCTCCTCCCCCCGCCAACCACTGCTGCTCCTAAAACGCTGGGTATGTTTGCTACCTGCTCACTCAAAGATGGATTCCACCCATACCTGTTTACCAAGAGTGCTCACCTCCAGACTGAAGTTTTACACAGGTGAATAAGACTGACAGGATTAGGTCACCGGCCTACCCAGGGCAGTAGGAGAGGCGCAGAGAGCAAGAGAGTGTATGTTTAACAGAGAATTTAAAAGCAATGTAATAAAACTGACTACCATCACTCTGCTTTATATTACGATCATGAGCCAGTAATTTTAAACCATGCCAAAGATATAACACACGTCCAGGTGGGGCAGACCATGCCCACCTCTCTTCCTTGGTCGTGCCCTGGGTTAGTTCGCATTCCTGTGCCCCAGCTACAAAGAAGCGGCTACATAGTATACACATCTGTCAGTGGGGATGACAACAGAACCTACCTCAGAGCGCCATTGTGAGAAAAATATGAATTGATAGTGTAGATGTTGTAAAGATGTCACTTCTCTTCAATTGATCTAAAGACTACAATCCCAATAAAAATCCCAGCAAGTTTTTTGTTTGGGTGGAAATTTACAAGGTAATTCTAAATATGTGCGGAAAATCAAAGAGCCAAGATTATCACACACACACAAAAAAGAACAAAGTCGGATGAATTTCGCTACTGGGTATCAGGAGTTACTATAAAGCCAGAGTAATTAATGGAGCATGCTTTGATAAAAAGAGAGATAAATGAAACAGCACAGAGAGCTCAGAAACAAATCCACATACACAAAGACACTTGATTTATAACAAAGGTGCCACTAGAGAGCAATAGAAAAACAGTGACTTTTTCAATAAATGATGTGAGGTCAATTGGCCATCTACGTGGAAAAATCTGAATCCTGATCTCTACCTCTTGGTATGCACAAAAATCAATTCCAGGTGGACTGCAGATCTCAATGTGAAAGGAAAAAATAATAAAGCTTCTAAAAGACAATACAAGAGAATCTCTTGAGCTCGAGTTTGACAAAAATGTCTTAAATAAGACACGAAGGAACTGGGATGGGTGAAGCCCCATTGTGCAGTTGGTTCAGAATAAGGGGGACCCCACAAATCATAATCCTCAGCTAAGTCCCATGCCTTAAAGATTTACTGCCTTAGAACCTTTTTACGGCTCAGAATGTTCAGGCAGACGTACTCCAAAGGAAAAGGAATTGCCCATGATGCTCTTCATGGAAAGCGTCTACGTGTATGCTACTTTGGCAGAGGCGGTGACTCTGGTGTCATATATAGTGATTGTTTACTATGTGCCAGGCACTGTGCAAAGCACTTTGCAATCATTTTCTTATTTATCTGTATTTCAGCCAGTGGTTGATGCCTGAGAGTTGGTCACCATGGAAACTACAACACAAGAAAATCTATCTTCCAATTTCTCTCCACTACCTCATCCTTTAATATCTGAAAATTTTAATTTGCAAAATTAAGACATAAAGAATCAATCATGAAAGTGAAGTTGAAATGAGTGCTTCCTGCTGTCTTGTTTTGTTCAACTTACAGTCAACCTTATGATCAAGTTGATGACTTCAACTTTTAAAGATACATTCCCATACATTCCTCATAGAATCTCTATAAAATAGCTATAGCTGCCGTTGTAACTCCCATTTCCAAATGGGTAAACCGGGCACAGAAAAAGGTCCTATCCGGGTCTGGGACCAACGCTAAACATGGATAGCCATATCCAAACAAATACAAGAGTTGGCATGTTTTGCAAAGGCACGTTGAAGTGAAGAATAGAATTACTAGATCTGAGATTGCCCCCTTGCAGATAAGTAACCGCAGAGGGTGAGGCAGGAATGTATTTAGCCTTCACTTCATTGAGCCTAGTTCAGAAACTCTCCACCTCATTCCTAAACTGGTTCTCCTGCCTCCAGTTTCCAGACATCTCATAGCAACACTTTCAGATTTATCTTTCCACAGCGGAGTCCTGATATGCCACTTCCTTGCCCTGAAACCATCAACGGTGCCTTTTTACTTTGTTAAAAATATATTATTTGTAATCAAACATCAGAAACAAATCTTGTCTCAAATTTGGACACTAGCACTTAACAACTGAATGTTTTCGGTCTGCTTACTTAACTTCTCCGAGTCTCAGTTTTCTTGTCTGTAGAATGGGGCTAAGACTAAGGTTGATGTGAGGGTAAAAAGGGATATTTTAAATAAAATGACTGAGTGTATTCAGGTTCCAAAAGATAAAACGAAACATTTGATTCATTTAGCAATAAAACCATTCTTTTTTTCTTTCCTTCCTTCGTTCGGTCCATCCTATCCTTCTGTACTTCCTTCTCTTCTTTCCTTTCACTTTTTAGATCTTGCTGTACACCAAGTCCCGCACTTACACTTTTCATGCATTATAGACACAAAGAAACTCAGAGGTGTCACCCAGCTGGTAAATGGTAGAATTTAGTTTCAGACTCAGATCTCTCTGTCATACTTGCTATACCCTGACCACCTACAGCAAAATCATCTGGGAGGCTTGCAAAAAAAAAAAAAAAAAAAAAGCAGATCTCTGTGCCCCAGTCCAGACTGGTAAACTTCCAATGGAATCCATTCTCCCCTTTCTTCTAAGTGACTTGAGAATGTGACTGCACAGTGAGAGACTGTATTCCCTGTCTTTTCAAAATTAGATGCAGCCTGATGACAAGTTCTCACCAATGGAATGTGAGCAGCAGCAGCAGGTACCAGTTCCAAGTCAATGTGGGTAAGAAATCGATACATCCTTTTCATCGTCTCCGACTAATTCAAATCTGGACATGGTGGGAACTTACCCTTGACTGAGCAGATGATGAAACGTTTGTAGAAGGTGGAGGTGCCTCTTATGGAAGAAACCTGGATCTCTGAATGTCTGCGTGGTTTGGTTATCAATAGCTGCACAACAAACCATCCTAAGTCTTCGTCGCTTTAAACGACTGCCATTTGTCAGGCACGCGAATCTATGACTTGGGTGGGGACTGATGGGGTTGGCTTCCCCAGGTGAGGAGGCTCAACTGGGACTAGAGGATCCAATCCATGCCCGTGGCTGGTGAGTCAGTTCTGTCTCTCATCTGAGAGTTCAGGTGACACTGAAAGCCAGGAACCTTAGCTTCTCTCCACATGTGCCTCTTCACAGGTGGTCGGGCTTCCGCACAGCATGACAGCTGAGTTCTAAGAATGAGTGTTCTGAGAGAAAAAACATGGAAGCCTATAGTCTCTCTCACACCTGGGCCCAGCATTCTGTGGCTCAGAGTGGTCACAGAGCCTGTCCAGATTCTAGGGGAGGGGACATCGACCTCATTTCTCAAGGAGAGGAGTGTCACATAATATGTGGCCATCCTCGATCTGCCTTGATTTGCATCTCATGAAGCAAAATATCCACAAATAAGAAACGTTCGCTTTGGGTTTTAACGTGTGTGGAAGAAATATCTTCTTTGTTTTCTCAGCCACATTATTGTTGGGCCTCTTGATACAATAGCTTAGCCTTCTGCCATCACAAATACTCCCAATAAATCAGAATGGAGGACCAGGATCAAAAATCTGCATTCTAACAAGCACCATGATGTTTTAATGCATGCCAGAATTTAAGGTTCACTCTGCTAAGCAACAAGGCTACTCCATTCAGTTTCTGACCTTCCAGTGACTCTGAGATAGTTAATCCCTTTTATCTGATTGTGCATGGGGTTCACATCTTAGAACAGACAACATCTCCACGGGGCTGGCTTGAAGATCCACAACCTCACTAAATCCCACTTGGAGATACTCAGAGGGGCCTTGGGGTTCATCTCGTGAAATCCTAACTAGCACAGGAGCTCTTTTAAGACCCTGGCGTTACAGAATGCTCCTTTTGGGCAAAAATTACAGAAGTTGTACTAAAAGGAAGTGTTTTCTGATCGTCTTTTCTAAGATGCTACTCCCATAGACAATCAAATAAAAGGACCGAATTATCTCAGAGGCATCGAGAGATCAGAAAATGGAGGTATGAGTGTTGCTTAGCTTAGTGGCTCTCAAATACTCCAGACGTGAATTAGTTAATAGTGACTCGCTTTATGAGTTACATACATTTTACATAACCGGGGAGCCAGGTTCCTATACCAGCATGTTACAACTCTCTAAGCAAGAGAGTCGTGGGAAAGTAATTAGTGAAGACAACTGATCAACAACAGGACAGTTTTTAGGCAAACCTCTGGCCATTCAAGGCTCTTTATAAGACCACCTGGGTGGTCTTATAAAATCAGGTCTCTAATTCAAAAGCCTTCTCCTCTTCTTAGTTTACTTCCAATTCTGTTAGAATGTTAAGCTTCCTTATGGTTAATACTGGGTCTCTGCAGACTTAATTTGGCAATCTTCTTCAATGGAAATTCTAATACCAGTCCCATGAGGTTGCTGCAAAGATTAAACAAGATAATAGAGCTATTCATGCGATGAATATTCATGATGAAGACCCACAGAACATGTAGTACAATGTTCAGAACAGCGTTGCTGCATGGTAAATATAAGTTCCTCTTATTCCCTTCCCATTTTAGGAAATCACTTCAAAAACAGGAATGATAGCTGTTATGGACTGGGATGTTTGAGTCCCCCCAAAATCCTAACCCCCAAGGTGGTGATAGTAAGAGGCAGAGCCTTTGGGGAGGTGATTGGGTCAGGATGGTAGAACCCTCATGAATGGGATTACTCCCCAAAGAGCTGCCTCACCCCTTCCACCATGAGAGGGCACAGCAAGAAGTCAGCCGTCTATGAACCAAGAAGTGGCCTCTCATCAGACACCAAATCCTGCTGGCCCGCTGATGTGTGCTGTTTAAGCCATGCAGCCTACGGTATTCTTGTTACAGAAGCCCAAACGGACTAAGACAGCAGCCCCCATAGGTGTTTGGTTTGCTGTAGGCAATGACTTCCTTTTTTTTTTTTTTTTTTTAAGTTTTAAATTAGTTTCCAATATGAAAATTAGAAGGTTTTACATGAAAATTCAGATTTCTAGTGTTATAGAAGCTCTAGCAACACAGACCAGCGTGACCCCTCCAGGCATGAATTTGAGAGCCTAGGACCTTATAAAACACTTTCTCATCAACTTTTGTCTCCTAGGCCTACTTTCCCGGGCTCTCATTTGTCTTCTCAGTCTCAGGGAGCGATCAGAGAAAGTCTGTTGAAAGCTCAGACATCTCCATGACTTCTGAGTGCAGAAAATGGCCTTTGATTCTAGACCAGGAGCTGGGCGCATGCAATGACGGAAGATGTGATGCATCTTCCTTACGGCTTCTTTAGCCAATTACCACCCAGCCAGAAGTGTGCTTTCAGAGTCAACCTGTTTTATTTATCTATTAATTTGGTGATGCCTTCCTATGCTCAGGACATCATGTTCTATCTTGCAGAACACGAAAATTGGCAAATAAGAGCCCTTGCCTGACCAACCCCTGTTCACCATTTAAGTCTTAGTGTTAATGTCCCTTCCTCCAGAAAGCCCTCCCTGATGCCTCTAACTAGGTTAAACTTCCTGGCGTACACTCTCGAATTATTTCTTCGTCGCGTTTCACAAACTTGGCAATGTCTGTCTCTATCCCCCTTCTCTTAGTTTAATTATGATGTCTCCTTAATTGTTGTATCCCCAGTTCCTAACACAGTGCTTGATATCCAGTGGGCCCTTAATAGTGTGCTGAAAGAAAGAATAAATGAATGAGTACACGAATGAATGAATGAGTTAATGACAGATTTGCTGTTTATGCAACTAACTGTAATAGAACTGAGAAGTGCAGCAAATGTATTTATTGGTTAATTCGTCACTTGTTAAACATTTTAAATATCAACCCTGAATACAAGGGAGTTAAGTGTCCGGTGTATTAACAGTTATAATTACTTAATAGCTATAATAATTACAAGTGGATAATTGTTTTCTACTAAAAGGGACAGTTGTCCTCCTTTAAGGAATTCTGGTATAAAGTTCTTTATATAAATTAAGCTCCTGGAACACAGTAGGTACGCAACCCAATTCATTTATTACGATTGCTGAGATTTACAATATTGCATTTATTATCTTTACTGCTATATTATCAACACAGAATATGGTACACAGCGGTGTTTAATAAATATTGGGAAGCCAATTATTTAATTAATGATGAATTAGCAATATTGACATTAACTCAGAAAAAAGATGTCAGTCTGATCATTGTAAGGGCTGTTTAGGTGAGCCAAAAAAGCCTGAGTGAATCCTGGGAGACTTAGGGTCAATGCTAGGAAGGTCAGTTTTCAGCTTGGGGAGAGGAGGAGGGGGAAGGAGAGGGACTTCAGGATCCCAAAGGCCTTGCTTCTCTTATCTAGTCTTCTGAGGGTCATGCCTAAGGCAACCCTGCCGCAAAGGGCATCTTATCTCTGGCAGCACAGGAGGCTGAGATAAGGCCTCGAGGGAGTGGGATGGGCCCGGATGGGGCTCCTGATTAGAGCTGAACATTCTGAGGGCTGCAGGGGTCTGGGGCATGGCCCAGGTATTTCAGGCTTCTCCACAGGAGAGTCTTTTTGTATTTCACAAAAAGAGGGGCTGGGGGGGCTGGGCGGTAGGAGGAAGGGAAAGGTTTTATGAGAGAAGAAAAAGACTAGATAAATAATGGGGAGAGACACACACACAGCCACACGCTCAGATGCACAGAGAGATGCACAGCGGGCAGGACAAGGGAAAAGAGAGACCCAGAATCAGAGCAAGAGCCAGGACAGAAAAGAATCAGAGGCAGAGACTCACAGAGATACACACAGCAATCGACCTGGGAAAAGGGAGAGACAGGAGAGAGACACAGAGAAGCAGAGACGCAGAGAGGCTCCCCCAGAGAGATGACACGAAATACAGAGAGACAGAGGGGAGCGGTGCCGGGAGACACTGGTAGACTGAAGAAGGACAAACACAGAAAGACAGAGACAGAAACATAGAGGAGTAAAACAAAATAGATACAAATGCAAAAATAAATACAAAGACACAAAACTAGAGATATACAAAGTGACGGAGGAAGGAAACAAGGAGCGGGAGGGGATGAACAGGTGAATCTGTGGGTCAGCTTTACTAGGAATAATTCTGTGCACCCACCAGAGGTTCTGATTCAGTAGTTCTGGGGGTGGCGGTGGGGGTGGCTAGACATCTTAAGTTTTAAAATCTCCCTAGGTGACTCTCATGTGCAGCCTGGACTAAGAATCACCGCTTAAAGCAAAGGTTTTGGTCAGTAGAGCTGTGTCAGAATGACTTGGGGTATTCTGGACCCTTCTTGGGCTATGAATCAGATCTGCGAGTGTGGAGCCCAGGTAACTGTCTTTTGACATGTTCCTCTGGAAACTCGGAGGCATATTTCAGTTTGAGAACCACTTTCCTAAGCTGATGGCTTTGGGGAAGCCACATGCACACATATCTCAGAGTATGCTTAGTGATGGTGTCCCTAAGTGCTGCAGTTGGCCTTTACGAAACTTCCCTAGCCCCACCTGTCCTTGCTTGTGGAAGCTCAAGACTCAAGATCAGAAACCTGAGTCACTCCCTGCTTCCTACCAACACAGTGAATGGCTCTAGACATGCCACCCTCTTCTAAGCTTCTCATTACTCATTACTCACCAATACAGTGAGGCTACTAATCTTAGCTCTGCCTACCTCGTGGGCTCTTTTTGTGATCAAATGAGATATAGAATATAAAAGTGCTTTGTAAGCTGAAAAGCCTACCAAGCTATCATGATTACTAATCACAGCATCATCATTATTAATAGGTGTGTTATCTTTTTTCCAACACCAAAACTGATTCTCCAGTTCTCTGACTGACGCCAACTGGGAGTCCAACAGTCAGTTCTGACTCTACCCAGAGTTGGCACAGACTCTACAAGTTAAAAGCTCAGTCCCGCAAGACTGTCTCCACTTTAGATACCAGCCACAAATGGGGGCCCCAGGCTACCCACACTTCTGTCCAGTCAGCCACAAATTCAAGGGTTTCCGTGACTCTCTTCTCATGGGTTTGGAATTTGCTAGAACAACTCACAGAACTCAGGGAATCAATGTCCTTACTCTTCCAGTTTATTATAAAATATACAAATGAACAGCCGGATGAAGGAGTACATAGGGTGAGGCCCAGAAGGAGCACAGGAGCTTCTGTGCCCATGGAGTCAGGGTGCCCCACCCTCCCAACATGTGGATGTATGGAAAGCTCTAAATCTCACTGAAGAATGTTAATAAGTCAATTTCCTGTCCCTTCCCAGAGATGGAGGAGCTGAAGGTTCTCACCCTTTAATCACAAGTTTGGTCTTACTGATGACCGGCCCCCATCCTGAAACTATCTAGGGACCCCACCCGGAGTCAACTCATTATAATAGGTGTCTAAAAAAGGGTAGAAAGTTATGAATAACAAAAGCCACTCCTATCACTCAAGCAATTCCAAGGGTTTTAGAAGCTCTGTACCAGGAACCAGGGACAAAGACCAAATATACATTTATATATATTATTATACCCCAATACGTAACAGTTACTGAGTGCTTGCAATCTTCTAAGTCTTGATAAGCACTGCACATGCTTTGTTCATTGGTTCCTTATAACTAGTCTTTGACAGGGATGTTTTTCTATTATTATGCCTATTTTATAAATGAACATGCTGAGGCTCATAGAGATGTGGTATTTTGCCCAGGGTCACAAAACAAGCAAATGACAGAGCCAGGTCTCTTATCGTCTTAGATCTGAAAGGAATCTCAAAGATTAGTCCACATAACAACCTCACTCAATAGATGAGTACAGAGAGATTACATGCCTCACAGAGATCATAGAAGAAGTCATTGTTGCACCCTACTGCAAATTACTTTAAACAAATTGCAGTCATGACATAAACATAACTGTATATGTAGAAAATGCTAATGAATTCATACTAAAAATACCTTCTAGAATAAGTGAATTTAGCAAGGTCATGGGGGCACAAGTCAATTTATAAAGATGCAAATTTCATTTCTACTCATAATGAACAACTGGGAAACAAAGTTAGAAAAAGAATAGAATTGACAAAAGCATCAACAAATACAATAATTAGGAATAAACTGAATGAAAAAATGTACAAGATCTATACACTGAAAACTAAAGAAGAATGCTGAGAGAAATTTAAGATGACCCAAATAAATGAAATGATATACCACGTTCATGGATCAGAAGACTCAAGGTTGTTAAGATGCCCATTCTCCCCAAACTGAATACGATCCCAATCAAAATCTCGGACTAAAGATATTGACAATCTAAATTCTAAAATTTTATGAAAAAGCAAAACACCTATGTATTAGTTTGCTGGGGCTGCTGTAAGTAAGTACCACACACTGGATGGCTTAAACAACGAAAATGTATTATCTCACAGTTCTGGAGGCTAGAAGTACAAGACTGAGGTATGGGCACGTTTGGTTCCTTTTGAGGGTTGCAAGAGAAAATCTGTTCCATGACTCTCCCCCAGTTTCTTGCGGTATGCTGGCAATATTTGATGTTCCTTGGTTTGTAGAATTATCACCGTGATGTTTACCTTCATATTCACATGGTATTCTCTCTGTGTACATGTCTGTGTCCAAATTCCCCCTTTTAAAAGGACACAACTCATATTGGATTGGGGCCCACACAACACACCTCATTTTAATTTGATAACCTCTGTAGAGAACCTATCTCCAAATCAAGTCATATTCTGAGGTACTACAGGTTAGGATTTTAGCACAGAATTTTGGGAGGACACATGACAACCTAGAATAGACAAGACGAACTTGAAGAACTTACATTACCTGATTATTATAAAATAACAGTAATCAAGATAGTGTGTGAGAATGATAGAAAAAAGAGACAAATATATCAATGGGACAGAATAAAGATTCCAGAAATAAACCCACATGTTAGTAAACTGATTCTCTACAAAAGGCCAAAGCAATTCTATAGGAAAAGGAGTCTTTTTGACAAATTGTGCTGGAATAACCAGATACTCGTGAAAAAAGTAAATCTTAATCCCTGTATCACACCATGCCAAAAAAAAGTAATTCAAAATGAGGCATAGATCTAAACATAACAGTTAAAACTATAAAGCTTCTAGAAGAAAACATAGGAGAATGTGTTGTAATAGGCAAACATTTCTTAGCATATAGAAAGTACTAACCATAATATTTTCTTAAAATCCATAAATTAGATATCATAAAATTTAAAACCTGTTTGTTCAAAAGACACCAATAAGGAAATTAACGGGGAAGCTACAAACTGAGAGAAAATAGTCACAACAGACATATATCTTATAAAGTACTTGTATCTAGAATATAAAAACAACTTCTATAACTCAATAATAAAAGAATTTAATAAATGGTCAAAAATCTTAGACACTCCACAAAGGAAGATATACAAAAACAATTCACACATGAAAATGTATCCAATGGCATTAGTCGTCAGGGAAATGCAAATTAAAACCAGACTGCGAAAACACCAAATGCCCATCAAAACCATTCCTTAAAGTGCTCGCTTCGGCAGCACATATACTAAAAAACATTTCTTAAATCTCTAAACAACATAAAATGTTGCCTAGGATGTGGAACAACCAAGAGTCTAAAACATTTCAAATCGAGATAGTCCACAACCATTCTGAGAAAAGATAGTCCACAACCATTCTGAGAAACGTCTTATAAAATTAAACATACATCCACTCTGTAACTCAAAGAAACTCATTCCTAGCAAATTACCCAAGAGAATTGAAAATGTACATTTACACAGATTTGTATGTATTTTATTTCTAATAGCCCCAATCTGGAACCAAACCAGCTGTCTATTAATAGAAGAATAGAAAAATAAACTATGCTACACTCATACAACAGAACACTACACAGCAGTAAAAAGGGATAAACTGCTACTTCATGCAACAAAACGGATGATCCTCACTGACACAACAATGAGCAAGAGAAAACAGACACAGCACAATACATGCAGCATGATTCCATTTTTATAGGAAGTTCAAAGACGGGCAAAATGAACCTAGAATGACAGAAGCTGGAAGGGCTGGTCAACACTGAGAGTGGAGTGTGGACTGGGAGGAGTCATCAAAGGGGGCTCCTACGATGCTGCAAGTGTTCTGCATCTTTATCTGGGCCTGACTGCATGCTTAAGATTTATTTATATGCCCTAAGTACATTATCTTTCGACTAAAGAAATCGTAAAGATAGTGACACCTCTATTTCACACACTGTAAATAAATAAAATATGTACACACACCCCCCAGAACTTTAGCATTATATAAAATAAATACCAAAATACCGAGATGTCATCCTGGTCATTATTTCCATCATTGTCCATGAAGGTGGCCATCTTGCAAGTAGCTGAGAACTGACAACAGTAACACTTATGACTTTGTTGGGAAATGTGTGGGACTTTGGCACCCAACCAGCTCACCAAGGTAACAGCGGTTTCCTAAATGAGACGAACCTGCCACCCTCATTAAAGGAAGTGGGACAACTAGAGTCCACCTGTGACAGGATTCGATATATATGCAAATGTGTCAGGAGGAAATGACTGCAAAGCCATGGCAGTAAAGTGCTCTCCATAAAGACGGCATAGTAAACATGAAAACTACCTTTAACAAGTAAAAGGGTTTAAGTGCCAGGAAAACAATAGGGTGATTATTCACCATGGAAGAGCCTGCATTTGGAATTTATTGGCAGTGAGACAAGGTTGGATGTGCCAAGGTATAGAATACAGCCTGGTACCTGCCTTCTCAGGAACAAGGTGATCAGCCAGGTAACAAGCATATGATATTGTAAGGTGCTATCTCTGATCTCATCATTTAAGGAGGAAGGCAATGATCAGAGACAAACTAGTTTCTAAATAAGAAAGCCAGATACAAGATCAGAAATTATTTTCTTTACTTAGAAATTAGGTTCATTGATGCATACATTTACTAATTGCTATTTATCGAGCTCTTACTATGCACTTGCTTTAGACAATTTATCGGAACATTTTCGGAGTCAGATTGCCAGGACTCAAATACTAGCCCTACAGCTTACTAGTAATCTATAACCTTGGGCAAATGATTTAAAATCTCTATGTCTCGATTTTCTCATAGTAAATGAGGCATAATAGGGTTAAGCATAATAAATGATATGTTATAGGGTTACGTTATGACTTAATATATACAAAGAATACTTAGAACAGCACCTGCTCTGTATAAATGACAACTTTTGTGTTAGTGATTCTACTCTCTTGGATTGTATAGTTTGTGGGGACAATTTATGCCGCAGGTCATCATTGACAATAGAACAATTAATAGAGCTTAATATTTACTGTGGTCAGGGAAAGAAACAAAGAGAATTCTGCCAAAAGCACTGTCATCCTAGTGTGACTATGGACAGAGCCCAGGTGCACCCCTTGAGAAGCAATATTGGAGGCTTCACACTACAATGAGGAGGGGAATAGATTTCATGAAATTACTCCACCCAGGCACGAAACAAGTAAACATTCAAATAATGAAAATGAATAGTTTTTTCAGAAAATAGCGCTTGGACAACTGGGTAGCCACATGCAAAAGAATGAAGTGTGAGTTACCTCACACCGTACACAAAAATAAACCCAAATGTATCAAAGATCTAAAAGTAAGAACTAAAACTATAAAACTCTTAGAAGAAAATATAGGGGTAAATGGCCTTGGGTTTGGCAATGAATTCTTAAATATGACACAAAAAGCACAAACACCCAAAGAAAAACTAGATAAACAGGACTTCATCACATTAAAAAACTTCCATGAAAGTGAAAAACAAGTCACATAATGGGAGAAACATATTTGCAAATCATTACCTAATAAGGAACAAGAACTTTTATCTGAAAAAGTAAGAAAGTAATTAAAAAAAAAACACACACAATCAAAACTTGGGCAAAGGATCTGAATCGATCTTTCTCTACAAAAGACATAAAAATGGCCAATAAGCATATGACAAGAAGTTTGACATCATTAGTCATCAGGGAAATGCAAATCAAAACCACAATGAGATATCACGTCACAGGCACTGGGATGACTAGAATCAAAAAGTCAGGTGTAACACTATTACAAGGATGCAGAGAAATCAGATCCCCCATACACCACTGGTGGGAAAAGAAATGATAGAGCCACTTTGGAACACAGTTTGGCAATTCCTCAGATGGCTAAACGTAGAGGTACTGTATGACCCAGTAAGTCTACCCTAGGGATCCACCCAAGAGAAATAAAAATATATGTCCACACAAAAACGTGGACAAGAATGGTTATAGAAGGATTATTTACAATAGTCAGAATATGAAACCAACCCAAATGTCCATCAACTGATAAATGGGTAAACGAAATGTAACATGTTCATACAAGGGAATATTATTTAATCGTAAGAAGGAACAAAGTATTGACACATCCTACGACATGGATGAACCTTGAAAACATTATACAAAGTGAAAGCCAGTCACAAAAGATCACGTATTATATGATTACACTTATATAAAATGACCAGAGCAGGCAAATCTATGAGACAAAAGGCAGATTAGTGGTTGTTCATACCTGGGGAGGTGGGAGGTTGGGGTGGTAATAGCTAGAGAGCATGAGACTTCTATATGAGCTGATAAAAATATTCTAAAATGGACTGGGGTATGATTGTCCACATCTCTGAATACACTAAAAACCATCTAATGATATACTTTAAATGACTAAATTGCAGGTATGTGATTTCTCAATAGAGCTCTTATTAAAATTTTTGAGGATATGCCAAAAAGAATTGAACCTAAAAGATAAAATAACCACAACTATTTTTTATTATTATTTATGCCTACAGCACCTGGTCTTCCTAGGTGGTCTCCCAACCAAGTACTAACCAGGCCCGACCCTACTTAGCTCCCGAGATCAGACATCGGGCTTGTTCAGGGTGGCACGGCCATAGACCATGGACCATGGCTCCATGGGGGCACGAACCCAGGACCTTCTGCATGTAAAGCAGACATGCTAACTGCTATACTATGGAACCACGGCCAATGACCATTCCTTATGTGTTTATCTTGTGCTGTGCACTGTGCCTTCGACACACACTTAGTAAGCATTTACTATGCACCAGGCACCTCTCTAGACTCTGAGATACAACACACTAAATAAATTTCCTGCCCTTATGCAACTTACTTCTGAGTGGAGAGAGGTAGACAATAAAACATCAAATATTAAAGTGGTGACAAATGTTAAAAAGGAAAACGAGGCAGAGTAATCATATAGAAAATGACGGCATCTGCCATTTGTAGAGCATGAGTCATGGAAAGTTTTACTGATAAGCAGCAGGACTCCACGAATATTTAGTGCCAGGATCTGTCTCTTTCCTGTGGGCAGGCTGGTCCTTAACCCCACAGCAACACAAGGACATCTTCTCGTCATACCCAAGTGTCCCAACATACAGAGTTGGACAATCTCAGTCTAGTCCACCGTTTGCAAACTGTGGGCTGCAACCTATTCGTGGTACCATGAAATTTATTTAGTGGACTGAAACCGGCAGTTTTGGGATGGGATAGGATTGGATGGAATAGGATGGAATGGGATGGAATGTAAAATATCCCAGGGAAATAGTTATGTGTGAGCCTGTGAGTGTGAGAGCATGTGTGCATGCGTGCATGTGTGTGTGCGTGCGTGCCATGTACTGGTTGTCATATAAAATGTATTTCTTACCCAGGATCGTGTCAAAACATTTGAACCTAAATCTAGTCCATCTCCCACTCATATAGCCCCAGGGCAGCTCGCGCACACCTGCCCCAAAAGGCACCTTGGCTCTTGATTTGTCTGTTGCCTCCTGTGCTGACTGTCAACAATTTAATTGATCCAAAAGACGAACTAGCCTGCAGCTATGGAACAAGAAAGGTCTTCTGTGTTCATTGTGACGCTTACTTTAAGCAAGGCAGGAGCTCCATGTGTGTGTTTGCATTTTAATGAGTGCTTACTTTTTTACTTTGTCTAGTCACCTCAGTCCCTAGTCTGCAGAAGAACCCCCAGACCCAGCCAAGGACATCTCTCTGGGTCCAGATATGCCAGGTAGGGGAAGGGCTGGTGGTTCCCTCTCAAAACAGTGCCAGGTCTCTCAAGAGTGGAATTACTGGGGTCGGACAGGTATACATTCCAATCTCGATGCTGTCACCTCCCAACTGTGTGACTCGGGACAAGTGAAACCACGCCTTGGAGCCTCGGTTTCCCCATATGCAAAAAGAGGTAATGATAGTACCAAACTTGCAGGATTATTATGGGTTAATAATAATGACCATTTATACCTAACGCAGCACTTACAAGGACTGTGCATCTTAACCCAGGTAATCCACACCACAACCCTGAGAGATGAAGGGTCTAAGTTCCCCACTTTACAGATGAGGAAACTGAGGCCAAAGAGTTTCAGTAACTTGCACGGTTACCCAGCTGGTAAATTTTGAGGGTTGAGCTGTCCACTTACTCTCTCTGCTCAGTTTTACCAATAGCTGCTTAATGAAAAAAGATTAGGAGCCACTACAGAAAATGATATCTAAGAGATTATGGGAATCTTTAAGACTGCTTACCAAGAATTTGGGTGCTCTTTCCAGGCACATAATAGCATGACTCTTTCCCACCCTCTTGAATTTAGGTAGGTTCATTCACTTACGTTAGCTAATAAAACACGGATGGAGGTGATGTGTGCCACCTCTGGGCAAAGGTTTAAAAGAGAGCACGCAGTTCAGCATATGCCTCTTCTTCATTCTGTAGTGATCATGAAAATATGTCAACATGGAGCCACCATTAACGTGCTTTCCTGAAAAGCGAGGGTGAGCAAAGACGTCCGTGCCAATATTCCTTCGTCACAGTACAGGAAGGAAAAATGAAGTTTTCTTATGTTAAGACTCTGCTATTTGGGGTTATCGTTACCATAGCAACACCTAGTCTCTTTTGACTGATACTAGGTCCTTCCCAGTCTGACCTATTGTAGCTACCATTTATTGAACTCTGCGTGTTAGATTAAGTTACGTACTTCAATCATTTAAGCCTGGCCGTAACCCCAGACAGAAATCTTGTTAGCATACCTACTTGTAGGTGAGGAAACTGGGGCTCCAGTTTGCCCAAATTCACACAGCTAAAAAGTGGCATGGTCAGGACCCAAACCTAGACCAAAAATAATTGCCTTCCTCACTCATGAGAACTGAGCACGGTCGTGTGCCGAAGTCAGCTTGTCCCAGCTCGTAAGAGCTGATTGTGGGCCTCTATTCCCAAGGTGCCGCTCGGTAACATCACACTGGTAGTTTGAAATACACCACGGTGGGGATGTTTACACCATGGAAATTGGCAAATGGTACAAATCAGAGTTTTTCTTTTTGACTGAAGAGCCAATTTGCCCCTATACTACTGATTGGACCCATACGATCTGAGCCAGCCATACTGAGTTCTAATCCACTAAACTTGCCCAGAGAAAGGCCCAGAAGTGTATCCAGGACGCCTTGGAACTCCCCCAAAGTGTTTTAGTTGATGAGAAAGAACCCGTAGTGACACTAGCACCAAGGAGTGGAATCACAAGTTGAGTTGCTAAGAGCAAGAACAGAGAAGGCGCGCGGCAGGGCGGCTAACAAACAGGCTGCAAGAGGAAGAAAAACATCCAGAGGGGGAGAGAAAGGCCTTCCAGGAAGGAGAACAGAGTCTCTAATCTGCAGCGCACACGTTTTGTTAAGTCTGCATAATTCATGAAACGCAAGAACCTCCCGAGGACAGCTGAAGTTCAGGGCAGAAGATCAAGTTGACAAGTTTGGCTCTGGGGTAGAACCAGTGGGAAGCGGGGTGGGGGCTGGTTGCAGGAACTGACCTATATTTCTCTCTGTTTACACTGTAGCAGGAGCTGTCTCTGCTCATCCACCTCCCCAACCAGGCTTCCCCCGAAGACCGGTGTTCTCGGGGAGGCTTCTGGAACGTGGCACCCCAAGGATGGCTACCGTGTTGGGTTCCGGTGGCTGCTGCCACATTTTCAGACCATTATGTTCATTCTTGCAAAGACAGTGATAGTAACTCTGCCACTTACAGGTGGGGTGACCTTGGGCAAGTGATCTTACCTCTTTAAGCCTGAGTTTTTCTTCTGTAAAATGAAGCTAAGAGCTCCTAATTCATAGGGCTGTAATGCACAGTGCCTGGCACGTAGTAAGTGCTTGATAAATGATGGCCGTCAAACTTTTAATTACTACACGGAAGAATAATAGTAGAAATAATAATTGTAATATTGAACGGTTCCATGCACTATTCTGAAAGGTTTGCTTAAAATAAATACTTTAATCCTAATTGCGAGCTTCTGATAGGTACTAGTCTAGATGAGGAAGCTAAGACAAGAGAGGAAGCGTCACTTTCCCAAGGCACAGTGAACGGTGGGGCCGACCAGTTATTCGGCCCCTGATGAGTGACAAGGAGTTTATAAACACTACCTCTCATCTATACCCGCACAACTTTGAGAGTTAGATTTGTTTGTTTCCATTCGAAAGATGAAGAGACTGAGGCTCTAAGAGTTAAGGTAGCTGAGCAAGCAAGCAGCAAAGTAGGAATTCAAGACGAGGTCTGTTTGTGCCTAAGCGCGTGTTTCATTCGACCATCTTTCATTCCCAGACATAAAGGCAGCTGCCCTTCTTCAGGCTACATAACATTCAACTGGCAGCTAAGATGTGCAGGATGCTAGACTTAAGCATTTTCCAGGTATCCTCTTATCACGACAGCTGCAGGAGGTGACAGAGTAGGAAACAAGCACAGAGAGGTTGGCCATTTATCCAAGGCCACACAGCTAGAAAGTGGTCGAGCTGGGATGTGAACCCAAGCTGTCCTGACTCCAGAGCCTCACTGCTTAACCACTGGCCTAAATTCTGTCAAGCTATAGTGTCTATTCAACAAATATCCTTGACTTGTTGAAGAAAAAGATATTCCTGACACTTGTTAAAGGATGGTAAGGCAGACTTTTTTAGGGGAAGGGGGAGACTTCTGTTATAGGTATAGGATTTTGCAATAGGGCAGAGAGACTGGGCTTGACTCCAAATAAGGAGGAGTGCAAATTTACAAGCCAAGGAGTAGGTTGGGGGTCAGTAGGGGTTACTGAGAGGAAGCGTTAGGAGTAAGGCGGGGATTCTAGCTGAGTGGACCTATTAGGTCTTGCTAAAGGCAGGCCAGGGTGGTCAGACATCACCTGGGCAACGAACCCAACAAGGTAGGAAGGTGATAAGATATCAAGGAAGGACAAGCTGGCTGAGCAGGATTCTTATTAAATGTAGAGAGGGACACAGAAGCCCAAAAGTCAGGGCCTAGTTGAGAAGAGAGTTCAAAGGAGACTGACTAGAGTTTAGGCAAGGAGAATTGTCACCCGCCATGAAAATCTCAGGTCCTTCTATTCCCTTTGACCGATATCGGGCTAGGCTTGAGAGGGAGAGGAAGGAAGGCAGAGGGGAATTCAGGAGCTTGAGAGAGAAGGGCAGATAATTGAGGGAGGGGTGATGCTGGGCAGAAAGCTAGAGCAGTGGCCAGTGGGTTAGGCCAGCCCTCCCCCTTCCCTTGGTCTTCCTTCCCTTCCCCTCCCCCCCTGCCGAGAAGGAATCCCAGGACTATTCCACGTGTGTCCTGGAACTGCCAATTAAAGCAAGCCTGGGAAGAGCCCTCTATCTCCTTAAAGACAGAGCAAATATCTCTGCGAATGCCTCCTGAAAAGGCAGCAGCTGGGACCTCAGCGGAGGAAGACCCTTTTGAGCTTCCCTGGCTAGAAAGATGTATTAACACAGAACCTTCTGAAATGACAAAGGTTGCAGGCTGCCCGCTGGATGGATTTCCAGGCAGTCTGACAGAGTCAAGCCAGGAGCTGGAGGAACCCTCTATTAACATCTTCCTCACCTCCTTTGTGCAAGGTCGGCCTGGGGGTGACCCAGAGGCAGGGCCCACCCAGGGAGAAAATGTCACCTCTCCTGCGGTTGCTGAACTAAATTCCAATGTGAAAGGAAGTTGATTCTGCAGGAAGCTCCCGCCAGAACCCCCAGGCCTTTCCAGGCTGATGGTTTATTACTGCTGCATCTCTGCCCTGCTTATGCCTCCAGCAATTCCCTGATGCCCACACAAAACCTTGAAGTTCCCTGAGTGGCCTACAAGACCCTGAGTAACCTGGTCCCTGTCCAGCTTCCTGGCCTTGAGTCACAGTTATCCTTGCATCATTCTAGAAATGCTGCCCCAGAATGCAGCTCCCAGCTCCCTGCCTTCCTCGCCCCCCTCCACCCTGTTCCTTCTCTCCCAGACTATGCTGGGGCTGTCCCTCTGCCCAGAATACCCTTTCCCTCTCCTCCGCTTTCACTGTGATGACCTTAGTCATCCTTCAACAGTCTCCTGAGACTCCCCAGCCTTTGCCTTCCTCCTTCAGTGCTGGGTGAGGAGCTGTATTAGTCCCCCAGGATGGCCGTAACTAATTACCACCACAAAGTGGTCACTTAAAACAACAGAAATTTATTCTCTCAAGGTTCTGGAGGCTAGAAGTCTGAAATCAAGGTGCCAGCAGGGCCTTGCTTCCTCAAAGTCAGGAGGGAGGAATCCTCCTTGCCTCTTCCAGCTTTCGGTGGCTCCAGGCCTTCCTTGAGGCAGCATTGCTCCAATCTCTGCTTTGCCTTCCTTTGGCCTTCTCTCTGTCTCTTATACGGTCACCAGTGATTGGAGTTAGGGCCCACTCTAATCCCTTATGACCTCATTTAACCAATTACATCTGCGAAGACCCTATTTCCGATTAAGATCACATTCTGAGGTTTCCAGGTAGACATGAATTTTGGGGGACACTATGCCACCCAGTACAACCACTTTACAGATGGGACCAGTATTGCAGGCTGCAACGGGTCAGGAAGGCTTCAAAAGAAACTAGGTTTCTGAAGGTGACTGCTATTTGCACAGGCAGATTACTCCATTTGAGGAAAACACTCAAGGCGGGGTGGGGAGGGGGCGGGAGGGGGTTGGGGGGCGCGTAGGGAGAGTCAGTGACCCTTTAAAGCTTCCCTAGTAGGTTCGAGCCAGTGCCTGATAATGTCTTTTCTCAAGTTGCCAATGACCCCTCCCATTTACTTACCCTCCCTAAAATGATCTGCCAGCAGAGGAGAAAAACTCAACACCTTTTAACAGAACCCATCGGCTAATGAAACTGAAAGCAATAATCTGTCACTTTGAAAGAATGAGCTGACAGGTTTCTCAAGAAGCTTTCTATTCTCGTGATAACATTGGGCTAGTAAACTGCTTGCTTCTCTCATTTCTCTCTCTCATCTGTGCATTTCCAAATAATGAATATCAAGTCACCTTTGGAAATATTGAACACCCAGGTGGCCCATGCAACTGGAGAGCAGGCGCATCACTCATCCCAAGAGGCAAGAGAAAAACTGAAACCAGAAGCAACTGAAGAGGTGGAGTCAGAGGCTTGGGGATTCGAATATCACCTCCGCCACTTACCGACTTGTTACTTTGTGACTCGAGCCTCAGTTTTCTCGACAGTAAAATGGCAATAACAGCACACCTGTCTCCCTGGTTTCTTTTGGGATTAAGTGCATGGCATAGAGTGAGCAACAGGATAAATGCTACCTGGTGATCTTTTGAAAATAAAATTTTTTTTTTAATTATTTATTATTATTTATGCCTACAGCATCTGGTCTTCCTAGGTGGTCTACCCATCCAAGTACTAACCAGGCCCGACCCTGCTTAGCTTCCGAGATCAGACATCGGGCTCGTTCAGGGTGGCATGGCCGTAGACCATGGACCGTGGCTCCACTGGGGCGCGGACCCAGGACCTTCTGCGTGTAAAGCAGACGTGCTGACCACTACACTATGGAACCACGTCCATTAAACAAAATGTTCTGAGTAATCATCTCGTTGGTTTGTTATTGTAATTCTGAAACGTGATATGTTTGTATTATAAAATAAAGCAAATCGGCAACTAGTTTCTTGTCATTAGGAGTCAAGGTTTTTCAGTTTTAAAAAAATACCAGTATAAAATCAAAATGGAAACAATGCATCTTCAGTTTGAATTAGAAATATCAGTATAAATTCATGAGGTAGTTTCTCCTAAAAAAAAAAAAAATTTGTGTCCTAACTGTCCTCTTAAAATGCCTAGGACCAATAACTAACTCAGGAGCAATGAGCACTTCTAGCACCCAGATTATGATCTCATGTACCATGTTCCCAGCCAATGAAATCGGGGCTCTGTGGAGAAATGGCTGACTCCTGGCCTTGAGCAGAAAATGTACACAATGAACCTGAGAGCATTATCAGAGGGTAAGAAGCTACTGAGATGATACGGTCATTTCCAAAGGACTCAAGAGCCAACCTTAGCAGTCTTTCACTAACCAAAGATGGGAAATTTGAGCATCAATAAAAATAAAAATGCAATGAATTTAAGCACATCGAATATGTTAAAATTCCATGAGTTCATAATAGTATTAACAACTAATTTATGTTTCATTTAATCCTCATTTCAGTGCTATGAAGGAAGAGCTAATTAGCCTCTATGTCACAGATGAAGAAACTGAGGCTCAGACAGGTGAAGTCTCTCACCCAACATGACACAGCTTGTAAAAGGGGGAGCTGGAACGCCAAACCAGGTCTGTGACATTGCGAAATTGCAGAAAGCATTTAATAAAGTTTAACTTTCCCTCCACCACCCCACCATAGCAGGGCTATGGGAAGGCAGATAAAAAAAAATGGTAAGAATGGGGAACTATTAAAATTTCATCCTGCTGTCTCTTATTCCCTGGTTACAGGTAACAGATGCTGGCAGTTGAGTGTGTGGCATGATATATGTGTGAAATGATAATGATCAACCAATTATAACCACTCTTGTGAAAATCCATGAGAGTCATAAAATGGTCTTTGGTTTTAAAGCGGTAACTGGCAAGATGTTTCTAAGGTACTTCCTGATTGATGTCTGTACCTTCCTGCCCCTTAGACCAAAGTTTCTTAAAGAGTGGTCTGAAAACCATTTTTGTCCCTACCTAGGGTACTGTGGGAAAAGGCAGGCTTATGAGCCTCATCTCAAACCTACTAAGTCAGTCTCTGGTGGGCAGGGCCCCGTAATCTTTTTAGCCAAGTTCCCTGGGAGGGATGTTAGAATATGAAAATCTGAGAGGCAATACCCAGCATCTACCCACCCTCATCTGAAACGCCCTCCCCTGGGACGTCCCTGCTTCTGTCTCCCCCGTTCAAGCTACATTACGGCCAGAGTGATCTTTCTAGAAGACAGATCTGAAGCGGCACCCCTGTTAAACCCTTCAGTGGCTCCCAGGGTCCTTAGGATAGAGTCTGAATATTTTAGTTCCTTAACGATCTCCAGCCTTGATTGCCACTGTTCCCACCCCCACACACGCTCTCCCTGTGCCTCCACGGAGAAGTCTCCACCTTCGTGTTCACGCACGCTTCTGCGACTCTTCCAGAATCACTCTGCCCACCACTCATTCTAACCCTGCCCTTCTCTGCCTCTCCAAATCCTACTCATCCTTCAAACGCCTTTCTGGACTCATTGCACTTAGTCTGCCTGGTGCTTCCGGCTAAGTCACCCCTTCCGATCCCATGATCTCTCTCTCATAGCACATCTCAAGATGTTCAGTCAATGGCAGGTTCTGCGCCTGTCACCCACCCCCATGCCTCCTTGGAGAACAGAGACCATGTTGTTCTCACTATGTGCCTCCATCACCTGCTTCCTAGAACACTGCTGCCTCACAGGGCTTATTAAATGAGTGAGTGAATTAAAGAATTCACCACCTCATATTCACCGCGTCATGGTACATACCTTGGCCCAGCCATCCGCTTGAGTCTTCCTACCCTCATTCACTCCCTCATCAGTAACAATTTTATTACACGCCGTCCCATGAGGTCAGGGCTGTGACCTTGGAAAAGGAGGTGAGAGGTGGGTGTTTTGTCTTAAAGATACCCCTCCTTAAACCTAAATAACAACTGGCCTTTTTATGGCACTTGACAGTTTGCAAGCTCATTCAGTAAGTATGAGCTTCTTACAGCAGCCTTGGGAGGCAGACGAGGTTAACCTTGGTACCCTCATGGTGGAAGTTTGTGTGTTTATGTGGATAACTCAGAGTGCCATCCTGTCCACACCCCACATTCTGACAGCCTTTGCTGAAGAGTTGGCCACAAGTAGCCGATCATATTACGTGCTAGGAGCCTCTCCCCTTTAATCAATCTACAATTGATTAGATCGTGACCACACACTTCGTTTAAGTGAGCCAATCAGGTTCTTTCTTGAGGATCTGAATTGAAAAAGAAAGAGGATTTCCTCAAAGGTCATTTTTGGCATTTTTTTAATCCTGCAAGCTGAGCCACTGTGCAGAGAACAGCAGAGAAGAGCTGCTAGGTGGTCTCGGAAAGAGGTAAAGAAAAAGAATGGTCTTGGCTTCTGCTCTCTGGTCAATGCCCCAAAAGAAACTATTGTGAGAATCAGCTGTGAGTCCTGTCCTTGCGTCTCAAGATTCCCTTCACTGTCCTTTCCATAAAGTTCCCATCTCACTAATGTTCATTTGTATAGGTTTCTGTTCCTTGTAAACAAACAAGCCTGACCCAGACAGGGATGCGAGCAGAAGGAAGAACGCTGGGCTGGGGATCAGCAGACTGTAGCTTTGCCACTAAGTGACAGTGTGACCTCAGGCTAAGTACTTCATCCCTCAAGACCTCAGTTTCTACTCCTCTAAAGACGTAGAAGTAGTGATGATACCTACCATGCAGGATTAAATGAGTAATATAAAAAGAATTTTATAGCCATATGATTATTAAATGAAGTCCAATGGTGGGAGATTCAAGAATCATGGTAGGTGGCCAACGACAGAGCTACTAGGGAGAGACCCAGTGCTGTTCAGTCACGGTCACTTTGTATATATAAATAGCCTCCTAGGAGTGGAGCTGCCTGTGGATACTTCCTGGAGACAGGAGGAAGGGTGGAAAGGCCCTACCCAGAGGTCATCAGCTTCCAAGAGACACCAGCCTGGAAAGTAAGCCCCAGTCACTTGAAGGAGAAAAAGAGCATTCCTTGTGGCTCCCTCAAAGCATCAGTTTCTCTCTCTAGATCTGGGAGCTCCAAGGGTAGCAATGATGTCTGTCTTGCTAGATGGTGTCTGTCTTGCTAACAGCCCTATCTCCAGAGGGCACAGGGCCTGGCACACCGCAGGTACTCACGGATGAATGAATATCTCCCTGTTTCTCCCCATTTCCCTATATCTGTCTCTACGTGTCTCTGTTGTCTTTCTTGGTTTTACTATCTCTGCTTCTCTAAGCCTTTTTCTGTGTGCTGTGTCTCTCTCTGCCTTTTCCTTTTCTGCCCCACCTTCTCTCTCTCTGTCTGTCTCTGCCTCTGTCTCTCCTTCTGTCTTTCTCTGTCCTGTCCGCTGTGTCTGCCAGGCTCTCTCCCTTGTCCTCTCTGTGTGTCCTCTCTGTGTCTCCTCCCCACCTCACCCCGCATACACTCACACCTGCCCCAAACCTCTCCCTCACACCAGCTCCCTTTGTCTTGGACCCTCTCTCGTTGCCTGGTAACCATGCTCCCCACCAGCCCCACAGAAACCATAGCAACGAGCAGCCAGACAACATGGTCATTCATTTCCCTTTTGTCCCTTGCATTGCACGTGGACGCTCCAATTACAGGTACTCGCAGGCGATGCCTTTGTCCTAGGCCCATGCACAGCGGAGCCAGCGCCCCCGCCCAGAAGATGCTGGGCACTGCATCACAAAGCGCCTTTGTGCCTCCTCCCTTCAACCCCAGGCAGTGCTCAAGGACAAGGGCTCAGGCATCCTACACAAGGGCAACGAGAAGGGGGAAAAGTCCAGTAGATGGACCAACAGACACACTGACCCAACAGCCCCTAGAAGAGAACCCACAGGCCAGGAGGGCGGGGAAGGGAGTGGCCCTGGCTCCCCACTGACCTGTCCATCCTCCAGTGGGTAGGTTATCCTCAAGTCACTAAATCTTGGCATATTTTGTTTTCTGTAGCCCAGATCTTCCTCCTCCTTTGCAAACCTAATTCCTACCACACCTTCAGAACCCAGCTCCAGTACCCCTTGCCTGCTCCTCCACTCCCTTCCCTGGCTACCACAGCTCCCTAGGTTGTGCTTCCACGTGTGCAATAATATATATATTTTCTCGAGTAGCATATTAGCTTCCTAGGACTGCTATGACAAATTACCACAAACTAGATGGTTTAATACATCGCAGCTGTTGTCTTACAGTTCTAAAGGCCAAGAGTATGAGATCAGGGAGTCAAAAGGGCCATTCTATTTCTGAAGGTTCTAGGGAAAGATTCTGCCTTGCCTCTTTCTTCCTTGCTTCTGGTAGCTGCCAGCTATCCGTGGCTTTCCTTGGCTTGTAGATGCATCACTCCAATGTCTGCCTCTGTTGTCACACGTCATTCTCTCTGTCTCTCTGCACATAAGGATAGCAGTCATTGGATTAGGGCCCACCCTAACCCAGGATGCCTGCATCATAATTTGATTATATCTGCAAAGAAATCTATTTCTAAATAAAGTCATATTTGAAGGATCTGGGTGAACATAAATTTTGGGGGGGGACACTATTCAACCTAGTATGAATGGTTATTCCTCCTCTGGATTTATAAGTCCTGTTACCTTAGCGAAGGCATTTACTTTGCTCATTACTCGCACTCCCAATGCCCAGTACAGTGCCTGGTCAGTTAAAGAGGTCTGTCAGTATTTACTGGATGAATAAATTATCAAGAGTTGCTTTACTTTAGTGAGACTTAGTACTCCTTATACATAAGAGGACAATAATAGCATCATTTCAAAGGATCATTGAGGAGGAATCAATGCTGGCAGGTAGAGAAGGCGCCAGCACTGGTAACCATGTGTATTAGTTTCCTCTGACTGCTATAACGAATTGTCACAAACTTTGGGGCTAAAACCACAGAACTTTATTCTCTCCCAGTTCTGGAGGCCAGAAATTCAAAATCAAGGTGTCAGCAGGGCCACACTCCAGAGCTCCAGGAAATGTTCCTATGCGTGTAGCTCTCACTCCCATGTCAGCCTCCACCCTCACACGGCCTTCTCCTCTGTTCTGTGTCTTCTCTTCTTATGAGGATACTTGTGGTTGGATTTGAGGCCCACCCAGAAAGCCCAGGATGATCTCATCTCGAGGTCCTTAATTACACCTGCAAAGACTCCCTTTCCAAATAAAGTCATACTCACTGGTTCTAAGGATTTGACGTGGACATGTCTTTAGTGGGGCCACCATTTAACCCACTACACTGTAGTTATTTTTTCTGTAATTAAGGTCTAAGCTCTGGTTGTGGACAACTTATATTCAATCAATATTTATGTGGGTGAAGTAGGTAATAGTTCTGAAACATACTCATTTGTATTTAATTTTCACAATGACCCTGAGGAGGTAGTGTCTGTTATTCCTGTTTTAGAATTGGGACAAATGAGGCAGGAGAGGTGTAGTGATTTCCCCCAAGCCTCAAATTTGGGAATAGGCAGCGTCCCCAAATGCATCCTACTCTCCCGTCCTGCCAGTGTGTGCATCAGCCAGTCTCCTGTGAGGCCCTGTCTCCTGACCTTACTGGCTGGCATCATCCGTCAGGTCCTTTCTGGCTGGATGTGGCTTTTCAGGAAGCCTTTTCTGACCCCTGGGGCTGTGTCTCGACCCTTCTTCTGGTGTCTAAGGTATTCTTTATCACTCGGTGCCTATTTGTGTCTCCTTCCTCTGAACTGTGAACTCCTTGAGGGTTCGGACTGAGTCTAGTTCACTGTTGCATCATCGCAGCTTACAACTCCTTGAGGGTTCGGACTGAGTCTAGTTCACTGTTGCATCATGCAGCCAGTCACTAAGCAAGAGGTCCATAAATACGTATTGAAGTGAAATGATATGTGTGACGGTATTGTCACAGACTTATTCAACTGAACCATGAATTATTATTATTATTATTACTTGTTTGAGACCTTAGTCCCATAGAAATCCTGATTTAGAGAATGCTAATGGATACTTACTCCTAGGATTCAAATAATTGCAAAGTTTGAAGACTGGATAATTGGTAAAATGCTAGTATCACTAACGGAAATCCAGGGGATCAACGGTGTAGACCAATGCTTATCAAATATTCATGTGCACGCGAGCCTCCTGGGACTTGTTAAAAATGCACATCCCGATGCAGTTGGTCTGAGGCAGGACTCGAGATTCTGCATCCACAAGTTCTGAGTTCTGAGATGACGCCAGTGCAGCTGGCCCTAGAGCCAAACTTGAGAAGCGAGGAAGCAGCTGATTTGAGCAGGAAGTCAAAGCTGATGAGTGAGATTAGAAAAGCTGACTTTGAGTTGCTGAAGTGATTCATTGAAATGAATATTTCAATGGGACATTTGTAAACACAGGGCCAGGACTTGGAGCGAGAGATTGGGGTACAGCTTCTGATATGGCGCTTCATAGAGTATTGGTGAGCTTGTGTACGGGCAAGGGAAAAAACAAAGGTATTGGGGGAATACCCACAGTTGTAGGAAGGAGAAAGAGAGAAAGAGAGAAGGAGCAAATGGAGAGACAGAGAAACCAGAAAAGTGCAGAGTCACAGGACAGCCAGCTGCGGCAGAGGATATAAACAATGAACCAAGAACTTGTTAATGGAATTTAGAATTTTGAAGGTCCAGTGAACTTGAAACAAAGGTTTTACTAGAGTCTGGGGTGTGTCGCAGATGCTATTGATCCCTACTCCATATGCCCTGGGCCTGCCTGAAATTAACTGTCCGGGCGGCCAACAATGTCCCCATGCACAAGCTTCCCATCTTGAGTACCTGGGTTTGTCTCTCCTCTCAGTCTGCAGATTTCCTCCAGCTACAGGAGAGTTTGCTTGGCCTCAAGTAGGCTTAACCCAGATATGTGGGTGAGATAACACCCAGGGGCTGGAGGGGGCAAATCTGAGCCAATCCAGTGTGGGGATGGATAAAGAGATACCCCACTTCCTCAGTTCTCTCAAAGGATGGTTCGGAGGCATAGTTCCTGAGTGGAAAGAAGCTCCAGTTGTAATCTTCTCAATCAAACACCTTTTCTTGGTTTTTCTCTCTTCCCTACCTCACTTCTCCATTCCCTCACTCATGTTTCCTGAGATCGCCTCCCTCACAAATTATTTGCACCTAAGTCTTTGTCTCATGGTCAACCTGGAGGGGTTGGGGGTGGGGACAGGTTAGTAGCCATATCGTAAGGTCGATTACACAGAACAAGTTCATTAAGACAAGAAATGGAAGGGGTTTTAAGCCAGTCTTGCAAATGGCCCCTCGTCTACTAGCCCAGTCAGGTATGGGCTGAGCCAGGCAAGTAATCTAGTGATTTCTCATGGAGAAGGGGAAGCTTTGGCTGGCAGGTCCACATAAGCACCCCCGCCTCCAACATCACCACCACCACCAACCCACTTTAACACTGGTCCACACACAAAAGACCAGACGTTGTCCCAGGAAATGGGCAAAGCTTGAGAAAGCGGTAAAGTTTGCCTTGTTCAGCTAACATCTCTGGAGAGAGTCTCTGGGTGCAGCTGAGGTTGCTGCTATATATAACGCACAAGCGCAACTAATAAAACTGATTGGAAAGCACTTTGCAGATCCAGAGAGCCACATAAATGCTAAATAAGAAAATTAATCTTAGCTACAAAGAACTCACGCTGTGAGATGGGAGTGGTTTTGAGACTGCCAGGGGAAGGGGAGCACGTGCCATCTCCCACTCACCTGTTCTGCTTTCACCAACCGCCCCCCACAGCCAGCGTACGTATACACAATCCTAAGCAGCATGCGGGGGCTCACACATACACACAGCCACCCTCCCACCACACACGACCAACACATACGCCCCACATACACACCGCCGCACACCCATACGCACAGAGACACCTCCATGCATATACATCCGGATGCACCCTGACACCTACGCACACGCCAATACATATCCCCCACCCACCCCACACATGTGCACCCAGAGACACCTTCATCGCCATGCAGATACACCTAGGCACACACACAGACATACATATACCTACATGTTCACACACATGCACAGTCTCTCACAGACGACCCATATTCTAAATGTCCCCCGACACACAGCACTACTGTGGCGGTAGCTGACTAATTCACATGTGCAGACACTTGAGATATTTTCTCATATCCCCATGATTTTGTTCCCACGGACCTACAGGCTTTCGTGTTTCATCTCTTAAACTTATCCACAGACACCCTCGACAGACACGAACACAGACGCCCTTTCGTGATCTGCACATACACATGTGCCCACGCATACTTTCACATACAGATCCACATATAGGCTTACATGTATGTGCATGCACATACATGAGCACACACACACCTAAGACAGTTCCACACAAAAGCACATGCACGACGTCCCCACAACCACTCGTACGTTCATCCACATGCCAATCGTGTATCCACGTGTCTACATACTCCCACGTGAAGACGAACAAACACACAGTGCCTGTGCATGCTTTTTGGTACACTTCAGCTTTCGTGTCTGTTAAAAAGTGTTTGAATAGTCCAGTAAGTCCAGGATCGTCCATAAAAATTCTTCGGGCTGCCAAAAAGTGTCCATGTAAGCCTAGATCTCCAAGCACGAGAAACCTTGACTCTGACAGCCATAAGAACCCTCCCCAGGAAGAAGGAAGTAGGCTGCCTAAGAGTCTGTACACAGTGGTAGCCATGACCCCAGTTTCTGATGTCGAGAGCAGGAAAAGATGCCCTTGTGTCCCCAGATTTTCTTCTTCTGGGTACCTTGGAGCTCACTCTTTATGCCCCTTGTCTGGTCCTCATTGCTGTAATGCCCTGTGGCAGATCTTGTAATATAGTGAACTGTGCCCTTCCAAAATTCATATGTTGACATCCTAACCCGCCATGGGATGGTATTTGGAGGTGGGGGCTCTGGGAGTAACTGGGTTTAGAGGAGGTCATGCGGGTGGGGCCCCCGTGATGTGATTAGTGTCTTTATAAGAAGAGACATCGGGAGTGCTTGTTTTCTCTCCCCCACCCCTCCCATTCCCCTATTCTCCCACCTTCTCCCCACCTTCTCCTGCCCCCCATACCACGTGAGTACACAGTGAGAAAGTGCCCATCTACAAGCCAGGAAGAGACACCTAATTAGAACTGACCATGCTGGCACCCTAATCTCAGACTTCTAGCCTCCGGAATTGTGAGAAAATAAAAGTCTGCTGTTTAAGCCACATGGTCTATGGTATTTGGTCACAGCAGCCTGAGAAGACCAAGACAACAGTACTTCCCGTGGGTACGCTCCACTGGAAAGTCAGGGCCACGAGGGCAGAGATTTTTGTTAATTCCTGCAGCCCTACTGGCATGTAGGACAGTGTCTGGCACTTAGAGGTTGCTGAATAAAACAACTGTTGAATAAATGAATGAAGACACCGTTTGCACATCAGGATTAAAAACATGTTGAGGACACGGGCTTTATCTCAGACATCCTCGTACTTCTCACTGAACTTTCACAGCTCAGGTTAACGTGAGAAAGAAGGAAGATGGCAAGGAGGGAGACTTGAAAGAAAATGAGAAGGAACAGAGAAAGAAAAATCGAAGGAAATAAGAAAGAAAATGTAAAGAAAGAAAAGAAAGAGGAAAAGAAGGAAATAAACAACAGAGTTCGAATTCTTCTTTGCCGGCTGTGTGACCTGGGACATGTCACCGAGCCTCTCTGCGACTCAGTCATATATCACAGCCTGTGTGGGGGTGATGCCAGCTGCTGACACGAGATGTTAGGAGGCTAAGATGAGGCGATCTATTCAAAGCCCCCCACAGTCTGTGCAGCGGTACAAGTCCTGAAGAAATGGCAGAGCCGCCACGAGGATGATGCCCTGGCCCTGGCGGCGATGGCAAAGGACAGGGAGGGGAAAGAGGAAGAGAAGGGGTGAAATGGGTCATTTAGAACCCGCCCCTTTCACAGACACTACTCCGTGGCACCACCCACCTCTGTCTGGCCTCCTTCCCTCTCACAGCTGTGGTGTCCTACCCTGCCTGCCCATTAGAATTCCCTAGGGAGCTCTTTAAATTCCTGACGCTCAGGCTACACTCTGGACCACAGTACCTGGCACTTGGGAAAGGAATAAATTCTATCTGTGATCTTCCATGATTGTCACAGACACATGTTTTCATCTCCTTTCCAACAGCTGTAGAGGAAGAAGAGGTGGCTTCCTGACAGGCCCCTGGGCACCCCACCCCCCACCCCTCAGAAACCCACTGCCGGCCTCCCAGCATTCACATTGGCTTAAATAAAATCTAGCACCTGAGTCTGTCCTGTTTGTCAAGTACAAACAGAAAGTCAAACATCAGATTTTTCATGGACGGAGAGCAGCCAGCTGAGCCCAGATGGGGACACGGATGCTCTTCACAAAAGACTCTCGCAAGACACAGAATTCACGTTCCAGACAGGCATGGACGCCTGGAGCCTTGATAAATCAGAGCGGCTGGTGGGACCTCTGCCGGGGCTGGGGAGGCAGGGAGTTAGGCTCTAGCTCACCCTCGACTCCATTTACCATGGTTCTGCTTTACAAAGGCCAGTGGGCGGCGGGGAGACCTGGAGTTCAGGGGACCAGACCGGGAGGGCGGGGAAGCACATGGGGTTTTGGAGTCAGCCAGACTTAGGTTCCAATACCAGCACTGCCAATTTTCAGCTGAAATATCTTGGATAAGCCCCTTCCATTCTCTAAAGCTCCAATTCCTCAGCTGTAAAACTGGCATAATAAAATATCTCCCTTATAAGGTG
The DNA here is from genome assembly GCF_902729225.1 of Pteropus medius. Classification (NCBI taxonomy): domain Eukaryota; kingdom Metazoa; phylum Chordata; class Mammalia; order Chiroptera; family Pteropodidae; genus Pteropus; species Pteropus medius. The sequence goes on along the minus strand of NW_024343733.1, from coordinate 4,688,308 downwards.
GTTCTGAAGATTAAAACTGACAAAGAAGGTTGTTTTGTAAAGTTCTCATCACTTAATAAGCACGTGATACCTGGCCCCAAATCTTAACGGCATGACCATTAACATCTATAAATTTTCTTTAAATACTCGGAGTGCCTGCACTTTTTCTCCGTCACATACATTAACCTATTTTTTCTGTTTCCTTTTCTTTTATTATATAACATTTTTTAAACCACATGTTCATTCAGCTGCGTCTCACCATTTTTGTCTTGTTCCCATATGAACACATACAAATAAAACAATTTTAATGAACGGAGAATTTCTTCTTTGCCCTTAAAGTTACTTGAATGACTGAATTCATGTAAAGCTCTGAATTATGAAATGCATTCTACTTAATGTTTTGTGCATGGACTATTTTTCCGCACACCAAGAAACGTTTGCTGAAAGAGCGACCTGTGCAGTTGGTATTGCCCTCCGTGCCTTGTCATAAGAATACGCATCTAACATGTCATGCCACATTTAACATCTACGACCTGCTGATGAAACTGGTACCATTCAGATTCCAGTTTTTTAAGTAAATTGTTTTCTTGATATGCAACATATATTCATAAAAGTGCACATATCATATGTGCACAAGTCAATGAATTTTCACGAAGTGATCAGAGCTGTGGAACCAGCACTCAGATCAGATGTCCCAAGGTTAGCTGCTATTCTAATTAGTTTAGCTGGTTTTAAACTTTATTTAAATGGAATCATACAGTATTATTACAGGCAGAATAATGACCTCCCAAAGATGTCCACGTCCTAATTCCCAGAATCTATGAACATGTTACCTGACATAGCAAAAGGGGTTTTGTGGATATGATTAAGTTCAGAACTTTGAGATGGAAGATTAGCCTGGATTTGGATCTCAGTTTTAAAGATGCAGCTGAGATTGGTTAAGTCTAAGGCCAAAAGTCGCCTATTAAGTGGTGAGGCTGGGATTTGAATCCAGGCAGCATCTATAACCGATTCTTTGAACCACGGCTTCATGTGGGAAAACTGAGGCTCTGAGAGACAAAGTGATTTGCCCGTGATCACATGGTCAAAGGTCAGAGCTGGGGTTTGAACTGGGCCTCTGCCCCTTGACTGCACGGCACTTCCTTGCTGAGCTGACATGCCACGGACATTTTCAGCCTGGATCTGTGATGCTGGAAGCTCCTGCTGATAACAAGCTCTTCCCAGTTTGCCTCTCTTGTGCCAGCTCCAGCTCCAGCTGCACAAGCCACTCACCAGGCACAGGGCAGCTCAGTTGACTCCTAAATGTCGCCCTTTGGGGGAAAAGAAATGCCACCAGCTGCTGTCTGTGGTCCCCGGGCTCCTTCACACCAGCTTCGAATAGCAGTGACCAGGCAGAAGGAAATGTCAGCTGGATTTTCTGCATGGAGCATAGGCTGTGCAAACTTCAGAAAGATAGGGCTGAATGTCATGGCTGCCTGGAAAAGTTCCCTCTGGAGTCAAAGGGATATCAGCCATGCTCTCTCTTCTAGGGGAGCAAAGACATTTAAGGCGGCCATAGGGTTAAATGCTAAGCCAGGACCTCCAAGATGATATGGGTTCAAAGGGACATTTTTACAAACTCTTTAACTCTCAAGAGGAGGAAAATGAACACCTACAGTAATACTAGCTGGTCTTTACTGAGCACGTACTATGCACTAGGCACTCTGCCAGGTGCTTTTGCACTGTTTTCTCTATAATCCTGACTATAGTCTAGAGACATAGACCATTATTAGGCCTCCTTTACTGAAAAAGCATGGAGATCGAGAAGGCTTGCTCAGGGCCACATAGCCAGAATTGGGGACCAGAGCTTTCTGACCCCAGAGATAGGGTGTCACCCACTATAGTTTACACCCTCCAGAGAGGAAAAGTTTTTTGTCCCAGTTAAGGGACAAAAGTTTGTCACTGACAGGCTGAGACCACAACTCTAGTGTCCTAATACCAGATTTATTTCTTACACCATGAAGCCTACTCATAATGGACACAGATAGATAATGAGTCGCAGAGCCAAAATTAATAGTACAGTAGTCACGGCGTGGAAGTAGAGGACAGAGGGTAGCCCATAATGGCCATTCCTCCCTCCCCTTTTAACTCAGAAGTAAAGTCCCTTGCTAGGGATTAATCTGGGAATGGGACATGGGGCTTAGTTTTTGGCCAATGGCTTCTGGAAATGTTTCCTTGCTTTTCAAGAAACATAATCAAGAAAAGGCCTCTCATCTTCCCTGGATGTTAAATCTTGATGTGACACCTGGAACCACAGCAGCCATGTTGTGACTTTCAGAGAAGCCAGACTGAAGGCAATTCCAATGAGCTTAGAGATGGAAAGAATCCAGGTTAGATGACACTGTTGAAATGCTGAATAACTAACCACAGAACCAAATGTCCTCCAGACTGCCCATTAGGGATGTTATGCAGGTCTGTATTATTTAAGTACATTGAGTGAAAGTTTTCTATTACTTACAGATAAAACCATGCTCACTAATAAAATGAATTTTAGATTCTGGTGTTGAACTGCATGGGTTCTAATCCCCACTCTGCCACCAATTAGCCATGTGACCTTGGGCAAGTCTACTGACCCTTCTGAGCCTCGGTTTTCCTCCTCTGTACAATATGGTGGGTAATAATAATCCAGGGTCATTATGGGGCTACAAGGAGATGATAAAAATCAAAGCCCTTTGAAAATAGCAAAGCTTGAGCTGTTGCTGGATATTATTACTGTTACTGCTTTTATAGACTCAGCGGGGCTAGAAGCCTGGGGCATCCCAGGGGGCCCGGAGCTTGCCCTTGTCTCTGGCAACGGACTCACGGAAGGGAGCAACTGCACATGCTCAGATAAGGCCACATTTGCATTCTCCCAGCCTCTCCTGCCCAGCGCTCTGCAAGTTGAGCCAGACTGCAGCCCTTCCTAGGGGAAGAGGGCCAGCAGTGAGCGTCTGATGGAGGGAAGGATGCTGAGGTGGGGGCTGAGAGGGGGCTGCACCCAGCCATGGAAGCTCTACCAGGGAAAGTCGTATGTCAGTAACAGTATAATACTCTAACTATCATATCTTGAGTCTTCTGGGTGGCCAGATTCTTGCTTTCAGCCTCTCATTCAACCCTCACGACAACTCTATAAAGTAGATTTATTCCTATTTTATGCATGAGGGAACTGAAGCACATAGAGGTTAACAAACAGATCCAAGCTTAAACAGCCAGGAGTGGAAGGGCCAGGTCTGTCCAATTCTAAAGCCATGCACACTACCAATACGCCATAGCCAAGCAAATGGGATGCCCTCCGGATGCACAGAAAGAAGAAAAAGCAAGAACAGTTCTGGGAAGAGCTGGACTCTCTATCCACTGACCTTGCCCTCACACTTTTCATTTCCTTCTGTGTCAGCTCTCTCAGTAGGGAGTCTTCAAGGGAGATAACACTGCTCTGAAAATGGCTTCAGAGAAGAAGCCTTTCACTAAGAGCTGGGGATGAGCAAGAAGGAGCAGTTGAGGGTGGGCTGGTTGTTCTCTGCTTGTGACACACCCTGGGCCACATCCACCCTCTGCCATTCTCTGCACTTCTCTGTGCCTTGAGAAGCTGACTGTATGGGCAGCATCCATGGGGCCCCTCGTCCTCTAGCTTCCCAGTGGGTTTTGGTCAATGGGAGGCACCAGGAGAGGTTGAAAGCTAGAAGAAAGAGTTGGAGGTATTTCTCCCCGACTCCCTCCCAGTCTTGGTGCTGCAGTTCTGGCTGTGGCCAAGTCCTTCTATAACTGCAGCTCCTTCTGGCACCCCATCCCTGGCTCCATCTTTCACCAGCATCTGGTAACCCTATTCCTCTCCTTGTGTATTCAAGCCTGGGGTGGTACTGCCCCAGCTATGGCTAGTCTCTGGGTGTTTCAGTGTCCCTCATCAGTCTTCCTAACCTTGTCCATTTCCCTGTGAGTAGAATTTAACTTTATTAAGTTTTCTTCAAACACCCAGCTTTCTGTTTCCTCATGGAGCCCTGAGTACTGGGGGGTGTGTGTTGCAGGGGAGGCCAAATTATAATATATTCTCAAGAAGCTGGACTGTTTCAGCTATTGAGGTAAATTGCCCATGGGAGGAGCTTGAAGGAATTGCCAGCAGTTGGTGATACCCCATGTGATGCTGTCACAGCAGGCGAGCTTCATGGCTAGGGCAGTGCTCCATTTGTAGAGGATTATGCCTTTGACAAGCCAAATTCCATCTGGCCTAGTCTGCCTGGCTCACAGAGAGCTTCAGAAGAGTGAAGAGGGAACACCCGGGTCTCGCACACACAAAGCTCCCTCTTTCCAGCTACGTGACACTTCCAAACTGACAGGGCATTTTCTCATGAAGTCACTCGGAGCCTTACAACTATCCTGTGAGGCAGACAAAGGCCACTTCTCCTCATTTTATGGAGGAGAAAATTAAAATTGAGAGAAAGGAAGGCACGCCTCTAAAGGCACACAGCTCTAGCGGGTCTCAAGCCCCAGCCATGGTAATTCCGAGTCTGAGGCTCTTTCCTACGCACCTCACACTTCTAGCTGATGTACTTGCTGCCTCATAGCTGCAGGATCATTCAGCAAACCTGAGAAGCTAATAAGTAAATAAGTGAATAAGTGAATAAGAGCTGGAATGTGTCCATTGAGCACCTATTATGTACCAGTCATTGGGCAAAATCCTTTATATATACTTTATCTCTTAATCCTCGAAGGTGCTGCTAGGTAATTATGATTATTCCCATTTAAATGTGGATGAAGCTGGGGCTCAGAGAGGTTAGGTGATTTGCCCAAAGCTACATAGTTGGTAAGCGACAGACCCGAGATATGAAACTAGACTCATCTTATGTCTCCCATGCTTAACCACTGCACTAAACTGCCTCTACTCCAAAGGCTCTAAAAAGAGCATTGACATAATGGAGGAAAGGTATGCCTTCCCCTACGTCAACGCCTAGAGCGTTGGAGTGAATGATTATTAGCAAGTGGAGTGAACTGCATGTTGAAACTTTTTCACCCTGTAGGCAGCACCCATAGCAAGACAACCCTGCTCCTGGTGGTTTGTCTTAAGTTTTCTGGTTCTGCACAACGTTGCATTGAACTTGACCGGGGCGGTGGGGGGGAGGGTGAAGGAGTCAGGTTTTCATGGATGGAATAAATGACCCCTCACACATCTCCAGCTTTTCCCATCTAAGGGTGTGTTTTAATATCCACTGGAGAGTTTCATCCTTATAAAAAACAAACAAACAAACAAACAAACAAAAACCTGCTGGGCACACAGGATAAAAATTCTCTATCCTATCTTTCCTTAGAGAAAACTAAGGATACAAAGAAGTAAAGAGATTTGCCCGAGGTCACATAGCTAGTAGAGGTGGATCCAGGATTCCAACTTACAAAGATTGGGCTAAAGCTTATGCTCATTCCACTATAATGTGCTGTTTGCCTTGGGATAGACACTTGAGAGAAGTGACTTGCCCAAAGTCACACAGCTGGCATTAAACTCTATCAACGCACCTTGCTGCATCCTGGCAGCCACCCAGGCTTCCACCTCTTCATCTCCTTCTCCTTTCCTAGCTGTTTTCCCCTCTTGAGACTTCTCCCACTCAAGTTCCTCCTCTGGAAGCACCCGGAACTAAGAGATATCTCCCGCACCTTAGCCTTCTTGGAGAGAAATAAAGAAGGGGAGACTAGTAAGAAGGGAGACAGCCATCACGGGCTTTATTTACATAAGCTGGTTATAGCATGGTTTCCTGGACTCTTGGGAGTATCTGCCTGCTCTCTGCCTGCAGGAAGGAGGTAGAACAGCTGTGTGCACATCTGCCAGAGGAATTCTTTAAAGAGCAGAGAAGATGCTATTTTTCTACCAGCAGTAGCAGCAGCAGGGCAAGTGCTGGAAGCTCATTTGGGGTTCATTTTCTTTCTGACTGAGGCTCATGTCTTTCGAACAGCTGTGCACACAGAGCAAAGCAAGCCCGTAAGGCAAGGAGGACTCTGAAGCAAGCCCAGGAGCCTCCCAGTCAAATTCATGTGAACTGACTATTCGCAGAGGTTGCTTACAAGCAGAAATAAAAGCTAAGGCTCACTGTGAGCTCCAGGCACTGTTCTAAGGGGTATGTGTACATACACACATATTTAATCCTCAAAATATATTTATAATTTTTCATCAGTCGTTCTCAAATTTTAGTGTGCACAAGAATCACCCAGGGCATTGTTTACATTTCAGATTCCTGGACTCCTGCCCGATGAGTTCAGGAGGGTTAGAGAGCCAGGAATCTGCAGTTAATAATCCCCTGCTTGATTCTTGTACAGGTGAGCGATAGACCAGCCTTTGAGAAAGACTGACAAAGAGATGCATTCATTCGCAAACTTTACGGGATCAAAAATTATATGCCCGTACCTGGAATAAGCACAGGGGAGATGAGGAAAAGTAATTATGATGCTGGCTACCATTACCTGAATGCCAACCATATTCCAGGGACCTTGCTGAATGCCTTATATTCACTAATGCTTAATTAGGACAACAATCTCCTAAGTAAGGTAATATTATTACCTTTATGTTACATATAAGGAAACTGAAGTGATTCGTCCAAAGCCTCAGCTGCCTAAAGCCTTACAGATAGCAAGTAGAGGAATTGATCCGATTTGAATGTAGATCTGATTCCAGGCAAGCTCGGTTCTTATCTTTGTGGAACTCCCAGACTAGAGGAAGAGCCAAGGTGGGAACCTAAGTCACGGTGGCACGTAGAAAATAAAAAGAACCAGAGAGTAATATCTATATATACATATATAGTGTTGTGAAGGTTTATAGAGCACATCACTTCTGTCAAATGACAATCCTGGTAGACTTCTTAGGGGAGGTGATATTCACATAGGGTTTTGGTTTTTTTTTTTTTAAGGGTAGGATTTGAACACAGTAGTGATGGAAGTTCAAGGGAAGAAAATTTCAGGAAGAGAAAACGTCATAAGCAAAAGCACTGATGTGAGAAAGAACAGGGATTTGATGGGGAACATGAGTAATACCACTTGGTTGGTGTGAAACTCAGCAAATCTGAATAGCTCACTCCCTCATCTCTTTCAAATGTTTATTCAAATGCCATAGTCTCCGTAAGGCCTTAGCTGACCACCCTTTTTACAGCTGCAATGAAAATTCTGCCCTCCCAGTTCCATTCCCCTACTTTATTATTTTTCCTAAAAACTTTTTACTTTCTAATATATATACTTTGCTTTTTAAAAAAAAAAAAAATGACAAACTTCTTGTCTGACTCCACCCACTAGACCATAAACTCCAAGAAGGCAGGGATTTGTCAGTTTTATTCATTGTTGAACCCCTGGAGTCTATAACAGGAAGTGGGGTGATGGGTGCTCAATAAATAGTTGTTAAAATTTGAATGAAGGAAGCAAGAAGGGGCGTCCAGGGAAGGGAGTGCTTGGGGCATTCAGCACCTCGGACAGAGGTCCACTGCCCATGGGGCGTTTCATCCCTGGATACCCAATAGATTGTAATTTGGTGGATCTGGTATAGAGGCCTAAATTAATTATTCCTTCCTTCTTTTCCTTCTTTTTCTTCTTTTCCTTCTTTCCTTCCTTCCTTCCTTCCTCCTCTCCCTCCCTCCCTCCTTCCTTCCTGCCTTCCTATTCTCCACTAATGAATCTAATGTACATCTAGTTGATATAACACTGTGGCAGCTTACACGAGCCACTCTTACTGCAGAAATCAGCAGAGTTTCCAGGATCCTGATACTCCAGCCAGCCTGATGACATAAACAATGTCCCAAATTTGGGGGATACAGGCAGAGTTCTCCCATTAAGTCAGGCTTAGCCCACCAGGGCAATTTCTAAATCAATTCCCCACCACAAGACAGACTTCTGCACTCTTCTCCACCAAAGCATCTTTGACAAATCCTATTCCCCTCCCTTCTTCTTTCTGATGAGTCCTCAGAGACTCCAACCAGTCTGTTCTGATTCATATTTATCAGCTTGGGGCTGCCTTCCCTTCCTACATCACTCTCACATTCTCCCCCAAGTTAATCGGGGAAGACGGATGGATGATGGCACCCTGCATAACCTAATTAAGATAAAAGCTTCCACTGATCTTCCTGCCAGAGAGACAAAAGATGTTGCCAACAACAACTTCTGGTGCCAATATGTCTGATACGTGCAGCCCCGTAGAGGAGCCGAGGGTCTTAGTAGCTGCCTTCAGAACTCAAGACTCCCAGTTACACAAGCCTGCATGACCTGAAGAGCTGTGAAAGGTGGAACTGACCATTCCTGAACCTTGTGTTTGCTGAAAACTCTTAGTCTCTGTATCCAGAATCGGGCTACTCCTCACCACCTCCATCTGATCCAAGACCCCATCATGTCTTACCTGGATTATTGCAGTAGCCTCCTCGCTGGTCTCAATTCCATTCTTGCCCCTCTATAGCCAGTCTCAATCTAACAACATGGTCATGTTGTTATGCTCCTTTTGAAACAAACTGACTTGGTAAATATTTCTTGAATAAAGGACTCAGTCAATGAATGGATTGAACCGATGAATACAGGTGTACCACCTAGCTGGTCTCAGAGCCTCCAGCTAAGGCCCCTTCCCACTCCTATGACATCTCCTGTCCATTTGACCAAGGAGCAAAATGATGAACCATATGCACTAAGAATCTTTATTCATGTGGATTTCTTCCCAAAATTTTCAAGATATTTTCCCTACGTGATGTTTCATTTTATACCTCACTCCCATGGCAGCCTTTGAGTTTGTTGGAAAGGAAGGCAATTGGGAATGAGCAAAAAAACTTTGGCCTCCAAGTTCAAGCTTTGGCACTGGTTTTGCTACCATTTGCCACTAACTTGCTGTGTGACCTTGGGATGGTCTCTCTGGCATTCTGAGGGCTAATTTCCTGGTCTTCAAAATTAAAGGGGTTAAACTGAATGGAAGATCAAGGATCCTCTTCTGGTGCTAAAAGTTTATGATTCCAATACCCATGCAGGTACGGAGAGAGGGCAGAAGAGGACCAATTCTACACATCGCAAATTTCCCAATGCTTCCTTAAATCCCACCTGTGGATCTCTGAGTACAGATATTCCTGCCAATAATAAGTGCTGTTTTACTATATACTCATCATGTTCTTGGGATTATGCAAGGAACTCTCCATACATTATCTTATTTATTCCTCACAACAATCTGTAACTCTGAGCTTGATTTATCATTTATAAATGCCTTCAGCTGCCAGGAACAGGAATCCTGACTACCAATGGCTTAAGCCATAAGAACATTCTTAACAAGGAAATTGGACGTTGAACTGTTGGTTCAGCATCTCGATGTTATCAGAGATAGGGGTTCTTGCATTCTTCTCTGCCATCATCTTCACTGTGATGGTTTTTATTCACACGTTTGTTGCTTCATGGTCACAAGATGGCCACCATGGCTCAAGACATCATGACCCCACATGACAGCATTTAAAGAAGAAAGAAAAGGGAGCAAGAGATCTATCTTCAGGAACTACTCTATTTTATTGGAGAAAAATCGTTCCCATAATCCTCTATGCCAACTTTATTTTTTTTCTCATTGGCCAAATCTCAGCCGCATGGTCACCCTTAGCTGCAAGGGAGGCTGGGAAACTATCTGGCTTTTCCAACCTCTACAGTGAGAGGTGGGCATGAGAAAAAGAAGTGGAGCATGGCTATTGGCTAGGGAACCAATAATGTCTGCACACTACTTATCCCCACTTGAAAATTTAAAAACTGAGGCTTAGAAGGTTAAATAACTCGTCCAAGGTCACAGAGGCAATAAGTGAGAGAATCATAGACATAATTATGCCCAACTCCAAAGCCTGTGCTCTTAACTACTATCAAATTCCATCCTAGGCATTGATTGAACCTTAAAAAGTTGAATGGTGAACAATTTAAAGGGAGTCACATTGACTAAAAGAGAACAAGGATTTCAAGTCAGGTTTGAGGATCCATTGATGAGAGAGACAGGAAATGGATCTCCTCTAGAAGGCAACAGGATTCTACCAGATACCTGGCAGGCTGGTGAAAACCAGGCAGCACTGTCCTGACACCCATGGCACCCTCCCACAACTACAAGTTTGGCTTCAAAGGCCTTGCCTTACCCTCCATTAGCATAGGATGCTGAGTCAGAAGATGACCATCCTGGGGAGGGAGGCAAGAGCCCTGGGATGGGCTGGTCATTCCTAGGCCATGTGTCAAGGCGCCCTTAATAACATAATCAGTCTCTCCCAAGAAGGCCAGTGGTGATGGGCCTTTTAATGAAGGATAATGGTATTCTGCATTTAAATATACTCAGCCACTTACTCGTTACTGCAGTGTCCACAAGAAGGACAAGTAAATCAGAAGAGGAGGAAGATATGGACCACCAGGGAACCCCATGATTGCTGCAGCCAGTGCAGGTACCCCCTTAGTCCTCTTAGGCAGAGAACTGGACTACATGGAACATTTCCATCCTCACGGAAAGTTCTATTAGACAGCCCTAAAGTGGGAGGAGGGTGGAGGAGGGTTGGTTTCCCAATAGAAATTCAAGATGCTGGGACTTGAGAAAGGGTAGATGAATGTTGGGGAAGAAAAACAGATGCTCGCTGAGAGTCATCTTTAATTTGAGAGTTGCAGACTACTGAGACTGAAGAAAGCTAGAGACCTTCTCCCCAGGCGGGAAAAATTGCAAACAGTTCCATAAACACAGAATTCTGCTTAGAGTTCCAGAGGGGTCATAGGCTCCCTGAAGCCAAACAATGAGCAATGACCCGGGTTCAGAATACCTCGGTGTTCAGGGAATTTTAGTAAGACAGTGGAGGTTGGAGGGAATAACTTTTAAAGGCTTTACTGCCTGAGTGCTGTCTCCAGGGCTTCCTTTATTCTCCACCCCAATGCCCTTAGTCTGGGAACAAGAAGAATTTGTCTCTACTCCTAATTATCTGGTAAGACACAAACGATGCAAATATTATGCTAAATGAGACCCCTTAAAATAGCAGAGAGCAAACCAGCGCAGAAGATGCCTTGTCATTTGCAATTTGCAAACGAGTTTGATGCCTTTCTTCCTCCTCTCCCCACTTCCCACCCCTGTTGTTGATGTTAATCTGAATTCCTGAAGGAGTCACCTTCCCCCCAGAAAGGTGTCCCTTGAGGGGAGGAGGAGAGGGAAATGGGGGGTTGGAAATGCAGCTTGATTGCTGCATCTGATTAGTAATTACCCACCAAGAACCGCTCTGGAGAGAAACACTGTCACCCTCTGATGAGGAAAAGCCTTTGAGAGGCAGATCTCCCAGGTGGAGGGTGGGATAGGAAGGTGATGAAAAGCGGAAGGAGGTGGTAACAGAGATGCAATTAGGGGACTGCTGCTAGTTGGGCTGGGGGACCGGCAGGCAGATTATTCCATCCTTTGCCCCTCCACCCTTCATCAGCATGGGTGACTTTGAGCTTTGTGTGGCTTAAACTATGTGTCTCAGTTTTCTTATCTGTAAAATGGGAATAAAGCTGCTACCTGCCATTGTCAAGACTGAATAAAGTCTTACTACAGTTCATGCATCCCAACTAGCTCAGGTTCAGCTCCAAATGGCAAGTCATTGTGGTGGGGACTCTACAAGCCTCGGGAAGGTCCACCTGCTCTCTGCGACTTGGCTATAGACCCATATTCTTTAAAAACAGACCATGATAGGAATTCTGATCAAGATGTGCGTTCCTCCTCCCACGACCGCATTAAAACTGCAGCTAAATTGTGAAATGGTCAACCTGGAGAATGATTTGAAGACTGGCTGAACAGAACTCCTATAACTGGGCATATAAAGAAGAGACCACATCAAGACTGATATGAGGGAGGGAGGGAGGGGAGAGAGAGAGAGAGAGAGAGAGAGAGAGAGAGAGAGAGAGAGAGAGAGAGAGAGAGAGAGAGAGAAAGAGAGAGGAAGAGAGAGGAAGAGGAGAGGAAGAGAGAGGAAGAGAGAGGAAGAGAGAGGAAGAGAGAGGAAGAGAGAGGAAGTAGAGAGAGGAAGAGAGAGGAAGAGAGAGGAAGAGAGAGGAAGAGAGAGGAAGAGAGAGGAAGAGAGGAAGAGAGTGAAGGAAGGAAGGAAGGAAGGAAGGAAGGAAGGAAGGAAGGAAGGAAGGAAGGAAGGAAGGAAGGAAGGAAGGAAGGAAGGAAGGAAGGAAAATAGAACATGATAGTCTATAACCAATTTCCAATTACTTGTCACCAGAAAGGAATCCTGGCTTGGGCAATCCTAGACAAAAGTAAGCAAAAATAGCATATTTGGTTTTAGTTATTTTCATAAACTTCCTCGCCATAGGTAAAGAATGAAAAAGGAGATTCAACCTATCCAGTACTCTCTATTATTCTAAATGCAAACAAGACCCTGGAAGGAAGGACCCCCATCAAGCCCCCTCCCAAAGGTGAATGGATAGTACCAACACCCAGTGAATGTCCTTCCCCATTCCTCAAAAACTGGAACATATGACAGCCTACGAATTGCTGAGTGACTTTAGCCAGTTAGCTTAACCTCTCTGGTCATCAGTTTCTTCCTCAGTAAATGGAGATCATAGCGCTAGGATTCTGCACTGCTTTTTCTTCCTTCTGCATTTCCTTTTCTTCTCCAAATTACTTAGATCAGAGCCTTTACCCTCTGCCTCTCTGAAAAGCACACCCACCTTTCCCCAGAGCATATAGCCCTTCCCCATCCCCCAAGATCTGCCTGGCTTCACCACATCCTATTTTCTGCTCCAAGAGGAAAGAGGTCCATTTTGGTGTTGTGTGTTCAGTAAATGGAGGTGGTTAGACTTTGCATTATTACTGATTTTTACTGGTTACATCATCACCTATGATGACCCCTCCCATTGTGGGAAGCACAGGGCTAAAGCAGTGGTCTTCAGTCACGGCTGCTCACTGCATTTACCAGGAGAGATTTTAAAATGCCCAGGTTCAACAATCACCTCCTCCCGCCCTAAGATTCTAATAAAATTCCTTTGGGTGTGGCCTAGGCATTGGGTTTTTGTCATTCTGTTGTTTGTTGTTGTTATTGTTGTTTTAACTCAGGCAATCCTAATTTGCAGTTGTTTCAGGACCACTAAGGAAGAGAAAGTAGAACTAGTGAATAATCTACAGTGATAGGAGAAAGTCTTAAATCCACATTTTTAAGCTTTACCATAAGAAAAATCATAATATATTTAACCACAATTTCCTTGAAAAGCTTAACTTTTTTTGCTCCCCCCTAAATCATAAGCCAATTAGGAAGCCAAAGAGCCAACTTCTTAAAAAGAAACTGTAAAAAATATGGAAGACCAAGAAGAAAGTATGCATTCTCCCAATTACCTCCAAATTTTAAAACTCTGACCTATATAAAGAGCTCTTGCAAATCAATAAGCAATACTAAAAAGAAAAAAAAAACCCTACAACTCCAGTGAAAGAAAATGAACCAAAGACATAAAAAACAATTCTCAGTAGAATAAATACATGTCTAATAAGCTTATAACAAATTTCAAAACTCAGCCTTTTCAGTAATCAAAGAAATGTAAACGGAAACAACAAGACATTGTCTTTTAAACCTATTAAATTAGCAAAGACAAAAAGAAAAACCTCTATTCTGGCCAGAGTAAAGGAAGCACTCTCAAACACTGCCTGTGGGATTATAAATTAGTTCAACCTTTCTAGAAAGCAATTTGGCAGGACAATCCCAATTATGTTAAAAATATATATGTACATGTAAGCATATGAAAAAATACTGGGAGGATATAAAACAAATGTTAACAGCAATTTTCTTTCTGTAATAAGATTAGGGTGATTTTTATTTTCTTTTTTATACTTTTCTGTATTTTCCAAATTTCCACAGTGAACATGAATTGCTTTCATAATGAGGGAAAAAGAAAAACAATGGAAAGAGACACATTTTTTAAAAACCTTGTTATGTTCTTTTGAAGTGTGTTTTTTACTGTTTCATTCCAGGATGCTTGGTTTTGCAACGCTAAGCTCTTTCTGAAGAGTTTTGTACTTTATCCTGAGAGAGTTGTCGAATAAAACGAACTGGTTATTTTAGTATGTCTAGCAAAAAAGAAAGCACACCTGCTCTGCACTCAGCAGACCTGTGTAGGTATTTTGTCTTTGCTCCTTGGCTGTGACCTTGGGTGAATTATTCAATCTCACTGAGGTTTAGATTCCATATCTTTAAAGGAAGACATATAATCATTCCTGCCTCATAGGATTGAAAAAGATGGCTTATGTAAAGTGCCTGGGACGATGCCAGGTGTATAGGAGGTGCTCAGTAAATGGTAATTAGTACAGATGGTCGAGAAAAGGCATAAAATCCTCATAACTAGGAAGCAGTCATCCAGAGGTCGTGAAAAGTTGACATAAGTGGAGTTATTTTAATATGGAGCCAGAGCAGCTATTCCAGAGAAACTGCTTTGCACATTTTTCTCCTTGAACCTTTAGAATGTTTTAACTGGGAAAAATAACTCTGGACTGGGCCAAACCAACTTTGTCTTACAACTGTTTGCAAAGATAACAAAAAAGCAGACATCCTGACCAAAAGGACTGATGATTATGGACTCTCTTTCTGAAGACAGAATCAGTAACCAGCCATGTATAGCTAAAGAGTGACTCAGCTTTAACATCAGAATTTTATTTCTTCTATTCACATAATTTTTCCCTTTCTTTTCTTATAAAAACCCCTGCTCTCACGCTGTAATTGGGACACTATCTGGATTTCTGCCTGAATCTGTGTTGCCAGAATTGCAATTCTTTTTGATCCCAAATAAATGGTTGTTGCCTCTCATTTTGGCTTTTTATTTTTAGGTTGATGAGGAAAAATCCATCCCACTTGGAGAAAATTGTGCTGATATATATACCTCATGTCATTATTCCCATTTTACACAGCGGGGCTTTGGAAGCTCTGAGAAAGGAAGAATACTTTGCTCAAGATCCATCCAGGAGTTCAAAGTTAGGGGATGAACAAGCAGCAAAGTCCAGCTTTCCTTACTCTTGGAATAACGTTCCACTGCTGCCTCTCTGGCCTGGAATGACATGTGGTCCATCTTCCCTTTTCCCAGAAACGTGACAACGTCTCCTGCCACCTCCTACCAATGTGATCCTTTAGAATTCACCACAGCACGCTAATAATGGGAAAATTTTAAAGTTACCTAAATGTCTACGAGCTCCCTGAGGACAGGAACTGTGTCCAGTTTGCAATCTCCTTTTTGTATCCCTAGTTTCTTTTTCAGCTCAGAGTTGAGCTAGAACTAGAAAGGAAAAAGAGGGATTCAAATGATCCCTGGGTCCTGCTTATTGGCCAATCCAAATAGGTGATGTAAAATTTCCTCTAACTACTATCAAGCAGAACTGAGAGATAAAATCAGCTACTGGATAAACATCAGGGGCAGATTGTAGAGGAATTTTTAGGTCACAGTGAGGACTTTGGCTTTTAATTGGAGGGAAGGGATTTTGCCTTTTTGTTCACTGATGTGTCTTTCACATCTAGAACACTGCCTGGCACATAGTAGGCACTCAATAAACAGTGGTAAAAATAAGTAAATAAATATTTCAGATGCAGCCAACAAAAATCCCTGCCATAGGAAGATATTTATGATATACATACTACTTAGTTGTTTTTTTAAAGGCAGAATAGCTAAGTGTATAAAAGTAGGCAATCAAATTGTTTTCAGTAGTTAGTTTGGAGTAATGAATTTGGGTCCCATTTTTTTTCTATTTTTATAACTATTTCCAAATTAAAAAAAAAAAGAGTTTGTGATATTTGTATAAGAAAGGAGAAAAATTAATTAATAAATTGATGAAGAAGTAGGAAGGAAGAAAGGAAGGAACTAGGAAGGAGAGAGATTAATTCAGGATGTCTCCTCCCTCCATCCTTCATCTCTTACACACACACACACACACACACACACACCCCGCCCCTAGAAACCCTCCTTTCTTTCCTTGGCCCTGCCCTTGGCTGCATTCCAGGTACTCTCTGATCTTGGCAGCTCCTTCACATCCTCCCAGAAGCTAATGCCCAGCAGCCCCCTCTTGCCCCAGCCACAGTGGAGGATGCATTCAGACCATAAACAAAGGCTATTAGCAAGGGCCTGCTGCCTGCCTTCTCTAATTGCCCACACTCCTGAAAAGAAATAAAGGACGGCTCTTCCTGAGGAAAATAAAAACATCTCAGCCATTAGCTCCACATGTACTCAGAACAGGCCTCCCTGAGGAATACCCAGGAATTGTCAGACATGGAAATCACGTGACCAGAAAGGCCACTGCTCCAGGCAGGATGAGGCTATAGCTGACCAGAATGGCTCCTTGTCTGGCTCTCTCAGGGCTGACCGTGCATCTGTAATGTAAATCAGCCTCTAAAAAGAACTATGGTCAAATCCCATTTCTACTATTCTCTAGCTGGGTGGCCTTGGGCAAATGACACTGCCTCTCTGAGCCTCAATTATAAAATGAGAGCGGTGACAGCACCAACCTCAGAAGGTTATTGTGGGAGTTATGCGAGAAAAGCATCCAGTAAGAGCTACTGATTGTTGTTATCTATGAGCATCTTTTCTCTCTGCCTGTGTGCCCTTCCCCCACCCCTTCTATATCTCACTGACATCTATTCATTCTGCAAGATCCAGAGAGGTAAAGATGTGACCTCTCCCATGACGCCTCTCTGACTCCTTTAGGCTGAACTGGGTGCCCTTGCCATGTGCTCCTACTTTAGGAACTACGTACCTGTGTAAGTCAGGGATCATTGGCTGCGAGTGAGAGAGACAACCTCTGGCTAACTTCAGCAGCAAGGGAGTTTATTGGAAGGATGTCAGAGCTCAAGAAATCAATGTGAAGTGGGAGAACGAGCCTTGGGGAAGAACCAAGGATGCTCCAGGGAGCCAGGAAGTAGAATCTAGGCATGACACCACTTTTGGGATGGAAATAGAACCTTGACCCTCTCAGGCACCTTATCCTTCTGCTCAGAATTAAATTCCAAGGAGGAGATGATGGAGGGCAGAGGCCTACCCCTGGGCCATGGTACAGCTGAGCCTCCAATTATGGTCTCTAGTACATTACTCAGTATCTCACACAGTTTGCTGAATGAATGAATAATGGGGAAACCATAGCTTTCAAGGCAAGTAGTGCTAAGGACTCCAACTAAGGCACAAGGAATGATCATGGGAGGCAGTGCGGAGCAGTGGTTAGAAACACGGACTTAGTTGTCAGACAGAGCTGAGTTCAAGTTCTAACTGCATCATTTTTGACTTAACTATCTTTGACTTTTAAGAAATTGTTTTCTAGGCTTCAGTTTCTTTATCTATGAAATAGTGATAATTATAATAGACTTTTTGTAAGTTTGTTGTAAGGATCCAAGAAGATTTTTATAAAGAACTGATACAATGCCTAGGACATAATAAGTGCCCGATAAACCACACTGTTAATACTCTTCTGTTTTTATCACTGTTGTTATTACGGCAGGAAGTGAGAGGGAGGGAAAGGATCTGCTGACTGAAAATGAGAGCCATATGGAGAAAGAGCCACTGGAGTATGTGTGGGCCCTGTGAGGGACCCCTGGATGAACATGGTGGGGACCCTGCCCTGGAGAAGCTCAGCGTTGAGCGAGAGAAACCAATAAATTCTCACTCAAGATAAAGTGTGAGACTCGTATTTTTTTTAAATGAAGAGAAATGAAACTAACATATGATGAAAAACTTATGCAGCCAGTAGAATCAGATAGATGCAGGAAGAAGCAAAACCAAATGTCATCAAGGACTGACTGATTCAACTTGCTAGGTGCTGGGAGGAGCGATGAAATACCCAAGCTCTGGGGGAGCGAGGAGACTCTGCCCCAGAAGTCTTCTGAGGTTGAAGCTTGAGCTGAGGTTTAGGATAAGTTTGGAGAGGTCGAGAAGGAGGAGGACACTCCTGGCAGGGGGTACTACTCAGGCAAAGGCACGGAAGTGGAATGTCAAGCCTCAGGAGACTGTCTTAGTCTGCTCACAGTGCTCTCACAAATATCATGTACCAAACAGACTGGATGGCTTCAACAACAGACATTTCTACAGGTCTGGAGGCTGGGAAACCCAAGGTCAAAATATTGGTAGACTCAGTTCCTGGCAAAGGCTCTCTTCCAGGCTTACAAATGGCTGCCTTCTTGTGGTGTCCTCGCAAGGTGGAGAGAGAATGAGCTCCTGTCTCCTCCTCTTCTTTTAAAGACATTAATCCCATCATAAGGGCGTCATGCTCATGACCTCATCTAAACTCGATTACCTCCCCAGGACCCTACCTCCCCAAAACATCACATTGGGGGTTAGGGCTTCAACATATGGATATGAGCATAAAGGAGACACAGATATTCAGTCCATACTATAGACCTAGATGGTGAGCAAGGGCAGCAACAAAGAGAGACTGATTTTGCAGGTGGCTTACATTTTTGGCACGTCCTGTCTTCTCTCTAGATCTTTATGGCTTTAATTCTAGCTCAGACGGGGAACCCAAACCTGGTCTTGCATAAGAAGTAGCTGCTGAAGTTTCCTTTTGCAATGCAGAATCCCAAAAGGAAAGTCCTTACCCATTAAAAGGAAACTCTATGCCCCATTCTCCCCTCCCCCCCAGCCCCTGACAATCACTAATCTGCTTTCTGTCTCTATGGATTTACCTACTCTAGTTATTTCATGTAAATGAAATCATACAATATGTGTCCTTTTGTGTCTTTCTTCTTTCACTCAGCATAATGTTTTTAAGGTTCATTCATGTTGTAGTGGGTGTCAGTACTTCATTACTTTTTATGGCTGAATAATATTGCATTGTGTAGACAGACCACATTTTGTTTATCTATTCATCAGTTGAACATTTGGCTTGTTTTCGCCTTTTGGCCATTATAAATAATGCTGTCCCCAGGTGATTTTGATTTCACTGATTTGAAGAGTTGCCATTTGGTTACTGGTGACGAGGTGACAATCACTTAAAAAAAAAAAAACCCCACAAGTTCTCAAACTTCAGCGTGCCTCACTCAGAACCACCTGGGGATCTTGCTATCAGTACAGATGCCAGAGCCGCACCTCCAGATATTCTGAATGGGTAGCCTCAGGTGGGGCCTGGAAATCTCCATTTCCAATGAGGCCCCTGGCCCTAATCTAGAGGAATTCTGATGCCAGTGGCCTACCCACCATTCTGTAAGAAATAGTGATTTAAAAGAAGTAGGTCATCCATGGTTGCTTGACTTATGGGTAATTTTTTCCCCGTTTTTAAATATCTGACAATATTTGTCAAATATTCAATAGTGTTTTACTTTTCTATTCAGAATTATTTAAAGTATTAATACATTAAAAAAAAAAAAAAGGAAAGGGCCTGATGCCTCACCTGATTCCCAGCCTCTGCACCCCTCCAGCACCCATCAGCCAGGACTTCGTGACCCACCTCCTGTGCTCCCCCAAGCCCTAGGCTCTTTCTGAAACACACACACACACACACACACACACACACACACACACATATTAAGAGAAGCCAACGTCTGATTTCTATGCATGGGACCCTTTTGCCTATGGCGTGTCATACGATTTGCTTACTTACTGTGTGCTTTTTGGAACATCTGAAGAAATCAAAGCTGGGGGCTGGATCTCTGTTTTCCTGCAGATAATGATATTCTTCCACCACCTAAGTTAATAGATTGAGGCTTGCAGGCATTTAGGAGTGCTGTCTTTAATATGGTTCTGGAATATTTGCCCTATAAATTCTTAAGAACAGACTTCTAGATTGGCTATTACCAGCATTATGGGCTATTAATAAATCAGTTACAGCCACGTATTTTTTAAAAATTGCATTTTCCCTCTGTGTTCACATTCTAAGCAGCTAAAAATTGGTGAGAGACAGGTCACCACGCTGGATGAACGCTGTGATTTCCTTAAGAGAGATGGCAGGGGAGCGGGGCTGACAGCTGGGTCTGGAAAGGCAAACAGGGTGGAGCAAGGAAGAAAGAGAAGCAAAGGGCCCCCGCCAGCGTGGCGGTGCGAGATATTTTAGAGCCACAATCCATCTCCCAGTGTCCTCAGGCAGCAAGGCTGAGCCTGCTAGTGTCCCCGTGATTTCTGTGCTATAAATCCCCCCACAGTATCTCTCTGCTCAAGCTGCTCAGTGTTAACTTCGCATTTAGTGATATGCTGCCTGCTACGGATGGTAACCCGAGCATCGAGGGATTCTCCAGCTAGTTCTACAGCTCCATAGCCCCTTCCCTTGGCAGGCGGAAGAATCCAGACCCCCTTCAAGGCTCCCGTCCCAACCTAGAAGCTAGGGAGTCCCCAGAGGGTGACATCTCATTTGTATTTGGTACTAAAGGCAGCTGCTGTTTTTTCCACCCCCAGTGCCACTGCCCTGGTTCCCTTGACTGGCACTAACCTCCCCATCAATCGCTGTGTATGATTTACCCCGCGCTTTACTCCACAGGAGGACCCTATAGCACGGGTGTTCGGGACCACAATGTGGCCTCGCTAGGCATTTTGATACATATAGCCTTTTCCCCTAAACAGCGCCAAGTACAGGATGACAAAAGTAACAGCTACACTTTTTTTTTTTTCCAGAACTTCTCTCCTCCAAACCCCAGGACTAAACTGGGACTGTGTTGCTATGCCCATTGAACTTTTTCCTGACAGACAGATTCACTTGAATTGATCCCTTTGTCATTTTACAACCTCTTCTTATTGAGCCTCCTTCCCCTCACCGCACTGCTGTGCATTCATGCTTATTGTGTCTGAACACCAGCCATTGAGGCTGGTGGAATGTTTTTTGGGTTTTTTTTGCTTTTTGTTTTTCCCTCCAGAAGCCTCCAGTGCAAATCAGAAATCAGTAGATGCAAATAGAGAGAAGAGCAGTTTCTGGCATCACAGATCCTGTGTGATGTAAGAAGGCATTGCTAAATGTTATAACAAACCAACTCCAGTTCTCAGTGGCCTAACACAATCAAGGTCTATTTCCCACCAACCTCACGGTCTGATGCAGACCAAGAGGCTTTCCTGGTAGCTCTTTTCTGAGTGATGACTCAGGGATCCAGGCTCCTTTCACCATGAGCCACTGTAGTCTTTAATCCGTGACCTCCACAGTCTCTGTAGAAGTGAGAAGAGAGAGAACGAGCATGGAGGAACCTTCAAAGAGACACCCATGTTTCATTGGCTAAAACCCAGTCATGTGGTTCTAATTTAACTGCAAAGGAAGCTGGGAAATGTGCTCTTCCCATGAGCCCAAGAAGAGGAAATGCGATTGTTAAGCTTCTCGGCAGTCTCTGCCATATACCCAATCTCCACTTTGGCTCAGCTGGGAATCCAGGCACCTATGGATTCTCAAAGATGTTGTTTACCTAATGAGATTATAAACTTCCTAAAAGGAGATTATTATTCTCTTAAGTCTCCCCAAGCCCAGGGGCAGTGCTTAGTATACAACTGATGTTCTTCAATGGCCACAGAATTCTAGAAGCAAAGGAAATCTTCAGAGGTCATTGGGCCAATCTTATGCCTTCAATTCCTGAAAATGTCCGGAGCCAGGTATCACTTTAAAAGATATCAAGTGCCTTCATAAACATTATTTCATAACATCTAATAACCTCTCCAAGAGGTAAAGAGGATCGGAATTCTCATCTCCCGATAGAGATGAGGAAACCAAAGTGCAGTCTAAAAGATAAAAATAATGATATTGAGTAATAATTTTTGAACAATAAGATGCTTAATTTTATGTGTCAACTTGACTGGGCCATGAGGCGCTCAGATATTTGGTTAAGCAATATTCTAGGTATGTCTGTAAGGGTGTTTCTGCATGAGGTTAACATTTCATCAATAAACTAAGTAAAACGGATGGCCCTCCCCAGTGTGGGTGGACCCCGCCCGATCCACTGGAGGACTGAACAGAACATAAAGGTTGACCCTCTCCTGAGTAAGAAGGAACTCCTTCAGACCGCCTTCCAGATGGGACGCTAGTTTTCTCCTGCCTTTGGACTGATTGTTGGTTTTTCCTGCATAAGACACCCAGTCTTTGGACTGCAACTGCCTGTTGGCTCTCCTGGGTCTCTGGCTTGCCGATGGCAAATCTTGGGACATCTCAGCCTCTATAATCATGTGAGCCAATTTCTCATAATAAATCTCTTTATGTCTATCTAAAGAACCCTGACTAACGCAAACACCTACTCTGCGTTATGTGCTAAAAGATATATATTATCCCATTCAAAACTCACTACAGTCATACGAGATTATTTTTATAATTATCCCCAAGGCCACACAGTAAACAGTGTGGGATTTGAGCCAAATCAGGAGATTCTAGAGCTCTTGCTGATAACTGCTACACTAAAAAATATACAGAGAAAAAGTTGGGTTTTTTTTAATGATCCTGCTCCACCAAACATCCCAGATCCTCCCTATAGAACTCCCACTACAAGTGTCTGAGCCTGGGGCAGGGGCAGTTAATGATTCTCCTATGTGCTCGTGGCAGGGGCACCTTAAGGAAAGATGCACTACCATCCTAGGATGCAAGACCTTGTCCATTCACATCTCGCCCCTGCAACATGCCTGGGCACTCAGCTGGCTACCTGGCATTAATGTCCCCAGGCTTCTCACCTGCCACAGTCATCATCTCTGCTAGATGCCACACAGCCCTGGAGACCATTCAAGGCAATATCTCTAGCTCAACTCTATGAGGCTGGGTGCCCGTAGAGGGCAGCCCCTACACATCCTGTCACAACCTCCCACCCAGAATAGGACAACAAGCTGACAGTTAACCAGGAGACAGGAAGCTCTAAGAACCCTTAGAAGCATCCCAAAATGCCCCCCACCCAGGTACCTGTGATTGAATCAGAACTTTTCCTAGTGGAATTGCTCTTTGGATGAAGGACTTATCTGCACAAGGCCCCTATTAAAATGCCCTTTCAGAGGATAGTCCCTCATATAGATTTGCAAAGTTCACTTATCAAATGAGCTCATGCATTGATTCATTTAATGTCATTGATGCCTACAGGGGTGCAGGACTGGGGATACATTGTGACAAGAATGCCCCTTGGAGAACAGCAGACAGAGTTCCATGGACGAGGGCACGGGATGGGAATGGATGACGCGTGATCTGGTCACGGGGCCCTAGAGTGGGGAGCAGGGGATGGTCTGAGGCGTTAAGGAGGCATCAAAATGTTGCGAGTATGAAAAACGAGAAGCTAAAGAAGGGTTATTTAATAATTTTGCCCGAGGCCAGCACTGCCACTGAGATGACTTTGTCCTCCAGCCTCTGTCACATCCTGTTCTATTTCTTTAAAGATAAGGTCTAGGGTTTAAAACCAGAGGCTTTCAATTTATGTAAACATATAATCCTCATTGGCAAGATTGCACGACACAATGAAAAGATAGAGCCGGAAGTCAGAAAACTGTCTCTAGCTCTATTTAGTGACCTGGTGACAATGGGTCAGTCACCTGTCTTCTCGGGGCCTTGGTTTTCGCATGTGCAATAGGGCCACATGAGAGACAATAAGAGGAAAGATGGAGTTGTGGTAAAGTCTGAAGCTTTGGCCTTAAGAGCTGAGTTCAAACCCCAACTCAGACAGACATTTAGCCCATGTGACCAACACTATGGATTCAACCCCTAAGCCATTCACAGTCTTTCCTCTTGCCTTCCTCCTCAACACACACACAAGAAAGCTAAGTCCTCACCTTCCCAGAAGCCCTTGCAGCTCAAGGCACCTATGGCCAATGAGAAGACACAAGTCTCTAGGGAGAGCATCTCTTCCTGAATAAAAAGACAAAGCTTCGAGAGGAGAAAGGGTCTGCCATGACCCCTTTCTAGTGCCTGGATCATGGACAAGATGCTTGCAGGTGCAGCAGCAGCCATCATGCAACCATGAGTAAGAAAGCCACACTATGAGAACGAAGAATGGTAAAGCAAGAAGAAGTAGGAAGGTTAGAGTGAGCCTGGGTCTCTGAGGATGCTCTTGTGGATGAATCTGAGCAGCTACCAGCAAGCTTCTTGTTTCATGGATCGAGTTAACCCCCCGACATGTTTGCCAGGTCTTCAGTTACTTTAAGCTACACACAATTCTAACTGAGCTTGAACAAGTCATTTCTTTTTAAAATTATTATTTGTTGAGCACTTACTCTGTGACGAGCATGTACTAAATAAATAAACACATTACATCTATTCTCTCTGATTCCTCACAATAACCCATTTCATAAATGTAAAAACGGAGGCTCAGAGAGGGTAAGCAATTTGTTTAAGATGAAACAGCATGAATCTGACCTCCAGAACCCGGTCTCCTAACCATGATCCACACTTCACTCTCCCGAGCCTGTTTCCCTATCTGTAGGATGAGACAGCAGAAGGCAGTGTTGTAAAAGAGCTAAGGCCACGGGCTTTGGATAATTCCGAGAGACTTCAGTTCAAATCCGGCCTCTGCCGCTTGGTTCTGTGTGACTGAGCAAGTGACTGAACCTCTCTGAGCCCCACTTTCTCCTTCAGTAAGTGGTGACACTGTGAGGACCTATCTCATAGGGTTGTCATAAGGATTAGACATGAGGTAAGGCTGTTAGCACGCACCCGGCACAGAGCAGGCTTTTCTCTGTGGCTGAGATGATCCAATCTGTCGCTTCCAGGACGGGATTTCCATGACGGTGGTGACTGGTTGTTCACCAATGTTGAAATATCTAGCATCTTTCCCTGGGGGAGAAGTTCTACTGTGGCTTTCTAGGTACAGAAGACAAATTGTACACAGAAAATTTTTCATCTGAAACCAACTATTTTTTAAAATAACTGTTTACAACTTTGCTTACTCCCAGAAGGGTTAGACCAAGGCTTCCAGCCCCTCCCTGCTGCAGGTAATGGAAGAGAGACAAAGGGTCACTCTCCAGGGGGCTTCGCCTTTCTCTATAGCTAAAAACCTAGAAATGGGAGAGAAAGGGGAAGGCGTGGACATAATAAGAAGCAGGTTCCAAGGAGGTTCTATAAAAACAATGAAATCGTAATATTTTTCACGACAGATTTCATCAGTGCTGCCTGACTGCATTCTATTAAACCTCATTTATTAAATTTTGAGGAACATAATTTAGATATAAGATCCCGGACAAACAGTTTGCAAAATAGCTGATTCCGGACGCATCAACGTCCCCCCATGTGTGGAAAACAGGCTGGCATTTTTCATTTTGATGGTTTCATGGGGCTCTCCCTCTACGGCTTATGTGGGGGAAGGAGACAAGGAGATAGAGGGTGGGAGGGGGCTCCATGCTGTTATCTGCAGGCTTTCTCCCCACTCGACAGCCGTTTGGAGGTATTGTACTTCCTGCCTGGAGCACAGACTTCTCGGAAGTTGAATGGGCATGCTTAGTTGTATTCTGGAATTTGTGGGCTGAAAGAAATAGATGTGTGGGTGTCAAAAAAAACAACATACACACACAATACAAACAGCTTATTTGTTCATCTAAAAGTCCCTCCTGAGTCTCCCAAATCACACCTTACCCCCAAGAGAATCTCGTTGGCTGGTATTTACAAAACAGGGCTTGGCCAGGGTCTTCTCAGGGGATGAAATAGATGATATTTTTATTCTGGGATTTCTAGGTTATTTGGAAATCTCCCTACTTCCCATCAAACCCCAAGCCCAAAATATTCCTTCAGCCCTGCTTTCTAATGCCCAAAATAGCCCTTGTTGAAAACAAAGGGAGTTAACCCATGCCACAGACTCTGTCTACATTCTATTCTTTACTCTCAACACGGTTCACTCAAGACATGGATTACTGACCCCCTCGTATGGATAAAAACAGAGACTCGGAGAGGTGAAGTGACTTTCCCAGGCTCACTCAGTGATAAAGTGGCAGAACCGGGGAGAGCTGGGTAAGATTTCAATATTTTCTTGATGCCGGAACACAGCACACTGATGCTCCGATACATGACAGAGAGAAGTCTTTGTTACAGCTTCAAATGAGAGAAGGCTACCACGCAGGGTCGTATAGGAGGTCGCACCTGGGAACAGTGTAACGGCAAGCTGGAGCTGCTATCGCGACAGCTTATAAATGGCAAGGAGAGTGGGGTTATCTGGGTCGCTTGGGCTCCCTGTGGTTTGGCTAATTTGAATAACTCTTGTGGCAGGCTCTGGGGCACAGGAGCTGTCCCTGGTTGTCTGGTACTTGGCTCTGGTATGACTAGGGCAGGTGCATGGTGACCACTCGAGAGTGAGAGCCCGATAAAGGGACATGGTTGGAGTGTGAACTTAATCAGCGGCTCAACAGAGGAGCTGACCATTCTCTAGGCAGGGCCTCAAAACTAGGTCAAGACAACATTAAAAAAACAATTTTAAAAAGCCCACCAATATTACAGATGGGTCTAATTCTAAATGCCTGCTAAGTTTGGGGTCACCCATCCTCAGACCTCATTTAATTGGTCACCATGGCCTATTGGCTCTACCTCTGAAAAGTTTCATGAATCAGTCCCCTATTCTAAAAAGTTGTGTTTAGATCTCTTTTATGAACTACCAGGCCTTTCAAGAGAGCGTAATATGATTAAGAGTAAGAAGGTGAGCTCAGAGGTCAGCCCATCTAGGTTCAAATTGTTAGCTGCATGACCTCAGAATTCACTCGATCTTCCCACTGAGCTTTGCCTACCACATCTACAAATGGGAATTAATTGGAGATCACAGAGAGGGATTAAGTGAGATTATCTATTGAAATCCTGGCACGGAGTAAATCCTCAGTATTCTCAGCATTGCCGGAGCTGCTGTCATTATTCTGTCTGCTCTGGTGCTAACCTGCACTCCATTCCACTTTGCTGTTCTTCCCAAGATTAGCCATGCCCTGTTTCCTGAACTCCGCCATGTTCCTTCCTACCTCTCTGCTGCGACTGAGATCTCTCTCTCTACCCCCTTCCCACTTCCCAGCCTGTCCTGTCCATCCTTCATGGACAACCCCATGGTCACTTCCTTGGAGAAGCCTCTTAGAGCCCCTACCTTGACCCCAGCAGAATCCAACTCTCCCTGCCCGGTGCTCCTTCCTATTCCGTCAAAGTCTGAACACAAATGTCTTCTAAGGAAGAAGTTGGATTCCTACCCAGCTTCCCCACTGTGAGCTCCTTGAGGGAAGTGCAGGGCCCTACTCACACAGCAGAGTGGCAGATGGCTTGATGTACTAGTCAGGGTTCCCCAGAGAAATGGACCCAATAAGATAGAGATCTAACCATATTATACATTATATTAATATATTCTAGTTTATCTATACATACAGATATAAATGATAGAGATAGAGGTAGACATATATGAGGATATCTATTATAGGTATCATGCAATTATGGAGGCTGAGAAGTCCCGTGATCTGCCATCTACAAGCTGGAGACACAGAAAAGCCAGTGGTATAATTCATTCTGAGTCCAAAAGTCCAAGAACCAGGACTGCCAATGTCCGAGGACAGGAGAAGTCGAGTGTCCCAACTCAAGAAAGAGAGCAAATTCACCCTCCCTCCACCTTTTCTGTTCTATTCAGGCTCTTCACGACTGGATGATGCCCACACTCATTGGTGGGCACATCTTTGCTCAGTCTATAGATTCAAAAGCTAATCTCGTCTAGACACATCCTCATAGACACAACAGGAAATAATGCTTTACTCTCTATCTGGGCATCCCTTAGCCCAGCCAAGTTGACTCATAAAATTAACGACTATGCACCTTTGAGTATCTGCCTTCCCTTCCTTGTCTCGCTCCCTCGCTCCCTTACCTTTACTCCTCTACTTGTACTGAAATCCTTGTCTTGGGGGCTGCTTCTGGGGGAATCCAAATTAAGACACATTATCCCTTCTGTCTGTGAGATCTTGAGTATGTTACTCAAACTTGTTGTGCCTCAGTGTCCTCATCTGTAAATGGGGATAATTTTACTTATGGAATTGTATTATGAGGATGACATGAGCTAAGTCGAGCTTGGAAAAGTGCTTGATATATAGAAAACACTATAAATAGTAGGTCTTATTATTCCAAAGTATAGCAAAGGCCCTGGCATATGCTACGGCTTCAAAAAATGTTTGCTAGTTGAAGCATATTGAATTTCTGGGGATGGAGGAAGGCTGTATGTTAAGTCATTTTATTCCATGTTACTTAGGTTCTCCTGGTTGCCAGGAACTCACACAAGCTAACATAAGCATGGGAGCTTGTTTCAAAGATGTGCCTGCAGGAATAGACAGGCATCTCCAGGGAACTGCAGAACGACCGGCCAGGCAGACCATACCAAGGCAGGAGTACAGCGGGGAATATGAAAGTGGCTCAGATTCCGAGAACAGCCCTAGTGACTGGGTTCTCCTGTCACCACCCTGAGCTGTAGAATATTTTTGTATCATCCCTCTAGTGATCCATTGCTAACACAATGCCTCTACTCTCTCTGTCTTGCCTCCTTAGACAACTTTCTGGTTCCAGTGAGGTCTCTGAGTTTCCAGTCCTAGATCTTCCCCCTCTGTGGGTTCTGATCCAATCGAGAAATTGTCATAGGAGTCAAATCAGGAGGAAGATATCAGCTTCAGAGGTGGTAAAGCTGGGCTAGAGAACAAAGCACGGACTTGTGACAAGAGGCAAACATTCCACTCCTTCTCCCCAAGTCTAGACCTTGAGACTTCCCCGAGCAAAGACTATGGGCTCCCCTGCCAGTCTTCCCCACACCTGCTGAGCAAGAAGAGACCTGAGTGGGAATGGATACCAGGTCATCTCACTACACAGAAACAGTAGGTGAGAACAAATGTTCCTCATAGCGGGTCAGCTCTGAAACCAGAACTTGAAGAAGAGACGGAGCCGACCACATTCAGACCTGTTCCCAGATTTACCAACAGACCATCTATTCATCCCCTTTGGGTAGTGAGGAAGGGATGAAGAAGGATGGACTGAAAACCTCCCTAGCACTTCTGAAAGGGCGAGAGCTATTTCAACAGGCCATGGTAGACTAGACAGGAGAAAGATGGATTTTTTTTTTCTCATGCAGCTACTAACTGACCAACTATGCTTATGTCTCTAGTTCATATTTTCAAGAGAAAGGACCTGACTGGCCCAAGGACTCATCTTTATCTTTGTTTAAACAGTCTTCAGAAAAGGCTACCTCATAGGGCCAGCCTGTCCTTTAGTGAAGCCTGAAATTACTCTGTTCATTTACATTTATCATCAGCTCCCACCCCCACTAGAATGTTCCTGAGGGACCGGAACCTTGTCTGTTATGGTCATTGTTTTATTCTCAGCATCTAGAATAGTATGTGGCTCAAAATAGGAGCTGTATAAATACCTATTGAACACATGCTTGAATGATTGATGAATGCAATGAAAAATGAGTGAATGAACAAATCTAACAGATTTATTAAAAAGACCTCTCTACATCACTGGGACCTCTCCCCTATTGCCCAGAAAACTCAGCTCCAACTTGCTTAGCCCACTGAGCAAAATCTAGCAGGTGACGAGATCTCCACATACCTAGAAGGCTGCAGTGAGCTTCTGTTGTTATAGCAACATGCCCCCATCCCCATCAACGCAAGTTAACCAAGTATTCCTTCCAACCGCATACTGGAATCTTTCTGAGAGATGTTCGGGCCAACACAATTTTCTCCATCTTATTCTATTTCCAGTGATGCTTTAGCCCCTCTTGAAGCTGGACCACTGCCCTGACTGCCTGCTTCTTAATCCATCTCTATCCACGCCAATACCCTTGATTAACACATTTTCCCATAGACCATAAAGTCTCCCTCCAACTTGCTCACCAGGGCATTGTTTAACAGAAAACTAAACCCAGCACGCTAATGAAAACAGCTCTTGCAAATAATCTTTTAAAGAGATTCTAAGTACCCAGTTCCTAATAAACTGATGCAAATTAATGACCTTTAGGAGACTTCTAAAAACCCCCAGGGTACCTGGCTTCACTATTCTTGTACCCAGAATGCAGTGGGGATGAGGTCACAGATAATAAGAAGCACCAAGACAAATCGGTCCCAAGTTTCATCACTGCTGAACTTGATACAGTGTTAGAATGGGGCAGTGCCCTGCAGAGCTCTGAAGAATGAGGACCTAAGCATTGCCAAGAGATACAGATGGGGATGCTCCAGACGAGGGGACTCTGAGGGGCTGGGAGGCTTAAAACATGAGCAGCACTCATAAATAAGACAAACAGGGTCAGTGTGCAGATCAGAGATAATATGTAGAAAGTGTCAGCACATAGCAGATACTTGATAAATGGTAAATGTTGCAATTAAAATCATACATTGGTGCCTCTAACAGCAGGAACCTATAGAAAGAGGCTTCTCAGCCCAGGACTTGGAGTATCTTGGCATCAAAGAACTTTTTCAGCCAAAGTGAAAGCTTTGGAGCTATGAGCTTTGCAACTCCTGGACATGCTTTTAAGGGCCTTGAAGACAAAAGGGGCACAGTCTGAAGTTAGCTAACCAGCTGAAAGGCCACAGCAGAGGCCTCCTCTCAAGGGAGCTGGTGTCAGGGCGAGCCTCTCGAAACCTGTGAGTCTATACTGGACCAGCCTTTCTTTGTATTCCTCTTCAAACTCACAGTGCCCTCCCCATCTCTTCCCACTACCCCTGTCTTCTAACTTTCAGCCTTAGGCTCACCTCCTCCAGGAAGTCTTCCTAGGCTTTCACAAGCTACATACTCTTTCCCCACCTCTATATCCCCATGACACTCACAGTCTACAGCAAATGATTTAACTTCCTTCTCCCTTTTTTAATATTACAGCTTACCGGTTCCAGGTATATGAGAACTTGGAGGCCCCTTGAGGTTTGAGACTGGCTCATATGCCCCCTGTATCCCTCACAGACATGTTTTCCAGTCCAGTTCTTCTCACACTGTAATAAGCATCCAAATCTCCTGGAGATCTTTTAAGAATGTAGATTCTGATTCCATAGCTCTGGAGTGGGGCCTGAGATTGCATTTCTAACAAGCTTCCAAGTTATGTTGATGCTGCTTTGAGCAGAAAGGATCCAGCATCTTACACAACATTATTTCCTTAAGATTTTAATGTGGTCCATATGGTAGACCCCCTTATCCACGGGGATATGTTCCAAGACCTCCAGTGGATGCCTGAAACCACAGATGGTACCAAACCCTATAGATACTATGTTTTTCCTACACATACATACCTATAATAAAGTTTAATTTATAAGTTGGGCACAGTAAGAGATTAACATCAGTAACTAATAATTAAATAGAACAACTATAACAAAACGCTGTAATAAAAGTTATATGAATGTAGTCTCTCTTTTTCTCTCTGACACTGATCTGATAACCTAGATAGCTACTAAGTGACTAACGGGCAGGTGGCATATACAGCATGGAGACGCCGGATAAAGGGATGATTCACATCCTGGGCGGTAAGGAGCAGGACCACATGAGGTTTTATCAGCTACTCAGAATGGTGCATCATTTTAAATGTGTGAATTGTTTATTCCTCGAATGTTCCATCTAATATTTTCAGACCACGATTGGCTGCAGGTAACTGAAACTGTGGAAAGAAAAATGTTGGATAAGGGGTAACTACTGTATTTTAAAAGACAGAGAGAGAACCAAGTTAACTCCAGAAGCTCTCAAATCCTCTAACGGACACTGTGAATCTCCAAGTGAAGGTTACACTGCATCGCATCTCCCAACAGAAACCTTTGTTCAACAGACTGTTTTATAGCATTTATCTCATTATCAGACACACGGCGATTATTAATGGTAAGAACAAATATTTGTTGAATCCTTACTATGGGTCAAGGGTTTTAGCATGTACCCCTTCATTTAATTATTCTACTCATTTCTCTATAAGCTAAGCACTTATTGGGGTCCCCATTATAGAGGAAGAAATGGAAGCTAAGAGGGGCTAAGCCCAAATATGTGTGGTAGAGTCAGGACTTGAACCCCATCAGTCTGACTCCAAGGTTCTTTTTCACCATCCCACTTGACCGAGAGGCCAGACTTGGCAAGGACCGGTCTCTGTCTCAACTGCAGTCGATTTTAGTCTAGATGCTTTTCACTTGGCTGTGCATTTGTTCATTTGTTTGTTTTTAATTTTTTTAATTAACATTTATTGATCACATATAAGAAAGAAAGACAGCACACTTCTGTTTCAGTTCTGAAGGTGTCTGGCTGTGAGTAAAAGTGGGCAAACGAGTGTTTGTTCTTATCACGTTGCAAGAAGTCTAGAAGTAGACAGTGACTGTATTCAGCCATCAGAAAACCGGGCTCTTTCATTCTTTCCAGGTGTTGGGGATGCTAGCAGAGAAAGTGCATGGCGTGGTTCTGGGAGAAACTGGTGTAAGCACCTTCTGTACCCACACTTCGATTTAAAAGACAGGTTAAGAGCCTTCCAAGTGTCAGACAGTGGTCTTTGGAACAAGGATGAAAAAGACACAGCCCAGACTATAGGTCAGGTAAGACTATACAGATAAATAATCTCCCAATTACGATACCATGCGATGACTATTATTCATTTCAACCCTGGCTTTCTATAGAAAGGATCTGAGGTGCTAATCTCCTGTGATAGGTATTATAAGAGAAGTAGGCACAGGAGCTGTGGGAGCCTATCAGGTGGTGAAGAAAATCAAGAAGGGTCAGGGAAGGAATGAATTTGAGTCTAATAGGACTAAAAGAAGTTAGCTGGGCAAGAGAAGTTCAGGTAGGCAGGATGTGACAAGCCGAAAAAGAAAAAAGTAAAGTGTGAGTAGCCAGGATGCTTTCAGCTGCATCCTACTTTGGCTTAAAAAACAGAGTTGTTCCCCTATGATCATGGGAGCACAATTTACAATAGCCAAGATATGGAAGCTCCCTAAATGCCCATCAACAGACGATTGGATAAAGAAGTCATGGCTCATATATACAATGGAATATTACTCAGCCATTAAAAAAAAAATGAAATCCTATCATTTGCAATGACATGGATGGACCTAGAGGTTATTATGCTGAGTGAAATAAATCAGAGAAAGATAAATACCATATAATTTCACTTATATGTGGAACCTAAGGAACAAAAAGAACAAACTAATCAAAAACAGACTCACAAATAGGACAATCTGGTAATGGCCAGAGGGGAGGGGGGTTTGGGGAATGGGAGACTGGGGTTAAGGGTTAAAGAAGTACAAAAAGAAGTACTTCTTTTTCCTCATGAAAAAGAAGTGCAGGGATACATGGCTCCAGGGTTGTTTCAGTGGA
The DNA here is from genome assembly GCF_902729225.1 of Pteropus medius. Taxonomy (NCBI): domain Eukaryota; kingdom Metazoa; phylum Chordata; class Mammalia; order Chiroptera; family Pteropodidae; genus Pteropus; species Pteropus medius. The sequence continues at coordinate 4,655,223 of NW_024343733.1, read as the reverse complement.
CTGACCACGTAGGGGTCCTGGATCGGCTTCTCTTTAGTTCTCTTGGTCCTCGCCTCATAGTTGCAACGTGGCTGCGATTGCTCTGAACATCACAAAAAGACAGAATAAGGGTCTCATCTCCCTCTGTGGTTTCTTCCCTGACATCTTTGCCCTTCAAAGGTGCTCTCTTTGCAATGTAGCACAGCAGTTTGGGCTAAGGGGTTAAACTAGATAGGATTCACTGGAGATATATGAAGCTTTTAAGAGAATTATATTTGAAGAGTCATTGTGATCTTGAAAGGTACAGAGAGAGTACAAAGTGAAAAGAAATGTTGAGATCATCAAATCTGTACAAGCAGGAGGCAAGCTGAGAAAATCATTCAGTGCGAATATACACCACTTTTTATGTAAAAGGAAGGATGACTCAGAGGGTGAAACCAAGAGCCTAGAAGATGGAGCCAAGAATCAAGGAGAATTATTCCCAGGCCTTGAGTCTGAGTCAAGGAACTGCCGATTTGTTTCTAGGTGGATTTCAGAATTGTTATGGACCAGTGAGTCCTATGTGCCTCACATTTTCCACTTTGTGAAGAAGAATGTCTATAGCAGTTAACTTATGCCTGTCTCACCAGGGTAGCTACAGATGGTTTGTCATCAAATACTGGCTCTGCCACTTAGTACTTTGGGCACCTCCAACCATAAGCCTCGGTTTCTTTATCTGTGGAATGGAGACAACTGTTTCTGCCTATCTCATAGGTTATTATGAACACCCAATACGCTAATGCATGTAATCACTCCACACAGTGTCTAGTACACAGTGAGCAATGTTCACCAAACAACCACCATTATTCTTTTTCTTCATTATTCTCCCCTTTGTACTCTGAATACACACTTACTGCCATTTTGTACTAGAATTATATTCATACCTATCTACTCTCTTAGTCTCTGAGTGCTCAGGGGATAGGGAAGATATTTATATTTGTATCTTCAATAAACAAATACCCTGGCATATGAAAGATCCACAGAAAGAGTTGAATGAATGAATAAGTGAATGAATGATAGAATAAATGTTTACCCATGGTTCTACATTCCTTTCTGCTGGCTTTTGGTACTTGAATTACATGGTTTTCTCTCCTGGCTATTGTCATGGGATACGATTTGAGAAAACCAGGGATCCTTCCTGTCATTCATGATGACAGCACAATTCTGCTCACATCTGATGGTGAAGGACGACAAAGGCAGTCTTTACAACAGGAGGCTGCTGTGGCTGGGATGAAAGCCCAGGAGAATGAGAGCACCTCCCAATATGGAGACAACAGAACTACAGAAACACACAAGAAACCCAGCTCTCCCCAAGCTACTTCTCTTGCTCAAAGCACTCTGCTAACCACCCTTCTCCTAGCTCTGTGAGAGGATGAAGTTCAGTGATTTGAGATTTCTCTTGTGGCCCCAGACAATTGAAGGCAAAATGAGATGTAGGCACAAGAATGAATTTATTGAATTTCCTCCAGTGCTTCAGGGAACATTACATTTGGCTAATTTAAGAAGTCTATCAAAATTAGAGATACTCATCTGCATGGGATTTATTAGGAACAAAACTGTCATAAAGCAAGGGGCCATGGTGACTAAGGTGACATATGACCTCTTTTAGAGCTAGGGTCCTTAACAAGCTCCAATAAGAGCACTAGCATAAATGCCAACAAGTTCTTAGCATGGATGATACCACTCACTCACAGCAGGAATCACTAACCAATTACAGCATGCTTTCACCCCAGATACAGCTTCCAAAACTTCTCATCCCATTGACTGAAGAGAGTCACTACTACTTGATTGGGGGTGCCACGCAAGATTAAACCCACTTTCCAACCCTGACCTAGATGCTCATGCTACCTGTGTAGTCTAATCATCTCCTTACATAGTTTATATTTTTGCCCCTAACGACGTGATCTTAATAGCATCCTATGTCATCACTGAGTAGACTCCTTGCATTTCATCATATTACCGCCTCTCTCTAGGATCTTCTTACTTTTCTGAATTGCACTTTGGTGGGACATAATATGAAGCAAATTAAATTGTGTTTACTATAAGAACATTGTTGAGGATATTGTTCATTAATTTACACGGTGCCTTCTCTACAAGACTCCAGGAAAAAAAAAAGTGACTTCTTGATCTTAGAACCAATAATGGATGTCTCTCTCCTGAGCCACCAGGTTTTTTTGCCTTATGAATCCTATGAATTCTGTAACTAACGTGTTTCTCTCTTTGCATTGGCTGCAGGAAGCTTATAGACCAAGATACCACTACTTGCCTTGTAATTCATACACTAATCTCTTTCCTGAATCCATCTTATTTTTCTGGGTTCTTTCCTCCTTTGTCTTATTTATCTTTATTTTTCATTTATTTTATTCTGCTGCTTTTTGTACATCTTTATAAGCCTCCTTGAATATTGTTGGTAATAAACTTGGTATAAATAAATGAATAGATGACTAAAATCCTAACGAGTGTGAAGTATTATTCAGGCTCTTTAATATACAATTCATGCGCAAATGCTGGGACAGGAATGTACCAAACTATCTTTATTGGGAGAGGGGTGTGTATAAGACCATATTTCTCTTTAAGCACCCATCCACGTTCCTCTCACTCTGAGGGATTAAGAAAGATAGGTGTGTGTGTGCAAGTGCGTGTGCGTGTGCGTGTGTGTGCGTGTGCGTGCGTGTGTGTGTGTGTCCTTGCTTCTCTGCTTTATATATGCCCTTACAGACCTGAGATCACATTATAGCAACCTAAATCAGCTTGCTAAAAGGCATATAGTTTAACCTGAAAACCAAATACCCCAGGGGTAAGTACTCGAAGCATCAAGATGAAAGAAAAAGTGCTCACATCATTCCCCATAAATCACAACTCCCCACTGCCTAAACTATTTGTCCTGGCCACTTATAATTTAAAGTTAAACACATGAACTTTGAAGGTATACACACCTGTGTTTAGATCCCCATTCTGCCATTCAAGAAGAGGTATTTACTTAACCTCTTTTTCTAAGCCTCAGTTTCCTTTTCTATAAAATGTCTACTTTCTGGGGGTTTGAAGGATGGCTTAAGTGAGATAATATATAAAAATCATGTAGCACAATGTTTGGCACATGGCGAGTGCTTAATAAAGGATGGCTATTACTTGATGGTTTTTATTATCCTTGTCTCCTTTACCTTATAAACTATTGGCTCTGCTTCATTATACCTGGTAGAGGTAGAGAATAATTTGATTTATTACAGCCTTACTAGCACCTAGCCCAGGGTCGAGTACATAGTAGGTGTTTAATACCTGGTTTCTGAGTATCTGGAAGAATGTTCCCCTGAAGACATTAACTATCAACATATTTAATATTTACCATGCAGCGCAATATTTCATTATACTGTACTACTTCCTCCTTCCTAGAATGATCTCTCTTCAATTTGCACCAAATACATTTACGGCACCCTCTGTTAGCTGGCAGTAGCAACAAATAACCTCCCAAACACAGTGTGAGATTTGCTCAGTAGGAAAGGGAAGGGAAGAGAAAGGAATGGAAGGAAGAAAACAGACATGTACTGCAGACCGGCTGTATGCAGCCAAGGTCCTGGACACGTTCATCATCTGTGCATGAAACTGTGTGGTCGGCGAGTAAACAGCCACGTCAGCCTCCATCGGGTCAATTCTCCCTGTGTGTAAATTCTACAGCCCAAGCACCTGACAATCTATATTCGTTTCCAGGTCACATGAAATGACAAGAGGATTAAAAATGTGTCTCAGAAACCCATAGACAGAACCAAAGAAGCCATCAACAGGGAGAGTCTTGGTTAATTTTAAGATGCCAAACAGCCAGCTTTCCATCAATTTCCAGGACTCATTTTCCCCCCTTCATTCTCAGAATTGATGTTTATGTTTCTACCAGGATAGAGACCAATTCTCCTTGGCATCCTCTGTCAGAGAGAATCAGAAATTTTCCACCTGGGATGCTACAAATTGCATTTCTCAACACAGTTCTGGAATACAAGATATGACCAGCATAGCTAATGGTGAGTGATCAAAACTCAGGTGTTCTAACTTTATAACAATCATCATCAGGCAGTCAGAGTTTCACCAAGGGATAGAGTCTCTTGTCCTCCAAGATTCAAAGAACAAGAGCACATCAATCTGGAAGCAGCTGCTGGGGAAAACTGCGGCTGAATGAAGGCTCCACTAGTTCTAGTTGGGTGCATTGTTGTATTGCTCTCAGCCTCAGTTTCCCCATTTTTGAAATGAGAACAAAACAGGGCCTAATTCAGAGGACTATTGGGAGGATTAAATAACAATACATGTGAAGCACTTAACACAGTGCCTTGTTCATGGGAAGTGTACAATAAATCTTAGCTAAGCTACAGTTGTCTGGTGTATGTCCTCCTTCTCTAAAAACATCCCTCACCTCAGGTAAATCCTTAGAAGTCATATTTGTACCATCTGAAGCTCCCCACTTCCTCAACCAAAGTTACCAGCCAATGGTGACTGGACCATGGAGGAAACCTTACTCAACCTGGACCAATCAGATTCTCCCTCCTGGGGTGGAACTGAAGGAGCTAGTCAGACCCATAAATTCAACTGAGGATGTAAATTCAGGAGCCAGAAGGATGCCATCTTCCACCATGTGACCAATGAAGCAGAGAAAGAGTCTGTGAGGTCTCACCAGGTCTGGCTACAGGGGGAGAGTGAATTTGCTTTAGTTCCAGACCTTTTCTGGCTCATGGTTCCCGGGCCATGGATGGCCACTTTAAGATCGAATGAGGAGATTTCTCTGATTTAGAAAAAAACGTTTTAAGGCCAAAGCAAAGAGATTTCAAGGTCCAAACCTTTTTCTGGGGAATATGGTATTCCCTAGAATTTAATGAGGGATTTTATGAGGAAAGAAACAAACAAACAAAAATATCACTTAATGAGCACCTTTCAGTTACGAGCCCCTATGCTTGGTACTCTCTCTCATCACCATGTGGGTGGAAGGGACAATTATCAAAATTTTATACAGGGAGGACCTAAAGCTCAGAGAGATTAAGAACCTGGCCCAGGGTCGCATAGCTGAAAACATGGTAGACCTCAGATGTGAAGCCAGGTCTGTCTGAACCCATGTAAGTTTTTCATAAATCTGGTATTAACAAATTGAGGCTTAATTCAGTATCTTTGCTGCATCCTCATTTATCACTGCCACCATCACTACACCATCATCGCCATCCTCACCGTCACTATGACAATCATCATCATCATCATTAACACTGTCACTATTATCATCCATCACCATTCTCCTCCTCACCATCACCCTTATCAATATCATCACCACCACCGTCATCATAATGGCCCACATTTATTTGGCAGATCCATTCAATCAGTCTCTGTACTGAGTGCTGCAAATACGTTAACACGAAGCAAGCCTTCATTCGATTTTACAGGCGAGGAAACTGAGGTTTTGTGAGGTTAAGTCACCCTGCAGACGTCACTTAGCTGGTCGATAATGTAGCTGGAACTCAGACCAGGTCTATCTGAACCCACAGCCCACCCTGTAAGACTATACTCTCCTGGAGGGCCGGGGCTGCATCTCCCGAGTTTTTACCTCCCCTGTGATGCCCAGCATTGTGCTATGCATGTAGTAGTTTCCGAATAAATATCTGCTGCAGTGATGCCAAATGTGGAAAGGATCACAGAAAGGGAAAAGGTTAAATGCCCTCGCTCCAGGTCATCAGGCGAGACAGCTGAAAGGCCAGGCTCTGAAGCACTGATCTCCGGGCACAAAGGGGTTTCTTTCACGTAAGTAACAAAGATGTTTGTCAAAATGTCTTTTGATGTGGGGCCCGGCGGCTGACAGGAGCATGCCAGTCATCTCGAAGGCTGAGGTTCACTCTTCAGTCCTTTCACCTTATCTTCTGGACTGAGCCAGGCCATAAATAAGCGCCAGCGAAGTCCTCTCTGACCCCCGATTCGAGCCAAGGAGACAATCAGAAGAAGGGAAGACCCCATTTTGTGAGTGCTTGTATGTGCCAGGCACTGTGTTAAGTTCTTCACTAAACAAGATGAGATATGCTGAAGTCACCTGAGAGCATGGCACAGTGATCAAAAAACACAGGCTTTGGAGCCAGACTACCTGAAATGCTGGCTCTACCATTCACTGCCTCTGTTACCTTGGGCCTCAGTCTCCTCATTTGTAAAATAGGTATGATGCTATTAATAGCACCTTCTTCATAGAATTATTGTAAGGGAAAGATGAGCATGTGATTAGTGCTCCATACACATGAATGCATATTGATCCCCACAATGACCCTGTGACGTATCGCCAGCTCATTTTACAGGTGAGGATACTGAGTCTCACAGGTATGAAATGACTTGCCCAATACCACCTAGCTAACAAGTGCAAAACATAGATTGGAACCTAGTTTGTTCTCATCCCAGTGCCAAGCTCGTTACCATTCATACTGCCATGTTACCATGGAGTATCTGGTCACTGTGCCCCCAGCCTTGGGGAGATGGAAAAGGTCAAGCCCTCTGTACTCTCCGGACCTTCTGTCACTCTTCCAATAGCTTAATTTTCTCACATACACATAGATGTGTGCGATAGGCACAGAGAAGTCAAGAGTTAGGGGTTCTACAGCTCCTTTCACTCATCACACATTTATTGTGCCATGTGCTGAGACAGGTACTGAGGTTAAAGTGGGGGACAAGACAGACTCAGCCTTGGACCTGATGGGTTTAGCTTAGCAGACGCAGGCATTAATCTCAGAGTCATTCAAATGTATAACTGTAGCTGTAACATGCGCTTATAAGCTGTGATATTGGTGCTCAGAGGGCCTGTCATAGGAGTCAATGACCCAGGAAGGAGGTCAAGGAAGGCTCCTCTGAGGAGGTGATGACTAAGCTAGAATACGTAATAGTCATTATCCACATGAAGAAGGCGGGCAGTCATTTCGGGTGAAAGGAACTGCACACGTAAAGGCCCTGTGGCAGGAGGGAGCATGGAAGGAGGACGGACTGAAAGGAGGCCTGTGCGGCTGGGGCAGAGAGAGCGAGGAGGAGTGTTACGGGGTGCAGCTGGAGACATCATCAGGAGTCAGGCCACGTAGGGACTCGAGGTGAGAACAAGGGGCTCAGACCAGTGCAACAAAGCAAATCAGAGATGCCTTTATTTATTCACTCGTTCATTCTGTGAGCCCCATGAAGGCAGGGATGTTGTCTATTTGGTTTACTACTTGCAGCGGTCCGCAACCTTTTTGGCACCAGGGACTGCTGCAAGGTATTCTGGCATACTTTGCAGGTAGGAAGTCAACACCTGACCTTGTCTTTGATGTTGAACTAAGGGACAGCAAGAAGTGAATGGGATTCCTGCATTTATGATCACATCACGTTTAATGGGTTGAATTTTTGTTTTATTTTTACGAGTGTGGAAACGGACACACAGAGATTATATAAGCCATGCAGTACAACTTGCCACACAGCTAGGAACAGTCTGACCCAGGATTTTAACCCTGGCAGTTTGACCCCAGCACCTATGCCCTTAACCACTCCAACAAGCTGCCACAATTAAACAAGGAGGATTTGGAAGTCAAGTGACCAGGCTCAAATGCTGCTTGGTGACTCACTGGGTGATTCTGGCAGACCTGTTTGTAGTCTGAGCCTCAGTTCCCTCAACTGTACAATGGGCATAATAAAAGCTTCGACAGGAGAGTGACTTCCGTGAATTTACATGAAATTTACTTATTCATTCAATAAATATTTACAGAGCATCTACCACATGCAAGGCACCATTCTAGGCACATGAGGCATATCAATGAGCAAGACAGTGAAAGAACCCTGTCCCAAAATTGCTTACATCCTAGGAAGGAGTCAAAAAATAATCTTAATAAATGAGTTAGTAGTTTAGAAGGCAAGAAATGCTATGGAAAAACAATAAGGTAGAGCAGGGTCAGGGGACAGACACAATGTAGCAAATCAACATGTTGCATACCTTAAACTTACACAGCGTTATGTGGCAATTACAACTTAATAAAAATTTAAAATGAAAAACAACCATTGCTGCTACCATTGGTTAAATATTTGTTAAGTAAATAACTCATCTTTTTGACAGATCTTTTATTTTTATGGCTTTCCTTGCTTGGGATAATAAATCTCTACTCCCTCAGTTGACTCCACGAGGACAAAAGAGGTTCTTCTCACCCAGAGAAATGCCTTTCACCTTAAAAACAAAAGCAAAAACACAAACCAACCTCCTACTGCAAGCACTCGATAAGTGAACACGTGATGTCTGGTTAAACTTAAAGTCTGACAATCAAGTCCCAAACAAGCCCTTGGGCCCCAAAGCACCCTTTGTCATGAAGCAAAAGTCCTCAGTGAGGCTGGTGCTGCCCTCTAGGGAGAGATTTGGAAAGGTATGGGTGTGCTGGGCGAGGGTAGGGGGCGTCATACTGTGGCTACGCTTGGGGGTATACAACACATCCACATAAATGTCCTGCCAGACATTTACATCCTTGAAAAATAAATGTGTCATAATCGTCTGAGCCTAACTCTAACTCCTTTGTACATATCAACACAAAATTATTTTCTGCATGGTTTCAGTATACATTGAATTTTAAAGGGATACGACTACTGCGTAAATTGAGCAAAGATTGTTCTTTTCTTTGTGCAGAACGTTACCGAAAGTTATGCATCGTTTCAGAAAATTGGCTCATTGACAGCAGCGCTGTACGTGGTATTTTTTGTAGGTGACAAAACACATCTGTACAACTTTGTCTTTGTAGCTGCGACAGTCACAGTGATTATATATAGAAGCAATTATCCGGCTGTATCATCATGTTTTATGATAAAGTCATATCCAAGCATTTACATATTGAAATACATACTATCTTATTATAGACTACTTTCACTTTATTCTGTTATGATACTGTCAGGACATTATATTGATTTTTTGAAGTTATGTGTATATATAGATTCTATTATCTGTGAAATCCATTCTGAATGGTAAAGAGGCTGTTATAAAATTTTTTTTTTTCCTTTAAAGAAAAGAGCATTGAGTCTGACTGAGGACTGATGTCATCTAAATGCTACTATTGAGCTTTTTTAGAAAGTATGCCCTGTGGATTTTGGCACACGGGGAACCCAGCAGGGTCAGAGCTGGGATTTATAGACTTCCACCTGTGGAGATGAGTAATACTCCTTCTCCCAAGCATTTATTTGCAACCAACTGAAATACAAGACTGAGGGAAAAAACTTGAATCCTATCCATAATTGGGATTTACACATGTTCAAACAATGTCTTCAACAGAAATGGACAAGGAGGAGCAGCAACGGAAGCCCAGCTGTAGGGAGGGAAGGCTCGAGTCCTAAGAGAAATTTCATCATAAAAGGGTAAGGAGATGGGCACAGGGAAGAATCAACAATCAAGTCAGCGGGGCAGAGGGAAGCAGGAGGTTCAGGTAACATGCAGCAGGTAGAATATGAAATAAGCTAAGTGATGGGATAGATGCGTGGGGGTAAGGGGTACGGGCTCGAAGAAATAGGATGCGAAATCTCAAATTGCAAGAAGGACAGAGAATGTATCTTCTCACTTCACAGCAGAATACTGAACTACCATGGCCTCGTGAGAGTCAAGAGCCCAGACAGCTGCTTAGGAGAGAGGTTGCAAAGTCTTGGTTCTAGAATCACTCTACTTAGATGTGCACGCCTCTATCGGCAGCTACCATCTCTGTGACCTGGGGCAGATGGCTGAACCTCTCTTTCATCAGCTTCTCCATCTGTAAAACGGAAATAATAAGAATATCAACCTCAAAATATTGTCGTGTACATTAACTAAGCCTAGGAAGTTAAGCTTGGCACTTCGTAAGCTCTCGTTATTGGTTAGCTGTCAGTACTGCTATGCAAAAGACCACCACCAATTACGGGGGCTCTCAGAATGGTCAAGGCCAGAAGTTATTAGAAGCCAGAAATGATTTGAAAGTACCCACGCAACCCTAATCAAATTCAGGTTCGCCTGTGGCTGGCCACGTCTGGAGCACTGCAGAAATGAAAGAAACCAGGAACCAAAAGTATGCCAATCTGGTCGTTTTGCATCTCTCGGTCAGCATTAAAGAGGGATCTGCAAAAACCCTTCTTTAAAAGACCCCTTTGTCGCACACACCAACTCTTTTCCATACTTCTTTGGCACATTCCTTACTCCCAGCACTTCCCCTCCACAAACCTCCAAACCCCCTTCCCATGAATGTCTCACATACCCTCTCCCTCCCATAGAACTCTGTTCTCTTTTTCTCTCTGACAAGTCAGTCTATGTCTTTCTAGAAGAAAATCCCACCATCTTCTCCATTCCACCAATTAGCACATTCTGCTCTGGAGCCTGGGGAAGGGAGGCAGGGAACCACATAAAATGGGCAGTGCCAGCACGCATCCCCAAAGAATAAAGGATGAGGAAAATGAGTTGGACAGTCAGTCGTACATTCATACATGTTGTCTCTGAGTTTTCTGTAAGTCACACTTCCTTTGCTCATTTGGTCCTTCCACTGATATTCATTGGTGCCAGGCACAATTCTTGGCACAGGGATATGGGAATGGTCATGCATGATCCCTACTCTTAGGAGCTCACCCTCACTTCCTCCTATTTCAGCTACCTCCCAGGACAGAGGATGCCCAGGTCACCCAAGACCCGGGCCAGGAACAGACGCTGAGCTGACCGGAGAGTTCTCCTAAGGACTCCTGGTGGAGGATAGGATTCTAGCCTGACTGACTTTTTCAACCTCTCCATAGCAGTCTGGGAAAATGAAGATACTGAGTTGACAGTGGCCTTGGCAGAGCCAGAGAGCGATCTCAACACATTTATCACCAGCTGGGGAATTGCTGTTCAGCCTCACTGACCTGTAAAATCCACACTAAACTCAGGGCTGGCTCTTCAGCTTCTGAATTTGATTTAGACCCCGGTAAAGGCCCCCAAGGCCTGATACTAACAAATCATTCCTCAGGACTGTCCTACTTAATGTGGATGTTGATGAGTGCTAGAAGCCAGCAGGAGAGCCAGACTTGCCTCAGCTACTAGGCACAAGAGGCCATAGGGTCTCCTACCACCAAAATGCCTCCTAAATTTGACATTTCTCACCAATATACTAATCACGTTTAGATTATTAGATCAAAATTTATCTCCTCCGAGAGGGCAGGGACCCTGTCTGACTTATTCATGGCTGTACCCCCAACATCGAGCCCTCTGTGTGGTCTGTAGGTACTCAATAAATATCTATTGATTTCATTATCCATGATACAGCTCTCGTAACATACCTTGAACAAAAACCCAGTAATAACAACAATATTTTATCAACATTGACTGGGTACCAAGTAGGGTACTAAGTGACTTACATTCATTATCTTAACCAAAAAGAGCAGTAGGATTTCTATCCCTCTTAACCATTTTCCAAATGCATAACTTTGGGCAAGTGATTTAATCTCTTTGAGTCTCAGTCTCCTAATTTGTAAAGAGTAAACAATAATAATACCAATATGTATGTAAAGTGCATAGCATGGAACGATTTTTTTTTAAAGAACCCCATCCTGCCCTGCCCCCACCCATGCCCACTGATTCCCAGTAATTCCATTTCCAGGAGTTTCTCTAATAGAAAAATTTATGCAGCTATAAAAGGACAGTGTGGTCCATACAGATGAAACTCTTTTTGCATCTGGCTTCTTTCACTTGTCATTATGTCTCTGATATTCTTCATAGCTTGTTCTTTTTCATTGCTGTGTAGTATTCCACTCTATAGAGATAGAACCTATAGGATTTGCCGATGGGGTGTGAAAGAAAGAGAGGAGTCAAGGCTTCTGTTCCAAGTCCATGAAAGAATGGGGCTGCTGTTAACTGGGATGGGTGACATTTTGGGACTATGAGGTGGGTGGGGGATAAAGATGAAGAACAAAGTTTTAACACAGTAAATGTGAATTGCTCATTAGACATCCAAGTGTTGATGGTGAGTAGGACATTAAATCATCAAGCGATGAGGGAGAGCAACAGTGGGGGAGGTGATCACAACCAAGTGTGTGATGGAGAGATGACAGGAGATTCAGAGCTGGGAGAGAGAAAAGGACTTAGAAATGGCAAGGAGGACACCTGCCTCCCCTCCAGGAGAGCTCCACGAGTATGCAGCATGTCCGAAACACAGCTGCCACTCGGGAGGGCTCTAGGCGAAGCCACGTCCTTAGAGAAAAGCTACATTCAATGTACTGGGCCAGACCCACAGATTTTTCTAGAGCATCTCATCTGCTCACCAAAGAGACCCCCTAACAACCCACCTACAAAATGATATTAGCACCCCCAATTTTTTGGCTTAAGGCTGCTGCCTGGCATTAGATATCCAAACAGTTTTCATTGCTTGTTATTCTTAATGTCTGCAAGGTAATAAATGGAATTATGACACCATGCACCATAACCATTCTCCATACTTGCCTAGCAAATTAGCTCCGCAGTCTCCTGCACAACTCAGAGTGTAGACTTGACTGAATATCATAACACCTAAGTCCCAAACCCATCTCTGCTGCTAATGTGATGTGTGACTTTCAGAAGGCCCTGCCTTCTCTGATCTCAGCTCCCGCCTCTATAAAAGGGAAAAGAAAACTAGATTAAAATAAAGTATGGGCTTTGGGATCAGGCAGACCTTGTACAGTAAATGAGATTCGGCTTCATTTGTGGTTTCATCTGCCCAGCATCCAATATTCTCTTCCAATAACAGTATCCCAATTTTCTTTAAGGAATCTCCCTGCACTGTCAGCCCTTGAAGTTCAGATGGAGCTGATGGCCACCATCCCGCCACCCCCTACCCCAGGTCCATGTTTGGCCAATCAAAATCATAATAATTGTTTTGGGATGTGCACATGACCTAACTGGTGTCAATGCATAACAACCTGAGACTGTCATTAAAACCACTGGTGAATGATAGTCCCTTTTGCTGTGTGGCTCAGCTAGTAGACTACAAGACTAAAGCTGCTTGGGGTCATCTTGCTTCATGCAATTTGGGTCCAATTGTGAAGAGCCTTTTATACTACACTAAGAAGTGTAAAAGCTTCACTCCAAGTTGAGGACATCTCCAATTATTTTCACCAAAGCGTCTATGAACTGCAGAGAATTCGGTAGCTGTCCAACCTGAAGTGCTGAACCGTGTCCTCAATTGCAAAACGTCCCCAACAACTCTCGTCTTAGCTTGTATCTGCATATGTGTAATTTGATCATTCATTTTAATGTTTAAGAAATTCTCCCCTCCAAAAAACTCAGTTTTTAGTTCCAGGAAGTTCTTCCCCGTTTACCCTGTGGCTTTCTATCTCTCCTGGTTCATTGTAACCCATCTTCAGAGCTACAGGTGCCCTGGTTTGAGAAATATGGCTTTAAATAACAGGCAGCTGCCAAAGGTTTTGCGGCGTAGCATAACCTTATTTTAATTGTACGTTCAGAAGATAACTCTGGACCATGATATCCCTTGTCCGTAATTTCCAGGATTAGGGTCTCAACAAATGTCCCTAAACTCCCATGTGGATCTTGACAAGAGGTCAAGCCTATGACCTCATTCTGGAATGTTCCAGTCACCCCACTCACTAGCTCATACCACAAGGCTCTTTCACATATCAAGTTGACTTTCTCAAGGGCACCCACATCCTTGCCGCTCTCATCAAAATTGCATTTCCCCGTGGGGCTGCACGCTGCTGCGAGATAGCTACATCCTTGCTAAATTGCTTTGATAAAGCTGATTGTGGGCCTAGATTGCTGAGCCTTTCAGGAAGTTTCAAGGCTTTAAACCGAAATCTGTCTTAGCACCGATCTAATCCTCACGAGGATCTATTTCCACTTCTTTGGGGTCACTCTGAAATATGTGGAATCCTTACATTTTTGGAGAGTGATCTGTAACTGTTTTGGGAGTGGGGTGCTCACAGACCCTTTTAAGAATCTGATGAAAAATCTGAACTCCTTGAGCCAAGATAAAACACTTTTGCACAATATGTTAGATAGAACTTCGGGAGTATGGCAGACACTCCAAAAAACCCATCCGAGACTAAATTAAACCTCAGGATGAGAATGTTGGAATTGAAAGAAATCTTAGACATGATCTGGCCCAACTGGTCAGATTATTATCACTGAACAATGATGATCACAACAACTATCATGAGAAAAACAATCATCTATTTAGCACTCACTATGTACTAAGCCCTCTGCTGTCACTTTACACACGTCACGTCATTACACAGCCTATTAGGCACAATTTCATCCCCACTTTACTGAGGAAGCAACTGAGGATCCCAGAGTCTGCTGTTGCCTGTGGAGAGGGAAAACAATCGAGTGGCAGAAGCCAGCTAACTCCTAGATGCATGCTCATAACCACCATGCATTAGTGCCCCTTATTCATTGCCCTTGCTGTACCCTTGGTAGCAGGTACCCACCAAGTAATGGGAACCTGCTGTAGACAGCTTATGCACAAATGGGGGTCTATTATAGAGGAGGATATCAGAGTGTCCTACAGAATCCATAAGCAAGGAATTAGCTAGACCACAGGAATCATCTGAAAGGAACGAGACATTGGTTCGCTATAGGAATCAAAAAAGGCAATCTGTTTGCCATGAACTAAATGTTGTGTTCCACCAAAATTCATACGATGAGGCCCTAATCTCCAATGTGACTATATTTGAAGATAGGACCTGTAAGAAGATGATGACGGTCAAATGAGTTCCCAAGGGTTAAGCCGGGATCCACTAGGGCTGATGCCCTTCTAAGAAAAGGAAGAGACACAGAAGGAGGCAACTGTCTGCAACCCAAGAAGGAGGCTCTCTCCAGGAACCAAACCCTGCCAGAACCTTGATCTTGGACTTTCTAGCCTCCAGAACGATAAGAAAATAAATTTCTTTTGTTTAAACCACCCAGTCTATGGCATTTTGTTATGGCAGCCCTTGCTGACTAAGACACCGCCTTTCTCTCCTTCTCTCTCCCCCTTACCCCCTCCCTCTCTTCCAATAAGAAAATCTGCAAAGGGAAAACACAGGAGCTGGATTTCCCTAGCATGAAGGCTGAGTCACCAGCTAGCGATGGACTCTCAGAACTGCACATACCTAAAAGGATTAAAGAACTGAAATCGCAAAGGTTTCAAACTCAGATGCACAGAGGAGCCAGGCAGGGAACAGAAGTGAGTGAAATGGACTGGATGGGTACAAAAGAGTGACGCAGGAACTGAGAGCCTGACATAAAAGACACAGCTACTTCTCCACATCAGCCACCTGTGCCCTAGACGTACATGTAAGTCAGATGTTGGCAGGCCGTACCCTTTCATTTTCAAAGAAGCAACTCATAATCTGAATTTTCCTGTGGAATCTCCAGATTTTTAAACATGGCACACTTTGCAGTCCAAACTAAACATATGTGTGGGCTATTTCTAGACCAAGGGCAGCCAGTCTGTGGGCTATGTGCACAAAGCCTATGGGAATCCGTTTGGGAGGGAGAGGAGAGAACAGAAAGAGGACACGCTATGGAGTCAAGGACCCTGGTTCAAAGAAGTACCATCCTCCTGCCAAGCCATGCACCTGTGAGGCTGCAGCCACTTCTAGGGGCCACCTTTTTATAATTTTCATGAAGGCACTGTAGGAATTAATAGGGGCTCTAAATTCCCCTCCCACAGATCGTCAGCAATCCTTTCATGTTCAAGGTCAAAATCAAGTCCATTGGGATTATGGATAGGAAAGGCCCACGGCAACAGACTCAGGAGAGAGCTTTGCCATGAGATGTACCATTCCCGCTGGAAGCTCACTGGCCTCGTTCCATCTGCCCATCTCTAACCTATCAGGAGGGATTCCCTAAGCAGGTACCAGAGACTTCAAGATTTATGTCAAGGGGCCTCGATTTATTGAATTAATGCTG
The DNA here is from genome assembly GCF_902729225.1 of Pteropus medius. Lineage (NCBI taxonomy): Eukaryota > Metazoa > Chordata > Mammalia > Chiroptera > Pteropodidae > Pteropus > Pteropus medius. Next base: position 4,639,343 of record NW_024343733.1, on the reverse strand, counting down.
CTGAGCAGAACTGTAGCTGTTAAACAGTGTGGAGATCTGGATTTTACAGCAATGTAACTAATAAGGCTATTAACACAAACTGGGCCTGCCGCCTGCATTTATAACACCATAAATCTCTCTTCCCACTGGAAGTATTTATGGGATGGCAGGTACTCAGAGTCCACTGCCTTTTCTGTACTCTGCTCTCAAGACTTGGCAAGGAAGAGGTGTGCCCAATAAGGGGGCTAGTCCGAAGGAAGGAGGGAGAGAACTGATCCTGAGCTGGTTCTCGGCCCCCATCCCTTACATCAACTGGAAATACCGGCCATGACCACAAACAGATGTAGGTTTTTAAAAATTATTCTTTATGCATTTATTTCCCGTTTGTGAAGCACTTACCATGTGCCAAGCCCTTTACAAATGTAGTGACTACGAATTTTCAAGCACCTTCTCAGGAAAGAAAATAGGGTAGCTTTCGTGCATGCATGTGTTCTGCTACTGAACTTAATTTCTGTCTTGAGCCCCCAAACTCTCTGAAGCAGAACATTTAATCCTGTCACTTCCAGCTAAACTCAATCATGTTCGTGATTCTTATTTTTCTCATTGATTTCAGGTTAAATCGAATCAGATTTTGGACTTTTCTCACTCCTTTCCTCTCAGTGGAGGAGAAGCCAGACTCCAGGGGGGATGTAAATGTCCCTGTGCCATCAGTGATGAGAGGCAGCCAGGTCTGTAAATGTCCTTTACTGGCACCCACTGAGTTGTAACCTGTGCCCCAGCGTCACCTTCCACAGTGGCTGATCCTTGGGATGGGGCACACCTCATCTAGCCCTCACATCCTTTTCTGCAACAGGTCGGGTGAAGCCTTGTGGAACTGCTGTGGCCACCCGTCCCCCGCTCCTTCATAATCCCCAAGTCCCACGGCCAGGGACCACGACACTCCAGGGCCACTGAAAAGACACTCTCTGGACTTCACTCTCCTGGCCATACCACCCACATGCCTATGGTCTCTCCAGCTAGTACACCGCAATGCCCCGAGGGCACTTGGGGACATTTCTACGAGGACTGCTGCCATCGCCCCTGGCTTGGCTTGCTTTTCTTCCTTTCCTTTCCTTTCCTTTCTTTCCCTTCCCTTCCCTTCCCTTTCTTTCTTTTCTTACAACACATTGAGACTTTCTCAGGCACCCATCTCGGATTTACAAAATATGCTTCATTTACTCCCACCAACAGCTCCATAAAGTCTATTACTATCCCCCTATCGTAGATATAGAAACCGAGGTCCAAAAGCTTAAGTCCCCTGTGTAAGGTCACATGGCCATTAAGAGGTGCGGCTAGATTTGAACCCAGACACAGGTACGTGTACACCTCATATTCTTCCTTAACATCATTTTGAAGGCTTTCACAAAAGCATATGTGTGTGATGCATTTTGTATACCCAGTTCCAACTGTTAAACCCTTAGCTTCTTCGGCATTATAAAAAATGCTGCTATGAACATCTTCAGAATTGTATCTCTGAGAGCATTTGTGATCATTTCCTTAGGATAAATTCCTAGACGTGAAACTGCAGTGTTAGGGGCTGTACCTATGCAAAAGGCTTTTGATGCATTTTATCAAATCGCTTTCTATAAAGCTTGTATGAATTTACCGTCCCACACCACTGTATAAGACTGTCTGCTTCTTCACATTTGTACCCTCCTTGGGTGTTGTCTGTCATTTTCTTACATATCTTTCAATTTCAGAGACGAGAAATGATGTTCCAAGGATAGTTTAATTTGCAATTTTCATTACAAATGAGGTTAAATCAATCACCTATTGAATAAACAGCTCTGACTGCAGCAAAGAGAAGGTGAATTGGGAGGAGTGCTGAGTTACCCACAAAGTTATGTATCAACACAAGGACCATATAGTAGAAGACAGCCACCCAGGAGGCAGCATGAATTGACACAGAACTGTCAGAAGAGGTCAAGGTCGAGTTCAAGGGAAAAGGGCTGTGTCTGTCTTGGAGCTTTCCAAAGGCAGACCTTGAGGAGGAGGTGTGATCCGAGCCTTGAACCGCAGAGAAGTGCCTTCACATCACTCAGTTCCTTTCCGCTCCCCAAGTGCTGGTTCCTTGGCCCCTTCCTTTAACTCTGCTAAGTCCTCATCCTCGCCTTTCAGGCTGTATCTCAAATGTCTCTTCCTCAGGAAAAGTGTCTCCGGCTCAAACAAGTTCATGCCCCAGATTATGGTCTCTCCCCATGCTCTGTACTTTAAAATACCCATTGCAATAATGAATTAACCGTGTTTGCAATTATTCACGTAATGTCCCTGGACTATAAGCTCTGGACTAGACTGTAAGCTCTGGGAGCCTAGACTGCATCCGTCTCGCTCATCTCTGGGTTTCCAAGACCTAACATGAAATCTGGAACATAAAGAGTTTGCTATTATCCAGCTCTTATGCCCAGCTCTACGTCTACCCTTCATTACTCCGTTTTGTGTTGCCAGTACTAGGTCTAGAAATGGCATTTCTGCTTTGCCGGCTAGACTTCTTTATGGTTCTATCAATAGGGGGAGATGTGAAGGCTGGAGGAGAGAGAAGAGACTTGCTCCTTCTTCCGCTTGGCATCCTATTCCTTTAAGCACCTCCTCAGCAAAACAATGCCTTCCAACCTCCCCATTCCCTACCCCTACCCTCCACCTCTGCCTTCCTCAAGCCCCACTTTGGCAAGGGTTCATCTCCAGTTGCTTTCAGCACTCCCAGCCTATTTGTGCTCTTTCACAGGTACCAGCAGAAACCGGGGGTGTCCCCTTATCAAAGGTCGAAGCCCCAGATCCATGGACCCCTCCTCCCAGCTTCTAGACGTGGATAGGAGCATCCACTATGGCAGTTTCTGCTGCCCCCAGTTATCGCATCTGGGCTATCTCATTGTTCTGCTCCTGAACATCCAATTCCTTATGTGAAACTCTCCCTGTTAAAATACCTAGTGTGGTTTCTGTCTTCCTCACTGGACCCTGATGATGCAGTAGATATTCAATTAACATTTCATTGAAGCCAGGAACCGTTCTGTCGTTAGAAAATGGTGTGAACAACTCATAGCAACATTGTGTGATTGAGGGTCTACTGTGTGCCTGGCATTGTGTGAGGTCCTGAAAGCCAAAGATGAAACAGAATGAGCCAGGAGTGCCCCCAAACACCTTAAGACAGAGAGTAGAACCCTCTTTCCTCCAACTCCATATCTAGATCGAAAGCCTCTTAAAAAGGGACAGCTGAAGCTAAAGAAACCTCCTGCTCTCTGCACTGTTTTTCAATGGGTCTCAGCATATTGGGGGAGAATTCTTTGTTGTGCAGGATGAGCTTTGCAAGAAGTTTAACATTTTTGGCCCCCTCAACTAGATGCTAACACCCCTCCTCCAGTCAACTTGTCAGCCAAAAATGCCCTCACACATTGACAAATGTCGCTTTGGCAGTGCCCACTCTTCCTAACCAGTACAAGGTCACCCGTTGAGGAGATAACCCTATGGGATGAAAAATGTGCTAATTATTTCTGACATTATCAGCCCCGGCAGAGAAACATTTAATAACTGTAGAAGATGGTATATAGTTCTGAGTGAGATCTGCAAATTAACCAAGACAACTAGCGGAATGAAATCCAACGGAGGGCGTGACAAGGTGCAGACTGGTAGGGTGGCCGGCGGAGGAAGAAGGCAGCTGGGAACCTAATTAGCCAGGACTGCTCATATGTGAGCTGCTGTGCTCCCAGCTGCCTCCTGACGCATGACATGTTGAGAATGAAATCATCAGGAAGCACTTACACACAGCCTCTTGTTAGAAATGGGTCCCCAGGAGGCTTAATCGGAAGAAGAAAAACAGGCAAGAGGTGGGGCATGGAAGAAGAGAAAAAGAGATGGTGGGTGGCACTTGACCGTGGGTCCCCCACACATATGGTGCCACCCAAGACGGGGCATTTTTGAAGGAATTGAGGTTTTCTCTACTTCACTCCTTCTCTTCCGCTCCACCCCTGGTGACTCGTAGAGCACTGGTTCTCAGCGAAGTAGGCTGGCACACTCTGATACATGGAAATTGATAACGAAATGTCAAAGTAACTTCACTGTGGTTAAAAATTATTAATCACAGTTTAGAAAACACCGAAGTCTGACAATGATTTTTCTCCCTTTCTTCTTTCTATATAATTTTTAAATTCTTTTAAAAAATTAAAATTGATTCAAATTATCTAATAATATCATTCTCTCACACTTATATTCCAATCTTCTGTCTTACATGGAAGAGAAAAAATGCAAAGTTCCTGGTATGGCTCACGACTCCAACCAATCTTATCTTCCCAACCTAATTACCAACTATGTTTGTCCTTTACTTCCTATACCCTTCACCCCCAAGCAAAGAAAGAAGTTTTGACTTTTGAGGTCAGCATAGCATACAGCATGATAATGGACACTGGAGTCAGATAGAACTGAGTTCTAATCCTCTCTTGGACAGTTAGTAGCTCTGGAAATAACAGGAAATTACTAACCACTCTGAGCCCTAGTTTTCCTCCCCACTGGATACAAACATTGGCATCTCAGCCTCTGGACCCTGGATGTTGCTGAGAAATGGGGAGCCTACTGCCGATGCTGCCAATCTTACAGGGCTGTTGTGGGGATCTCGGGAGACAAAGGACAGGAGGGTTCTTTGTAACATTAAATTATTATGTGCACAGATACTGTCGGGTCTTGGTTATTTGCAAATGGCTTATGCAATCCATTGATTATCTATGTCTGCCTCCCTGCTCTGCTTCTCCACAGATCCCAGATGGAAGAGCTGGCCAGGGTGGGTGAGTGGCGGCCTCCTGACTGCCTATCCATTCACCCCGTCCTCCCTCCCAACAGAAATCCAATTTTATTTACTTTCCCAACAGCCAAGTGCTTGAAATGGGGCTGGACCCTTCTCTACCCGAAGGCAGGGGCAGGGGGACAGGGAGCAAGATATGAGTCCTGACTGGTCAAAACCAATCACAGCAATTCCACTGCCCTTGTCAGTGACTGGCTGAAACATGGACATGCGACACAATTCTGACCAGTGGACATAAAGGGAAGTCTGCTGGGGGCTCAGGGAAATGAATTCCTTGCTCTCACAAAATCAATTGATAATGTTGACGTCTTGATGCTTGGAGCTCTTGTAGCCATCTCTGAACGTGAAGGGTAAAACATAAGGACAAAGCTAGCCACTGAGACTTTGAGAGCCTCAGTGTCTTTGACCTTCTAGAGCTTCCCTGCCTAGAGATGTCTTGGTATGTAGGATAACTCTGGTGATCATACATCCTAGTCAGCTGGGGCTGATATAACATAACTGCCATAGACTGAGTGGCTGGAGCAATATAAGTTTATGTCTCAGAGTTCTGGACGCTGGAAGCCCGAGATCACAGTGGTGGGGTTCTGGTGAGAATCCCCTTCTAGATTATAGAAGGCAGACTTCTCCATGTGTCCTTACATGATGCAAAAAAAAAGAGGGCTAGTGAGGACTCTGGCCTTTTCTTATGAGGGCGCTAACCCCAGTCATGAGTGCTCCAGCATCATGACCTAATTACCTCCCCCTAATCCCATCTCCAAATACCATTGCATAGGGAATTAGGCTTCAGCATTCAATCCATAATGAACCTGGTTTTCTGAACCGTTCCAGTTTACATTCATGCTAGAGTACTGTCTGATTTAGTATTTATCCTGAACAAAAGTTTCCTGGTTTGAATGATAAATTATATGATCTCCCTACTGATAATAAATGTCCTTATTATTTTAGTCACTGAGTTAAGTTTACTCTATGCAGCCAAAATATTCTAATTAATACAGGACTAGAGAGAGGTACAGAGGATGTATATATACATATGTATGCCCATTTATGTATACAAACATGCATGACTATATATGGAATGCATGCTTTGTGGAAACCAGGAAAAAAAAGTGAGAAAGAAACAAACAGCGACATTATAATCTGAGAACTCATCTTCTCCCAAATGTCTCATGAACCTTCAAGGCCGAGCGTGTGTGCCTCCCCTATTCCCACACTCTTTATTTTCACTACTGTCTCAGGCAGCGAAATCCTGATCCCTCTTGATGCATGTAGCTCTTTAACTTTCCCCAGAGTTATGAATCCGTTGTCAGAAACCACATATGCACGTCCTTATTCTCACTCTCTCCTTCATCCGTCCTTCCCCAGTCACTCCATTAATGGCTTCAATTTGCCAGGTGCTCTCTCCTCTTACACTGTCATCAGCAAGGTAGGGCCGTCTTGGCCATGGTCACAGAGAAAACTGAGATGTCTGCTGATGTAGTGTGTCAAACAAGTGCCCTGCTAGCTTTGCTATCATCTGCTAAGCCTCATCTATTATCTTAGCTGATTTGAGACAAGGTTTCAAGGTAAACCTAGCAGGCAAGGTAAACTCTAAGGTAAGACAAAAGTAAGTTAGAACTCTTGATACCTGCCTAGCCTGGAAATGGCCCCTGCAGATAAACTTTCTCTCTCTCTCTCTTTTATTGCTCACCTGATGCAAACCCAAGTGTCTGAACACAAGCTATGACCAACCAAGGTCAGGAGAATCTGGACTTGGAGATGGAATCAAGGAATTCAGAAGACTATTTCTATTACTTTTTCCAAATCAATGAAACAAGCACTCTTCTACTGGTAGGGGTATAAAAAGTTATGATGGTTTGGAGAGGGCAATATGATAGTAGGAACAATTAAGAGTGTTCATACACTTTGATTCAACCGTCTAATTTCTATGAATTATCCGAAAGAAACAGGGGGGCAAATATATATGTATATCACAATGTTCATCATATCGCTGGAGTAGAAAACAATTATAAGCACTCATTGGCAGAGGATTGGTGAAATAACTTACGATATATCTATGTTGTGGAGCACGGCACAGTTATTCTCATATGAACACTTGTTAAACTGTCCTGGACAGGTGAGTGTAAACTGGCACAACTGTTCTGGAGGATAATCTGGCAATATGATCAAAAGAGCCTTAAAAATGTTCACACCACTTGAAATAGTCACAAATGCTGTTCACAGTGTTTCTGGCTCTCCACCATTCAGACATGGTAGAATTAAATTTCGTGGCCTTCTGGTGATTATACAACTAGTTCTTATTCACGTGACTGGTTCTGGCTAATGAGTTGTAAGAGGAAGTGGTGAGTACCTCTTCCAGGCCAGAGCACTGAATCATCAGTATAACACCCAGAGAACTCTCTTCTTCTTCCATGGTGACTAGCAATGTTTAAAATGATGGCAGCTCCATCAGCCTTGGTCCTAGAGTCAGAAGACATAAGCATAACTCAGTGGGAAATAAGCCTTTGTTGTTTTAAGATTTTTAGAGTTGTTCGTTACTGCAGCATATCCCAGCTATGCTGACTGATACACCCTCTAACCTAACATGCCCACCTCTAGAATTATATCATAAGCAAACACTTGCACACATGCATAGAAACGTTAAAGGATATTTTGTATACATAGATACATGTTTAAGGATATTAATCACCAAATTGCTCTCGATACACACCTACAAAAACACACAGCAGTAAGTCCTACAGCACACCCACAATACCAAGACAGCTAGGTCAGAAGGCATGTCAGCATCATCCACACACTATGACATTTCCTAAAAAGACCTGGGCCCCAATGTGAAACCAATCCAGCTTCCTCCCGCCCTCCATCATAATGAATTACCTTCAGAGCTCCCAGAGCCCAACAAGTGGACTTTATTCAAGGACTCCTTACTCCATCAAAGATGTTCTAATAATATTAAATTTCAAAAGGTAAGAGTTAGAACCTCAATCTCATTTTCTCCCCAGAATCTCTGAGGTTCATATGCAAATTTACCCAACTCCTCCCCATAAGTCATCAAGGGGAGAAAAAAGCCTTTATCTACCTCAAAACATACCTGCTATGTTCTTCCCCTGGAACAATGGCTCACTTTGCATCTACATAACCTACTCAAGCAAAGTCTCCACCTCTAGAAAAAAAGCAGCTGAAAACGTAGCAACTTCTCTCCACACTGAAGAAAATTGGTTTTTAAGTTTACCAATCATTACGCCATCCTTATTATTATGAATGCTGTTGAGCATATTGACAACGATGAGAAATAAAATGATAAGGATGAAGCAGAGAGAAGCGATGTGTTTTACCATCCAGATTAGAATTTGCCTTGGAGGTGTGTCAGGATGCCCCTTTTAGCAGCAGATCTTCACATTTTAATGGCCCCACTGGGTACACCTTCTGAGCCCTAGAAAGTAGTTGGCGAGAAGAATAAGCAGAAGGAAGAGTCCCTTGAAGCTCCCAAAGGGACGGTTGCTCAGTTGCTAGAAGACCTTGCGTAGTTGCTGGCGGTGGCAACTGTGGCAGTGGTCGGAGCGATGGGGGGTGACAGCAGTGGGGATATAGGGAAACAGAGGAGACCCGCTCATCAGCCCAATCCTGACCTCTCAATTCGCAAGGCTGAATTAATGTGACAGTGATGGGCATTAATATTAACTAGGATTTAATATTTTATAGCCAGTCGCTTGCTCCAGAAATGGATTGAAAATGGAGAGGTCAGCTATCGTCGGCGAAAACAAGCAACTCAAAGCAACACGAGAAGAAAAGGGAAGCACCAGGGGAGCAGTCAAAGCAATGAGTAGAGAGGACAGCCCACTCTGCGATGAGAGCTGAGGATCTTGGGGTACCTGCCTTTGTGTAGGACAGAACATCTGGTAAACCATTCTCTTCATTCTAGAACATTCTACCTCTGTTAACTCACCTATCTCTCCTTCCCTGTAGGGCAAGAAAGATAGAGAACATACCCTTTTATGCTTGGAGAGCCAAAGGAAGCCTTCAGGTGGTAAATCAAGTTGGGGCAAGACAACCATGCAAGACCAGGACTAGAATCTAGTCACTGGCTATCCTTGAGATACCTCCATTCTGGAAACAGGTGACCCCAACTAAGTATCACGGTTTTCCCCCACAGAGCCTTCAGAAAAGTAGGCTGTAAGCTGGACTGGAAGCTCTGTGAGGGCAGAGACCAGAACTATCTTGATCACTAATATTTCCCAAGAACTGGAAAAATGCCTACGTGGTCGGAGCTCAACAATTTTTGAAAGATGAACAAATGAATGGATAAACATATAGGGTCTTGTATTTGAAAAGGTACCATAGTCAAGTAATTGCAGAAAGCCTGCAGATCCTAGCTCTCTCTCGGAGAATTACAGTGTCATAGCAGAGAAGCCTTTCCCTAATTCTGTTTATCACAAAAGGTCTCAATTTATTTGAACATATTAACCTTCACCTCTTTTGGAATGTTTTAACTCTATTTCTATGGGACATGCTGATATGTGGAATTACAATAAAGTGGAAAAAGCAAGAAATTTAGAATCAGACAAAACAAGATTCAAATCACAACTTTACCACTTTCCAGCTGAGTTATTTTGAAAAGGCTGCTCAATCTCTCTGAGCCTTAGTTTCCTCATCTGTGTCATGTAAACTATAGCAATGCCTCCTTTACGTACCTCATGGGAATTGTTGTAAGAATTAAATGAAATACTACACATGGAAATTAATCAGTTGCACATCGTGGTTGTTGCTATTTCTAAAAGCCAGTGTCGTGTCAAGTTGATATCGCCCAAAGCTATTTCCAGTTCAGTTTCAGATCCTACTAAATATGTGCCAAAGTCTGATCTCTGGGAGTTTCTTGGGACTTGAAGATACACTTTTAGGTACCGACGAGTCTTACTATCACAGAAAATTAATAACAGAGTTTTTTTTTAATGTCACTTGAAACACTGTGGTACATCTAGGTCATTCATAATGCCTTCATCTCTTGCCACTTCCAGGCTGGAAATTGCAGGCTGGAAAGCCAAATACTCAATTTACAGATTCCTTTGAAGATAGGGGAGTTATGGCCTATGAAATATAAGAAGACATCTTCAGTGAGTCTTCTGGGAAAGGGTTTGATTCTCTGATTTAACAGAGTCAGACAAGACTAGCGCATCTTCCTCCCCACTCACTTCTTGAATGGAGTGCAGATATGAAGGCTGGAACAGCAACAGCCATCTTGTAACCTTGAGGGAAAATACAAGAGAATTACAGGGGCATCATTCTGAAATTATTGAGCCAATGCACCAGAGCCAGAAACCATCTTCCCTCAAATTTGTATGACTAAAAAGAATTAAATCACTATAGTCAGATTTATGCTACTTGCAGCTGAATAAATTCTACCTGATAAAAATAGTAGGAAAAGGGGTTCAATTGGGACTTTGCCTTTAAAATCAAACTTAAAATTATAAAAATATGCTTTATCTCATATTAAAACAAATTTAGGTTATAATTAAGTGGCTCTATAATTCTATTCCCCAATTCTTAGAACCAAGAATGTATTATTGATTTATTTGGTACAGAGCATAATTCTTCTAATGAAATTATATCCCAGATTAATGTGGAAATGCTTCTCATATTTAACTTTGACAGCAAGTTTATTAGTATGAGCTTCATCAATTCTCCCACAAGTCTCTTTTAATCCTTTGCTATTCTCGTCCCTTATACTTGCAGATCTCATTGTGGGGTCATCATTGTGGACTCTTCTCTTCTTTAATTGCCTAATTCTGCCAGGTGCTCAGTCGTCAAGGGCTTTGCATGAGATTTGACCAGCTCACCAGCATCACTGTCATCAGCTTCATGAAATCCTGCTTCTTAGGCAAGATTGGCAGTTCCACTTCGCTGTCCATGTGCACTTTATTTCCTTAACACTGTTGGGTGTTTACAATATTCGATAATTGAGGAAGAGGCTGACTGAGACACAGACTAGTGTTGAGGGAAGAAATATCTGTGTGTGGACTGATTTCTTAAGTGGACGATCCATTAGTGAATATTTTCATGCACTGATGTCATTCAAAAGTCTACGGTTGATGTTCACCTTGATAAAGCCACCGAGGCAACAGACTGAGAGTCAGAAGACCTGTGCTTCAGTTCCACCTCTGTGCCTGATTTGCTGTGTAACCCTGGGCACGTCACTTCCCCTCGCTGGGACTCAGTTTCATTTTCCTCAACTGCAAAATGACTGGACCGTGTACCTTATAAGGTTCTTCAACTCCTGAAAAGTCTATTGTCCTGCAAACAACTGACAATGAGTCAGGGTGGCAAGCTTGAGTCCAAAAGCTAAGAACCTCGGAAAAGGGTGACAGAAAACCCCGAACAAGGTTATTTGCTAAATCTGACTCGGGCTGCATATGTTCATTTGGAGGATGCCCTCAATCTCTTAGCAGCAGAGAAACTAATTAGATTTAATAATAAGACAAGGCTGATAAATGAAAGTACACGAGAAATAACACATTGCTGAAGATTAACACATGTTCTGGTCTGTCCTCATAATAAAACCAGGGCCCCCATTTATCCAGAAATCTCTGACCTAGACAGAGTGAGAGGAATACACAGCTCATTCACCTAGAGTAAGGATTTCATCTCAAAGGAAAAACAAGGAATAGAAGCACAATTTAGAGACAAAGTAATATAAGTGGTAAAGGTCAATCTTACCCCATCACCTACCTAATTCTTAATGCTCGCAAAGCCCTAATGTTTAAAATTATTGGGTGGTTCTCCACTCCACCCTCATTTTTCACTGTTTCATTCCTTTTACTCCATATTTCAAGGAATTTAATATTTTAAATATTCCATTTACACTGAACTCTTTCTCACTTCCATGGTTGTATTTCTTCTGTACTTCTTAGAATTCGCTTTCCTACCTTCCGCCCTATCCCAAAGCCAAACTATTTACGGTTCTCTGAGCATGCCCCTTCCAGCCTCTATATTTTTGTAAATGCTGTGCCCTCTTCCAAGGACACTTTATCAATTATAATACATTTGACTACAATTAACAGAATACTCAACTGAAAATAGCTTAAACCTTGTTGACACCAGGGACCGGTTCTCCTATGAGAATCTGATGCCTGATGATCTGAGGTGGAGCTGAGGCGGTGATGCTAGCACTGGGGAGCAGCTGACAATACAGATGAAGCTTTGCTTGCCTGCCGGCTGCTCACCTCCTGCTGTGCAGCCCGGTTCCTAACAGGCCACCTAGGACCTTAGGACCTTACCTGTTCAGAGGCCCAGGGGTTGGGAAGCCCTGGCTTAAACATTAAAGGACTTTAAATACTTTGTTCAATAGCTCAACATCCTCAGGCTTGATACCACCTTTCCTCCCCCATCCCTACCCACCCCTGTCAGGGTGGCATAACGGCTGTCACAATTCCAGGCATCACAACTCACATAACAGCATCCAACGACATTCGAAAGAGAACTTGATCTTCTCAAATTTCTTTTTAGGAAGAAAAGCACCTTTCCCAGAAGGTTCTGCCTCTGGCAGAATTTTCCCCAAATTTCGCTGGCCAGAAAAGTCCTTAAACTTCCCAGGAGTCAAACTCATCAAACACTTACCCTCCACTCCATTCCCAAATGCCGCCAGGTCTTCTCCTAGCCTCGTACTGACTTTAATTTTCATTTAGCAGCATTTACTGAATATTACTAAGTGCTAGGCACTCTGCTAAGCACTCTATACACATTACCTTATGTAGCCCTTAGAATTGTGTGAGGTAAGCATTGTTATCCCCATTTTAAAGTTGAGACAAAGGCACAGAAAGGTTAAGCAGCTTGCCTGAGGACACACAGCTAGAAAGAGGTAGAGCCGGGATTCAAATTCAAGAATGTTCAACTCCAAAGCCCGAGGCTCTCAGCCACCCTTGGTCCTTCTCACTCCTCTCTCCTCTTGACATTCTTTTGCCCCTCACTGGCTTCTTTTCTTCACACAGTGGAAGTCTCCCTGTCTAATGGAGCCTTTCCCTCTGATGAGCAACATTTTCAGATCTTCCCTATAATTAAAGAAAAATGAGAGCCATTTCCCTTCACCTTATTCTCTCCTCAATCTATCAAACTTCACAAAAGCGCCTCTTCACACTTACTGATTCCACATCCTCAGCACACTAAATTTACTCTTCGCTTCATCTAGCATCCTCCCCCGCCTCCCCTGAAACTCTCTGCCCAAGGTTATCAACAAGAGCCAACCGAACCGCTTCTCCCCATGCTCCCTCCTCCTGAACCTGATCAATTGGCAGAGTGACCTGGACTTGACAGATTGGCAGGGTAACCTGAATCTGATCGATTGGCTGCCCAGCGCTCCAGTCTGTGTGGGACTCTAAAACATCATGGGAAGTGTAACAAATGAAGAAAATTGTGTTTACCTCTCAGAACTTTTCTTCGAGATAGTACCATGTGCAGTTGGAAAGTAAACTTTGATAAGTTACTCCGGGAAGGACTGGGAGGCGTCCCCAAGAATTGTGCCACAATAACAAATGCTTTCCCTGGCGCCCTCCTATGAGGGTTGGTCTCTTTAACTGTGGAGCTTTTGTTTTGCTGAATATGGAACGCAAGCCTGGAGCCAGAGCTAATTGCTTGGGTCAATAGAAGAGGGGCCTTTGCCCACACTCAGTGTTCAGGCTCTCCTACAAATGAATGCCAAGCAAATATTTAAAGAACATAAGTTTGAATCATTAACCTACCTTATGGAGCCACCTTTCTCAGTCCAGATCTGTCTGCTGTATGTAATATGACTGATTCATTTTCTTCTCTCTTTGCAGGTCTGGTATGTTTTCTTCTAAACCCCAGCATCACAATGGTTTGTCCTTTGTCTCTCTGTCTCTCTAACTGTCTGTCTGTCTGTCTGTGTCTCTGTCTCTCTCTGTCTCTCTCTCTCTCTCCTCTGTATCATTGGTTCCTCTGTCTCTTCCTACCCCTGCTGTGGGGATATTTCTCTAGATTCTGACTTCAGACTCCTCTCTCCACATCTTCTGATCGCAACCTTTCTCAGGTGTATTAGTTATCTACTGCTGCATAACAAAGCACCCCAAATTTTGGCAGCTGAAAACAACAAACATTTGCTCTCTCACAGTTTCTTCTTGTCAGAAATCAAGGAGTGGCATGGCAGGTGATTCTGCCTCAAGGTCCCTTATGAGGCTGCAGTCAAGGTGTTGGCCAAGACTTCGGTCATCTCAATCCCAAGGCATAGCCAGGAGAGCGTACACTTCTAAGCTCATTTGTGTGGCTGCTGGCACTCTTCAGTTCCTCGTCACACATGCTTCTCCACTGGACTGCAACAATACATCGCAGTGGGCTTCCCAAGGGTGAGTGATCCAAGAGGAAGCACCCAAGATGGAAGCCACAGCCTTTTTATAACCTAACCCCAGAAGTGACATCTCATCACTTCTGCCATATTCTATACATCAATAGTCCTATCCACTCTCAAAAGGAAGAGATTACACAAGGGCACACATGCCAGGCGGTAGAGATCACGGGGGCCATCCCAGGGGCTATGTACCACCCAGGGCTCTCACATCAAGTCTGTGAGAGAGTCCACTTCTGTCATAACCCTTTTACCTCTCTATTCCCAAGTGTCTGCTAATTCATTCCATATGGACATGGGAGATGGCTGTTAGCTCATGTTCTATTACAACAAACCCGCTTTTTCGTGTGTGTTCTCTTAAAGCAGCTCAGTTCGCCTCCTCTGTTTCATCAGTTGTCAACTGATGGCATAGCTGTTCTCCTAGGCCCTGGATATTTAGGCTTCTGGATCATTCTCTATTCTTAAATTCAACAAAAATCCTTATGTCGCCATTTATTAAGCCCCTGGTATGTGCCAGGCTCTTTCATAGACATTATCTTATTTAATTTTTGCAGCACTGTAAGGTGGACATTATCACCCCTATTTTGCAGGTAAATGAACTCGTATTTCTTTCAAAGGCAAATAGATTTCTTGGAGTTTGGTCTTGTTCTATGCACTAAGAAACGGCAATGAATAAGATAGGTACAGTCCCTTGGGGAACTTATAACCTTGCAGAGGAGAATTTTCCTGTACTAAGTAGCCCATGGCTGAGATTACGTTGTGTACAGTTAACAGCTATGGTTTGGAATAAAGCAGACCTAGGTCCAAGTGTCGGTTTAGCCATTTACCAGATAGGTGACCTTGGGCAAGTTACTGAAATTTCCAGGCCTCAGCTCCCTTCTCCATCAAAATAATAGTGCTTACTTCATGCAGTTTTTTTTGAATATTAAATGCGATGATTCAAATAATCCATATGGCATAGGGCCTAGCACATCAGGGTTTAACAAAAAGGAGGTTTCGATGATGACAAATTATGATGACAAATGTGATGATGAGAGGTATTTACCCGACTCACAGCAACGATAATCACTAACATTTATGGAGAGCCGTTATGTGTCGGACACTTTTCTAAGTACAACACATGCTATAACTCAATCATCAAAGCAACTCTATGAATTAGACATATTATTATGTCCATTTTACTTATGAGGAACTGAGGCACAAAGAAGTTAAGTAACTTGGCCAAGGATACAAAGCCAGCAAAGGGCAGAAACAGAATTTGGACACAGGTAGACGAACCTCAAGGCCAAGAACTTGATAGAATTTTAGAAGTAGAAATGCCTAAAAAACCCAGTGTTCGGGGAACCATAGTGGTGTGTGTGTCTGTCTGTCCCTGTGTATAACTATGTGTATGTATCTCTGAGCACATACGTATGTGTGAGTGACTCTGCAGGTAGGATTAGGCACATGGCTGAGCACAGGTTTTAGACTGAGTCTGTATTATGTGTTCATTCTCATTCGGTACTGGGTAAAAAGAAAAAAAATTGCATTCTAGGTCACATTTTGCATTGTCTTTGCACGTGGGCATGCAGCTTTTGATTGTGAAAATTCTTGCTTGTTTGTTTTTCTTGAAATTCTCCTCTTCCTAAAGCATGATCCCTGCTTATTGTTCAGGGAATGATGAAAGAGCCCCCATTGGCAAAATGAAACCTGCCTCTTAAGGGCACATAAAAAGAACTACAGTAAAGAAGACAAATGAATTACACAGTATTTCATTCCAACACACTCTATATATTTCTATAACATTATTGGAAGAATAACTCTGTGGGAGGCAGGTTCTATAGTTGGCCTGCTAGTGTGCCACTCGCCCATCCCCAGCCTTGGTGTCTTCATCACAATGGTTTGACAATTTGTACACCTCCCTGCTTCCAAGGATGTCTCCATTTGGAAATGACCAGTTCTGGCATCAACAAAACTCACCTGTCATGTCTCTCCCTCTTTCTTTCCTCAGTACCTTACCTTAGGTTTTTCTCCTCCCCTCCCATTTATAACTCTCCCCTTCCCCCCTCTGTTTCTTCCTTCTGCTTCCCAACTTTACTCATAAAATTAGGAAGTAGGAATGGTTAAGAGGTAGGGAATTGGTGTCAGACGCATTGGTGTCAAATCATTTCATCCATCTGCCCCTTACTACCTATGTGACCTCGAGCAAGTGGTTTAACCTCTTAGAGTCTCAGGTCCTTCAGCTGATAAATGAGGGTTACTGTGAGCATTAAATGAAATATGTAAGTAAGATACTTAGAATAGTGCTTGACACATGGTAAGCATTAAATATATATTAGAACGATTAAATTCATAATAAATCACTATGGGGACTCAAAATAATTTCTTGATTGAATTGTTATATGTTTCTTAAGAACAGATCACTGATCAAGAATGAATTTATTCTGGCATTATGCAAAGGTAGAGAAGAGAGACCAAGGTCAGTTGAGCTCTACAACATACTGGCTCTGTGACCTTGGGTGAGAGACTTAAGTTCTCTAGGCATCAGTTTCTTCAGCTGTCATATGGAGACAATAGTCCCCGTCTCTCAGGCTGATATAAGGGATTAGATTTTAGCTTTTGGGTCAAAGTCCAGTGCACAGTAAGTGGAGATTAAGTGGTTATTATTAGAATTAGGGTTTACCCTTCCCTTTGCTGTCTATGAACTCTCCTTGCCCATTTTCAGCCCTGTTCTCTCTCTACTTAGCTTTTAACTCTCCTCACTCACTATTCACACACAGAACTAGAAAAATTCACTGGAGTATTTGTTTATTCAATGCTGTGTCTACTATCCATTGCGGTCTAACAAAACAACCCAAAACCAGGGGCCTAAAATAACCACAATAAATGTATTTTTGCTCGCCAATCTGCAATTTGGGCAGGGCATGGCCAAGATGACTAGTAGCAGGTAAGTCAGCCCAATGGAGAACTCACCCATTACACCGACGAGGAAACGGGCTCACAGAGGTTAACCAACTTACCAAGATGACATGGCAACTGAGTGGCAGAGTGGAGCCTGCAGTGGAGAGCAACTGGGAAAACCAAGCCCTTTCTTCCAAGTCTTTTTGAAAGGTCATCCATCCCTCTCTGGCCTGTCTCTCTAATTAAGACCAATCCATCTAGTGACTTGTTCCTTGAAGGCTGCTGTGAAGGCATTTTAGCAATAATCCTGTCCTTGAGAGATGACTTTGCCTTGACATTCCATCTTCCTGATGGAATTTTTGGTTCCACCCCTTCCTCAAGCCGGTTTAATTGCCAAGACTGTAGAGAAAATCTCACCATCTCTTCAGTTCACCCAGCAGGACCCAAACCCTTAACAAGACAACTCTCTGACAAAGTATGTTATATGGCCACAGACAAAACTTTCCTAGCAGAGGATTGGAAAGAAAAAAAAAAATTGAAAGAAGAATGGAGAGGGGAGACAAAGAGAGATTTCTTTCCATTGATTTCTTTGCCAATGAGAAGTCTTTAAAAAAAATCACTTTTTAGCTGCAGCCCTCAGATGCATGAGCTGTTACACTGAGGGAGGGAGAACAAAAATCAAACTCTGAGTCACATCAAACTGTGATCTTTCATTCATCTGAATAGGCAGCCATCTTGGTAAACATTAGAAATTCAAACAAAAGACAGAGGGAATATCTGAGGTAGAGTGGGCCTTGGGCAAAAATGTAAGGTTGGCAAAGTCTGACTTCAGAACCCCACAGTGCGCCATCCTCCCCCCTGCTCCCCACCGTCTGCAGAATCTGCCTTGATCTAGGTGAGGGAAAGAGGAAGTCGGCATTGCCTCCCTCTCAGCTTCTCCTCTGGCTTCCTGGTAGACCTCCTGTCACATATCCCATTACTGTTCTCTGGTGCTAGCAACTGACCTCCAGTTGGTGCTGATAATGAAACCAACTGTTAATTAACTGATAAGGAAATCTAAGCTGTAGGTATCCTCTCCCCACCAATCCAAGGATATTTAATATTTGGAAAAGGCAGCTCTTGGAGAGCTCAAAGTCATTAAGACACAGACTCTGTGATGGAGGACTGGTAGGTGATGTGTTGATTAAGGGGTATGGTTGGTGCTGGGAAGTGCTGCTAAGCTGCCCCTTCAGAAATGAAGGACATGTTATCGTAACTGCTGAAGTATTTTTAAGAGAGAGCCCTTTGCAGTCAGCCCCGTTGAGGGATGCTTCAGCTAATGAGAGCTACTTTATCCAAGGTCATTCCCAAGGTCATGCCCGCTTCCCAGGGCAGCCTGCACCCAACTACTAATTAACAGAGGGTATGAAGGCCCAGCCTTCTTGCTGAGACAACTTCAGAGACAAGTTTGGAAGATCATCCCATCTTTAGAACTCCCCCTAAGGTTGGCCAAGGTTTCTGTCGAGATTAAATTACAGCTCTATTTCCTCCTCTTTTTAATCCTGCTTCCTTTCCTCCTCTCCATAGATACTGATCTCAAGAGCTCACCCTAACAAACCTCCTGCATGCCAATCCTTATCTCAAAGCCTGCTTCTCCAAGGAATTCAACTTGTAACAGGGCAGTAGGAGAAGAGCCTTCTTTGGCAGAGCCAACGTGTTGCATAATTCCAGGAGGCACGGCTTCCATTGCACTTTTTGGAAATGGTATTCCCTAGAATTGTGCAGTCTTAAAGCCCCGCTTCCTGTCAGTGCCTGAGATCATACCAAACATTCCATAAGCATAAGTGAGCACCCAGCTCTCTACATTACCAACCTCTCAGGCTGGCTCTTGCAGGCACATGATTCTTTCACTGTGGCCTGTTTTTGCCACTCAGAGCTTTGCAGTGTGCCTTCTCTGCACCACTGTCTGGCCTGCCAAGCTATCGGCCCACATCCTGACACTTTTTCCACATCTGTTCCTCCTCAGAATGTGCAAGTTCTATGTTTGCCACTATGTGGTACTGGGCAAATATTTACCCCCAGAGCCTCCATTTCCTCACCTTTGACGTGGCAGAGACTGATGATTAGCTCTCAATATCCATTATTTCTTCTTTCCTTTCCCAGAGCATATGGCCATCCGTGTAGAAATTTCCCAACCTGCCCTGCAGCTAGATGTCATGTGACCACATTCTGACCTATGAAATGTGATAATAACTGCATGGTATACATAACTTCTATAAAAGCGAGCTGTTTTCTCTCCATATTCCCTTTCTCCTTTCTGTTGGCTATGAAATTAGAGGTGGAACAGCTGCCTTGAATTCATAAATGGAAGCCTGTTTCAAACCAAACTGCCAGTTACGTGAGTGAGAAATGAGCTTCTACCTTGTTTAAGTCACTGTACTTGGGGGCCTCTTGGTTATAGAATTTTAGCTTGTATCATAGCCAATATATGTAACAAGAAGATAATAATCCCTACCTCACAGATTTCCTAATATCTAATCACCATCAATGAGCTTTTCTTTACCTTTTTCTGTTGAATCTCACCTCTAAAATGAAGGATTTAAAAATAACTGATATCAAGAAATAAAGAATGACACAAGGAAAGATCCTGAGCTCAGAGCCATTGAGTTCACCTTACACAAGCTCTGTAACCCAGGGCCAAGTCACTTAACATTTCTGTGCATTTCTTTAACTATAAAAGATAAAAATGGTAGTTACCTCAAAGGGTTGTGAAAGTCAAATGATAAAACGTATGAAACAAGCTTATGTAAACACATGTTACATGATGGGTGCTATTTTTGTATAAACAGACTCTCAATCAAGGTTAGCTATTATTATTAGAGAGGCTGCTTTGCCTAAGAGCTATGAGCATATGCTCTGGAACCAGGCAGTCTGGATTTGAATCCAAGCTCCCCCACTTGCAATATGTATGAACTTAGGTGGTTTACTAAATCTCTCTGGGTCTTAATTTCTACCTATATGAAATAGAGATTATAACAGTATCTACCCTCCCAGGTTCATCATAAGAATTTAATAAGCTGATAATTTTAAAGTTCTAGTAGAATGCCTAGGAGGTGGCAAGTCAATAAATTCTACCTATTGATTATCATTATCAAAGACTCTTTTCAGGGCTGATTTGTTAGGACTCTTTACAAAACTGGAAAGCAACTAAAGTCTTACTTAACCAAGGGATACTGCACTTGCCAGTGCTCTCTGAAAAATGAGATTTGTCCACGCTGATTCGCTGTTAGCTGAAATCCTCAATACTAGAACCATACCTCTAAACTAAGGTGTGTTTTCATTAAAATCCTGGCCCTAAACCAAAATATATTGACAGAAAGTGAAGCTACTTGGCATATTTTATAATTCAGTGGAAATCCACTCAGTCATTTATTCATTTTAACATTTTTCTAAGCAGCTATAAGCACGGTTCAAGACTCTTAACATATTTAAAAAAATAACAGAAATCAGTTTCCCCAGACTACAATCTCAGATTAAAAAACAAAAAAAAAAAAAACAACAACAAAAAAAAACAATGAAAGACACTTGATTGCCTCAGCAATATCTATTCCCCTTCTTTCTTGGCAGCAGAATCAAAATCTGTTTGAAATAGTAAAGTGTCAAACTCCAGTCAATGGCTCATGATTATTCCCTCTTCTCAGTCTTTCTTGCAGCTAAGGATGGTCATGTGACCCAGATACAACCAACGAATGTCAACAAAAACTACTCAGGGACAGTCCTGAGAAGGCATTTGCTTTTCCCTGTCCTTCTACTTTCTGCCTTGGACATATAAGACATGTCTGAAACTAAAGCAGCTATCACATGATCTTAAGATAACAAACATGAAGGCAGAGAAAAGAACAGATAAACTGGCCCTGACATCCCCAAGCCACTCACTGAACCATTAGTAACCATTTACCTCCTGACATCTTGTTATAAGTTATTGTACATGAGTTTTACTTGCAGCTAAAAATACTCCTAACTATATAGGTTCTTCCACAGAATACGGAGCTGTAGCAGGCAGACCTCGATAGTAGATTCCAGGACATAGCATCTCCATGTGGGGATGCTTTGAAAGATGTAAAGAGAGTACTTAAACTAAATAATCCCTACTTCCTCATTTTACCTGTGGCCATCATCTGATGCAACCTAGTCTTTGGTGAATTACCTCATCATGGATCTAAGTGACTTCTTGATAGTCCTAAGGGGTACGATTCACCTAGCAGCATAGAGACAATGTGGTCCCTGCCCTCAAATAACAGCCCTAATCGATTTGGGCAGCCACTCACTCTAGCCCACAGCTTTTTCCCTTTCCCATCATTTCTGTTCCAGCACAAAGTGTTTCTGTCCCAAAGGTTTCCTATGCCTTTTTAACTCTGCAATCACCCAGCAGTTGGTAAGACCCTATTAATATTTCAGCTCATTCTTCAATTGTAGGGCCATGATACTCACTGAACACAAACCATCTATTTGTCTACCACAAAATGCACCCAAGTGTCTGAAAATGCCCTTCTGGTTACAAAATAAGACAGTACTTCTGGACCTTGGAGAGTACCCTGCAAACACCCTTCAAGGTCAACAAAAGGTCAATTTCTTCAGGACCTCTTATACAATTCAGGGCATGGCACTGCCTCTTCTTGACATTATTAACTAGGGGAAAGAAAAAAAAAACACTGACTGGAACAAGACAGCCAGTTCTTTTTCCTGAAATATAGCAATCATCTTCAGAAGGAGCTTTAAAAAATGCTTATATTTAGTAAGATTAAGATAATAATCATAAGCATTCACTGAGCATCTGATATGTGCCAGAAATGTAAGATACTATTGTTGACATTTCATAGAGAATCAGAGAAGTAATAAGCTACCACAATATAGAACACGAGCTAAATGCCAGACAGTCTACTAAGCTATATATATCTATATCTATAGAGACATATATAGATATTGGTTATATATCACTTAAATATATATTTATACACATGCACAAAATCCTATGGATTTCTACAGATATATTTTTGCTATACTGATCTATTATGTTCTTAAACTGGATAAAAATAATTTAGGTAGTGAGAGATACTTCTACTTTTAGCCTCGTTTTATGTAAAGATTTGCTCTTAATAGCAGTTCCAGAATTTAATCCAGGCAGTCTGACCACACTTAAGGTGACTATATAATTTACTGTGCAAAACACCACTCTTTTGAGGGTGAAAAGGGTGCTATTAATGATAAGGCCAGAATAGCAGGTGTGAAGCAGGACAGTCCCAAGTAAACCAGAATATATGGTCACTCTAAGGACCTCAATGAAATAACGTATTGAAAGCATTTCTCAATGCGCCTGAAATGTAGTATGTACTCGAGATATTTTAGCTGTTTTTATTATTACCCATCTCTCAGGGTCATTGTGAGACTCTCATGAGATGCAAGGTGTAAAAGTGGTCCAGATATACAGAGTATCTTCAAGGGTTTCCTTGACGTGCCCGCTCCATTCTGTCCTCTTGCTTTGGAAGGAAGCATCAGATTCGGCACATGACATCTGTCCCATGTGAGCAATGCACAGCCAGAAGAATGTGAGATGACTCAAGGTTGATGAATGGCCAACCAATGAACTGCTGAGACTGGCTCAAACACCCAACTACTGCATGCCAAGAAAAAAAGCTGGGGCTTCTGGAGCAGCCATTGATGTCTGTCTGGGAATCTGATACCTCAGCTAAATTCGGACTGGCGGTCGATAGAGACTCCTCTGGAGACCTCACTCGAGCATGTTCTCTTAGCTCACTGGCATGACATTTTGCAGTGGCAAGACCTTTATTCAATGGCACTGCTCCTGTTTCTAAGCAGTTATCTGAAGTTTTCCAGTTTTACCTCCACTCTCTTCTATGTCTTACATCACCTCCTCTTGCAGCAAGGAAAAAATTTTATCAATGCCCACTTTCCTCAAAGTGAGATTAACAGATACCAAATCATGAAATCATGGAAAATCTAGATAGAGCCAATTGCTTTAAAAGTCTCCAGTCCGATGTCCACGATTTACAGAACATGAAACTGAGATTCCATAAGAAAAGAGACTTACTTAATATAAAATGTGAATTATTTTATCATTAGAATAAAGGGTTAGGGGCAGGACTCTGGGTTCATACTACCTAGATCAGATTCTACCCCCAGTACATTCAAGTTACTTTATTTCTGTGTGTCTCAGTTTTCTGTTATAAAATGGGACTGATTGTAGCACCTATCACCTTATATTGTGGCAAGAATTAAAAGAGCCAGTGAACATAAACCACTTAGCACAATTTCCTAGAAACTTAAAATAAGCAATAGCTAAAAGTTGCTTTTTATTATTTTTAATTTTAAGGAAGCTGATATAAGATTCTAGGTCTCTTAGTAGGAAAAACTGAACTTGTCAAATTCCAGATGCATCCTTAAGGGGCAATTTTTAAGATTTTAAATTTTAAAATGTTTTTCTTCAACAGCATTTAATGTTTTCAAGGTAATAAATTTGATCAGCATTTCTTAAACTGTAATTCTCAAAATAGTAGTTTCCTTCAAAGCTAGGAATTCCTTGAAATCCCTAGCCTGGTGGTCACACAAGTTTGAGAAATATTAAGCTTTCTATTTCCCGCCCCCCTGGAGATTTATAATGCACACGAACATATTAAAGAAGTCTGAATGATGTTAGTTAACCTGGTATTTCCCAAACATACTTGACCACAAAATCCTCTCAAACACTCCACTGACTCTAGTATCCAATAAATACAGTTTGAGAAATTTTGAATTAGATAAAAGTTTCTTGAAGTTTCCCACTCAAAATCAGAAGCCAAATTATGTCACCTGACAGTCCACAGCTTCCAAACCTGGGGAAAACAAACAAACAAACAAACAAAAAACCTTTCCAATAAATAACCTATATTTGACATCTATCTGCTTAGCCTAAGACTGCCACACAGTACTGTCTTGATAATCATGTCTGTAGAACTTTGCCATTCCACCACTTAGCCACAGATGATTGGACCAAAGGGGGACACCTGACCAAGGATGAACCAATCAGATTCTCTTGGGAGAGCCTGGAATAGGGAGATGTCCCAGCTGTGTAGTTAAACTCATACTGCTGGAGACCCAGAAACTACTCTGGTTATACTCTTTTTCTCAAACTCTCCCCAGATAGTGGTAAAGTTGTTGACCAGCAGCTTCAGCCTACAGTTTATTTCTCACTTCCCACAATTCCATCAAAATCCCAGAATTGAGTCTTGTTAACCCTGATTGGCCCTAGCTAGGTCACTGACTAATCTTGAACCAATCACAGAGGACAAGGAATGTGGGTATCTGATTGGCTGGGTCTGAGTCACATGACCATTTCTAGAGCCAGGACTGACAAAAGCCCATCTGAATATCACAGGACTGAGAATATAAGAGTGGTTCTCGGAAGGAAAATTGAGTTTCTGTGACCAGAAGAAGATGGAATAAGTTGTAGGCAGACAAAAATAAAGATGTCCACCATACCCAGAGCACAGTATGACTTTTATGGGTCTTAAGCACTTTCATCTTCATGAACCCCTTCCTCCATTAAAAAGAAAAAAAAGAAAAAAGAAAAAATATATATACATATATACACACATATACACAATTATATTTTATGACGGTGTTGGCGTAAAGACAAATATAACCTAGGCTGCATTACATTCTCTTCTGATTTTAGAAGAAATTTAAACATTTTTGTTGATCCTAAGCACTACACCTTTTGTGCCAATGGATAAATCAACCTTGACCACACCTACTCTCAGAAGAAAACCATTTGAACAGAAACTGTGTCTACTGATCAGCAAGGATCCCTGTGCTTGCTTTCCACAACTTCCTCCAGCTTGTCCTGAAAGCTCATGAGGAGGGGTGGCCAATTTTCCTGAAGAACCAACTTGGAGAAAGGCAGCCAAGTAAATTATGGGCGTCCTAATAAACATAATCTTCCTGCTAAGAGGTTTATCTGCCAGAATGCCTTAATCTGCTTGCAAAGTTCACATTCATTAACTGCCCAGTCTCTGAACAGCCCCCTCCACAAATCTCTCGCCTGCCATAACCCAAGTTATATTCATGGCTATTATTTTTAGGATTACATGAAGTCAGTAACCTTTAATTTTTTCCCTCCATAGTTTGAAGAGAGATGAACCAAGGGAATGTTTTCATGGATAGGAAACAGAGAAAGAAACACAGTGAAAATGGCTCTGACTGCTTTGGAACCAGAAGTACAAAAGAAACTTTCTGAGGTTACCTGGGAAATCTCTTGTCCTTAGTAATCTTCCCTAAACTACTCTGGGCAGAGGGTCAGCAACTGGCATGGTGTGATGCACACATTCCAATCTGTCAGCCATTTGCTTAACACTTTGGTGGATTTTGCCATATTTGTATATCAACTATAGTATTATTTGTTAAGCTCTGATTTACTTTAAACCAACTCACTTTTTTCTACATAACCTCATTCTAAGCAATACCACCCATGAGATTAAATGTCTAACAAACAAGTTATATTTTCCCTGATACATTCAACTAAATATTAACTATAACTATTCAAATAGAAAATATTTATAGATGCACATCCTAAAACCTTCATGAGTACCCCTAATCACATGTATACTCCTGGTAAGATACTTGCTACTAGTTAGTTGTATGACTTTAGCATATCACTTACTCTCTCTGAGCTTTAGTTTTCTGGCCCAGCTGACCTCTAGAGGTCCATGATTCTGAAATTTCAGAGATGTGTTTAGACAGTTGAATTTTGCAAGACCATGTTCCATTTCCCCACCTCCCAATCTTTTAGCTGTATGTTTTCTGGTTATTAATTTTAAAATGAGGAAAAACTCTATAAAAACTTTGAAAATAAATTATATCTCGAACTCTTCTTTCTCCTTTATTCTCTGTATTCCAAATCTACTGGATTTTTTTTTTCAGATTTCTGTCCACCCAAGTGCCTTCAAAACTTCAGAGGTTTTGCACATGCCGTTCTCTCTGGAGGCAATGCTCTTCCCTCAAGAGTAACACTGATTCTTCACATCTCAGGTCAGACGTTCCTTGCTCAGGGAAGCCTTCCCAGCCTCTTACCTCCACTTCCACTGTAAGTCAGGTCTTCCTAGTAAATGCTTCTGTACCATTCTGTTTCTCCAGATGTGATTTTTTTTTTAACTTGGGGAATTTTACTTCATTAATGTCTGACCTTCTCACTAGACCATACATTTTGCGAGAACAGGAATAGCATTTGATTTCCTTGCCATCATGTTCCCAGAAATTTCTATAGTTCCTGGTACACAGTAGGCACCCAATTTGTTGGATGAATAAAATTTCCAAGGAAGGGGTGGTTTTGTAATTTCATAAATACTCACATTGTTTTTGGTAACCTGTTCTAGAGTGTCTCAACATTTTCAGCCACGAAATCGTCCTTAATGTCTAGCCTTAATTCTTCCTTACTCTTGGCAGAGAAAACATTTTACAAATAGCGTTATACCTGAATACTGCGGTCTTTGAACACCAAGAAGAAATCGCAAGCTGCTTCTCTGATGGAACCCTGGGGATTTCCTCCCTCTCCCCACACATGGCAAAATCCAAATGTTCTTGATGTGTGTTAATACTGAATGAAGCCTACTGTTACCTGGTTCAACGCAGTTATCTACAAAGCTAGTCAAAAATGCTCAGACGGAGGTGGTTTAAGAACAAAGAAGAAGGGTGAACATTATTTGAGCAATAAGTAGGCAAGCAAAATCCATCATGGTTAATTATTTGCTCTTAATTGTCAGGAAATGAAGGATGGATGTAAGAGGGTTTAAATGGAATAATACTAAAAGTGTTCTTCTACCTAAATACTGTAGCCAAATTTGCAAGTGAGACTTCTCATAATCCACGGGTTGTTAATTATCTAAACACAGGTCCCTTGGAGCTGCCTGAGTGAAGATTAATTAGTTTTTGAAATAATAGCTAAATTGTTGCAGGAAAGGAGTTCAGACTCCAAAATAATGGCTAAAAATTAGCCATCCTATTTCTTCATTTCTCTTTGCTGAGTTCCTAGAGGACATTTATCTCTGTTGCTTTTGCAGAGAGGGCTCATTAATCAAACAAGCAGATGGGTCTTCCCAAATTTGTGACATGAAATGAAAAAAGCAGCCCCACAAAGTACACAGGAAAAGAAAAGCTGGTGATTTTTCTGCACAGACTTCTTTCCCAACTCAGTCATGGCCAGACACTTCCTTGTCGACACAAGCATGACAAGGCACAAACTCCAAAACTCTATTCTTGCCTTCTGGAATGGAAAAATAGGTCTGTGGGCAGAAGGAGGTTCTATCCAAAAACTGGACTTCTGACTCAAAGAAGGAGTCGGCTTCATGCAGCATCTTTTTAATTTATGTATATAAAATTAAAGAGATTTTCCTATTTATATACCACATTGTGCAACAACAACAACAAAAGCAGAGTAGGTTTTCACTAGATTTGGAAGGTAATGTTTGAGATGAGCTACTCAAAAATAGAGGCTATGTAAGGTTGACGAATTTCACTTTAGAGATAGGCAGTTTGGGTTTCCCCCAAATCAGGTGCTGGACTTGGGTGAAGGTAGTTTATTTGGGAGGTAACCCGAGAAAGCTCAAGTGAGAAAGTGGCAGAAGTGAGCCAGAGAAGGGTAAGCATCAACAAAGTGCGTGTTAATGTGATCACCATGGTGGACTACAGGAGCTCAGTCCTGTTAGAAGCCTTCTACGAAATTCGTGAGACACACCTCAGAGTGGTTTCACTGGAGGATGAGGAGGCTGGGGTATTTATTTGATGATACCCATACCCCAGTAATTGAGGGTTTCTGTCTGGATATCCAATCCTGACACTGTTCTCCCTGGTGCCAGAGAAACCTGTTGGGTAGAGAAAATAGATGCAGGTGGAAACTGTCCGTAGCTGCAGGTGAATTCAGATGGACTGAAGGGGATATGTGGTAGGGCAGCAACAATATCTACTACAGCAGCCATCCCCCCAGAGTGGATAAAACTGGGGTATGGGAAGTTGGTGACTTGGCAGACATGCTATATGATATATTACCAAGTTGTAGAGAAAACACACTGTAGTTTCAAAAATGAGCTCATAAGTTAAAGTCATAAAGGTAGATACTCTAAAATACAGCATTAACTATATTGTTAGAAGAAGAAGTCCACACTTCTTACACTGGCTTAAAAGGTGCGCCTCTAAAGCATGAGCTCTCCTCACCTTATTTTCTATGCCCCGCCCAGTTATACTGCATTCATTTTTGGTCCTCAAATTCATCATGTCCTCCTTCTTCTGGGACTTTGCATATACTGTTCGCCTTGCTTGTGATACTCTTCCTCGCTTTCCTACACTCCTATAGCTCCCTCGCATCTTAATGTAGTGGTGTTTCTTCCAGAAAAGCTTCCTTCTGCCATAGATTTGGTAGATACCTCCTTCTTTACAATCAACCCCCTAGTACACTCGACTTCTCCATTGGTAGTATTTATATGCTGCATTTTATTTTTTGTTGTTGACATATCTGTCTTTCCCACTAGACTGAGCTCTGAAAGAACAGGTACCATGATTTGCTCACCAATATGTTGCCAGTGCCTAGCACAAATGCCTGGCATGTTAACTGTGGTAGAATTAATGTGGAGCGAAGTTTGCCCCACACCCATATTACATGATGCCCTAAACTCTTGGGTCCAGTTCCAACAATCACTTTGAAGCAACATAAACAATTTCTTTATGGTGGGCTATGGAGGAAAGTCTTTGCTGTCTGGTCTACCCTTATAGCAATGAAATCATTATTTTTCATGCTAAATGTATTAGCATGGGTATTACAAGAAAAATGACATTTGACACCTCAAGAGGAAGGACACAATGATTCAAGTAAGAAAAGGCTTTTACTACTTCCAGTCACTGAAGTGAGGTGTGTGGAGGGATGTAAATTCCCAAAAAAGAAAATAAATGGCTTAGTTAACCAACAACAAGTATGCATTTAATGAGGGCTGAGATAGCTGAAGTGTAGACCTCATCTTTTACAGCTGCCTTCAGTAAGAGAAACTGAGATGATAAATCAGAAATCTGGAATCATTACCATAGTCCATACACTAATAGGCCTCCAGGAATGACATTGGAGTTTTGGAATCTAAACACATCCAGATGTCCAAGCCATCGATAATCCCTAGGGAAGCCAGTTGAATTAGCTGGGTCCCAGAAGACCAGCTTGAAAGAAATTGGACAGGCCCAAAAGGAAATCTATGCGTATGCCAGAATTGTAATGGAAATCCGAAAACAAGGGCTTGGCACTGGTAGTGCAATTCTGCTGACAGTGGATGCTTTCTTTTCCAAGAGAGTATAAACTCCATGAGAACAGGAATTCCCTTTACAGATGTAACCCCAGATCCTAGCACCGTACCAGATATGTAGCAAATTGTCATCAAGTATTTGTTGAAAGAGTGAATGAATAAATAACCAAAGGATGTAGCACCCTTTCTTAGAATCCTGCAACATCTTTTGGGTCGATTTCTCCAGTTTTGTATCTCTCCATTCTCCACTATGCAACTGAACCTCTAGCCAAGGTGAAGATATGGAGCTGAAGCTCTGATCCATTGATGGTAGAAATATAAATTTGTACAAGTATTCTGAATAACTATTTGGCAGTATCCACTAAAGTTGAATATATACACACATGATGACCCAGAAATCCCATTTGTATGTATATGTGCAATATAAATATGCATATATGTTTACTAAAAGACATGTATAAGAATTTTCTTAGCATCATTATTCATGATGGCCCCAAACTAGAAATTACCAAGATGCCTATCAACGGTTTTAAGGATAGATGGATAAATACATTGTAATATAATCATACAGTGGAATACGGTAATGAGAATGAACAAACAACTACAGGCAACAATGTGGATGAATATGGCAAATAAAATTTTGAGTGAAAGAAATCAGACACAGGGTACTAGTGTATGACTCAATTAACATAAAGTTCAAAAGCAACAACAACAAAAAAACAATGTATTCTGTTCAAAAACAGGGAGTGGATATATTTGGGGATGGTAGTGACCAAAACTGGTTATGATGGAAATTGAACTATCAATGTTCCATTTCTTGAACTGGGTGCTGGTTATCTGGATATGTTCAGATTGCAAACATTCAATGCACCACATGCACTTATGATTTGCACTTTGTGCAGTATTTAGGAGATAGATAGATAGATAGATAGATAGATAGATAGATAGATATTTTTTTTAATTGTAATAAAAATTCTAGCCAATGAGTCACAAACCCAAATGTCTTCAGAGGCCACTATGTGTACTTAACGTATGTGAGAAAAATGAGCCAGTAGTCCAAGCATGATATGAAAAACAAGTGATAGAAAGAAAAAAAAAAGAAAGATAAAGAAGTGGTAAGGGCTGCAGTGAGTAGCGGGGCAAGCCCCTCTGAAGACATTTAAATTCCAATTTTTAAAAACTCTATGCTCATCCAGCCAAACATGACTGTGGGGCCAGTTCAACCCATGTGTAACCAATTGTTAACCTCCTCAGATCCAGCCCACAGTCAACCATCCACAGTCTCCAGATGCATCTGAGAGCATGCTCCCTAACCTTTCCTTTCACACTGCCTTCTGCCACCTCCTCCCATGGCAATGCCTCCTTCATCCTCCAAAGTCTAGCTCAAAAGTGACTCAATGAAAAGCCTTGTTAACCCTTCCCTTCTCAGGCATTAACATCACTTTCTTGTTCAGGGTTTGGGAGAATGGGGTGAAGAATTAAAGAAGTACAAATTAGTTGATAGTTGGGCATGAGGATGGGGAGCACAGCACAGGGAATGCAGTTAGCATTAATATGATGGCTAAGTTGAGGGCCAGGGGCGGGAGGGTGCAATTGGGGGGAATCGTTTTATGAACAATATAGATGTCTAACCAATGTACTGTATACTTGAAACTAATTTAAATAAATAAATAATAGCTTTCTTCTTTGTGCTGCCATGAAAGTATGTCTCCCCCACAGAGTATAAGCTACAAAAGGGCAAGGAGTTCTGTTTGGTTCACAGATGAATGTTCAGTACCTAGGACAGCGCCTCGTGAAGCGCGGGTGCTTGACATCTATGTTGAAAGATTGACTAGCTCTAAACAATGTCCTTCATCCAGAATACAATGGTTGTAAAGTCTGTAAACAAATATGCACAGCCAGTTAATCCCCCATACCAAATCCAAAAGACCGTTCAAACAGTCTTTTCTTGAGGTTGGGATTGGATTTGTTTATTATAACACTATGCCATCTCCCTGCTGTACCCTTAGCTTATTAAAGCCATTGTTCATTCTTCTTGTGCTCAGTTTCCAGTGCAATTTTTCAGATATTGGATCTTCCTTTTGTTCCATTGGTGGGTTGGAGGTTGGAGCATGAAGAGGGGGCCTAGATCCTTTGAAGAGGAGAGAAGAGCTACACACCCAGGCCTCCCTCACAGTGAATTACCAGAAAAAGGCAATCAGATCTATCACGCTGCCGAGATTAACCCCTCCACTATCTCATCCCCTATGCATTATTACATTAAAAGAATCTCTCTCTCCTACTGCTCTTCTCAGCTTGGTATATGCTACAGGAAGGTGAGAGTGGAAAGAGAAAAATATGTCCTTCTACTCCTCTACCGTAATAATCATCACATCATATTTTGATAAGTTGTATACAATCTGCTTCTCCTAGGAGATTGTGAGCTGCCTGAGGGCACCAACTATGTTTTACTTTTCTACACAGCTAAGCTTCCTCAAGGCACTCACAGAGGGATGAAGGTGGGTGCCATATGTTGATGTGCTCTGCTGGGTGGCGGCTGAAAAAAAAGCTGCTGCCACTGGTGAAAAAGGAGCATTTTAAACCAAATTCATGTTTGCCTCCAACAGATTACATCTATCTAACATTCTGTACAGTTGTACCACGCTACAGAAGACAAAGAGCACCAAGTGGGAGTTTGGGTCACTGAAGCTTTGGGCCATTCAGAATACAGGTCTGCATATGGCTCTCTCAACTAGAAGCTTTGAGTGCCTCCTTGCCTTTGGTGTTTGGAATACTGCATGCAGGGTAGAAGATTTAAGATGCTATAAATACAGTCTGGACTGTAAGAGCATCCACAGGCACCACTAGGCACCAGTACCATATACAACCAAACACGGGGTGGAATTCCAGTCTATATTTTTTAATTGAAAATAACTTTCTTAATATAATCTTAATATATGTTAATTGTGGAAGATTTAGAAAATACAAGAAAGCATAAATAATGTTTAAAATACATGAGATACTAGTAGATAGAAATAAACCCTATAATCTTTTCCAGATTTTTATGTACCAATTCCAGCACTGGTCCCAGAGAGTGCTCGGTTGTACATATTTTTATGATAATTCAACTCTGTCCCGCATGGTTTCTGCCAGGTGTGGTCCTCTCCTCAGGGCTTCTTCGATGCCCTTCACCACCTCTACTTCTCTCCAGCCAAGGTGACTCTCATCTCTGGTATACTGTAGGCAATGTCTGCTGCTCCTTCTCCATTCCATGTCACATATGCGGTTATGGCATAAACTATATACCCTTCTCCTCTCAAGCGCTGCCCTTTGGATTATCAAGAGCCTATTTTGTAAACTTGAAAATATGTTATGTTCCTGCTATGTCTATTCTGGTTCCCCTTAAGGTAAGATAGATGCCTCTCACTAACTAGGGGAGCATACGTACTAGGAAAGAGAGAAAAGGGAATACTACACACACACACACACACACACACACACACACACACACACACACTTTTTGCATTTCATCAAATCTAAGATGCTAGTAAGTATAAGTCACACCATTTTAAAAAAATGTTATTAAAGCAGAGCACACATAGGGAAATTATAAAACATAAATGCATAACTCAATGAATAATCACAAAGCAAGCATCTGTGTGAGCAACAACTGGTCAAGAAACAGAATGGTGCCAGCCTCTCAGTCCCCCCTCGTGTTCCCTCTATCCTCTCCGAAGATAACACCTGCCCTGACTTATAACGCTATATCTTTGTTTTGCCTGTTTTTTTTTAAACTTTATGTAAGTAGCATCATCCATTATATATTCATTTGTTTATGACTTTTGGCACCCAACATTATATTTGTGAGATTCATTCTTGACTTACCACTATTTTATGTAGCCCTAAAAAAGAAAAAACACTACCAATTAAACTATGGCACAAAGCTTTCTTATCACTTATAATTTTTATGTTATACCTATTTAAAGAACTCTTTTAGACTTATTTAGACTTTTATCACATATTATTCTTAGGCATTCATAAAAAAAAAAGTAGAGATAAGCAAAGGAAATTGGTAGGATATTCTTAAAACTGCTCTATGTTCGGAATCCAATCCTTCTAAATCACTTGTGACTCACAGTCAAGGATATCCATTTCCTCTTTCACACAATGCTATTCATTGTACCATTGCATTGGTGATATGGCTTTTCTTCAGAGTGTCCCACTATTGCCTCCAAAGTTTTCTGCTAAGAGGACGACACCAGTCTGCAAATTTGGATGCTGGAAATTTCTTAATCCTCTCAAAAGTGTCAATGGAAGGTTTTCAAATAACAACCAGAATTCGTAGTCCTTACTCAAATGGCCCTTAGCACAGTTTGTTGACTGAAGCATTGTGGAGCTCAGTGGTCCAGGCAGGCCACCAGGAGTAAGAACCGAGTTTGAAAATACTCAGACAATGACAACCACATAAAAATAGCTGTCTAGCTGGCAATGACTGTAAGTTGCCATCAATTCTCTGGTGCACCCCAGTTTCTGAGTGACACAATGTTATTTAATGTGTATTTCAGAAGCACCAAAATGCAGTAACATTTTTTTTTGTAAAATTATTTTTCTTTAAAAATCACAATATTAAAGAAAGGAAGCTTAACTATTGTACTATTTCTTGCTGATCCCTTTACTGTATTCTTCTTCATCTGTTATAGTTACCACCAGTTCCTTTACCTGCCACACTAGCCAAAATGGCAGCAAGAAGAGTTTTCTGTAAAGCCTTAAGTATAGACTAGTCTATGGTGAAGACAACCAGAAATCTTCATGGGGTCAGAACCCGGGGGAAAGAAAAAAAACAGGATAAATGCGTTACTTATGGCCAACAAAATTCTTTCTTCTACTGGGCACACACAAGCGGCCTGGAAGAAATATTATTATACTTTTTGATGCCTCTTACTCTCTGAAATCTTTCCCCCTCCACTGGTCATGCAAAGAATCCCTTCTTCAAATTTATCATCTCTATGAGGAAGATTTGTTGAACAACAGTTTCTAACATAGATGGATCTTCATAGAGTTTTTCAAACTTGGCTTTGTGTTTTAGATAGAACAGTGCAATATCAGAAGTCATAGAGCTGACTCTGTTTTATTCAGGATGGATAACTTTTGAAACGGGACTATTCTGTTCTTGCTTATCCTTCTAAAAGAGGTTGTACTTCCCAGAAGTCACAGCCAGACTCTTAATTGGCTTCTCATTGAGGCTAATCACGCCGTGTGCTGCCATAACCACTAGATCATCTTAAATCAAGCTTCTTCCACAGAAGTAGTGCTCACCCAAGTTTAGGGTGACCTAGCACAAATGTCCACCAACTGTTGACTTTCTCCAACTAATAATTATAGAGAAGAATTCAGATTCCAAGACAGTTTCCATACTTTTCAAATTAACTGCTCAAATTCCACAGTCCTGGGTTTAGGGGGAGGCCAGCGGTAAGCAGCAGCAGCAGCAGCACCCCAACCCCAGCCAGGGGCCACATGGCACCAATGTGCAGAGACTGCTTCCGTGTTCCCCCATCACAGGTTGGAAAAACCTCATGAGGGAGGCAGTCCTCACACCACAGGCCCTCGTGGTAATGCAGTAATATTTTAATATATTTAGCTTGCTCTACTATACATTAGGAAACTGTCATGTAGTAGGACTATATGTCCCTAGGAAGGAGATGGAAAAAATAAACAACTAGAGATAAATGCTTCAGTATATCAAGAACACCTTTGGGCCAAAAAAAAAAAAAATTGAGAAGCTTATTTTAGTTCAAACAAATTATGAGGTGGATTTGGCTGAATTTATTTAAATTTTAACTAAAAGTCTTTGATGCTTTTGATGCTTTTTTGTTTTATGTCTCTAATGATTTCACAGTAGCTATGCTCACCATCACAGGCAATCTAACCACCCCCTTCCCGAGCCAGACACTTAGGTGACATCTCCCTCGCCCACGACCATATCTAACCCATGTCTAAGTGGCATCCATCCACTCACTTGAAGATCTCTCCTATCTATCCACACCTCCCCGCTTCCATCACAGACATCTCAGTTCAAACCACCATCACTGTTCACTTGGATGACTACAAAGGTCTTCCTATAGGATTATTCTAATCCCTTCTAGGTCCACTACCATCCATTTTCTACCTAGAAAAGAAGATCCTTCTAAAATATAAATCTAGTCATGCCATCCATGGCTCTAACAAATAAGATCCAAATTCCTTCTCATGTCTCATAAGTTCATGCATTTTCTGGCTGAGATGTGCCAGAAATGGCCATGCTGGTGTATCCTGAACAACTCTAGAACACACCATTCTAGACACTATGAGTTGATTATGATGCTGTGGAGTTGAGCTCTGTATTACTTGCCTGACCATACACAGGGGTCTGTCCCTGCTTAATTCTCCAGGTTCATCTGTACCACTGTCCCCTGTGTTCCCAACATGGATCACTCCTAGTCCCCCAAGCACATCTAACTCCTTC
The DNA here is from genome assembly GCF_902729225.1 of Pteropus medius. NCBI lineage: Eukaryota > Metazoa > Chordata > Mammalia > Chiroptera > Pteropodidae > Pteropus > Pteropus medius. Next base: position 4,603,521 of record NW_024343733.1, on the reverse strand, counting down.
CCAATTTTATCCGTGCTGCTCTGTCCTTTTAAGCAAATTGATACTCAATTGTCCATTCACTTAAATAACTCCTATTAATCCCCATGTTTCAGTTTGAATGACACTTCCTCAAGAAAGCCTTCTCTGACTGTCAGGCTGGTTCTGTGCAACCATTCGTAGACCCGGTTAAAATTGTAATAGATAGTTTTTATGTGCTGTATGGTTTAACATCTGTATTCTTGCCTGGTGCGCAAACTGCCCGAGGGAAGAAACTATTTGTCTCCTCACTGATATTCTCCCAATGTCCAGCACAGTGCCAGGCCCAGAGCAGGTGTCCAGCAAGTAGGGAATGAATGAGTAGAAGAATGGATGTAGGATGAATGGATAGGTAGACAACTGAATGAATAAGTAAATGAATCCCTTTAAAACAAACAATGGTCGCATTAATCCAAATAGCAAACTTCAGGGCTACTTGATATCTCCATTCCTCTCTCCTTCCTCTTCCTAACCTGTCACCCACCTAATTTGGTCTGAGAATTGGGACTAATCCTCTGCTGCTTCCACAACTGCCTTCAGTCTAGGGTGGCCAAATGTAGCCAGTACAACACAGGATACCCAGTTAATTCTGAATTTCGGATAAGCAATAAAATTCTTTTAATATCAGGATATCAAAATGAATAATAATTTTGAAATAATAATTCCATTCTGACATACTAAAACTGAAAAAATTTCATTATTTCTGTGAAATTCAAATTTAACTGAGAACCCTGTATTTTATCTGGCAACCATACTTCAACTCCTGTGCAAACCCTGGACCTATTTGCTCTCAGCTCCAACCCCTACCCTCTGTTCACCCCTGTATCACAGGGGTCTGATCTCTGTGGACTACATTTCCCAGAGCCCTTTGCTAGCTGGCTTCTGGGTTTGGCCAGTGGGAGGCACAGGTGAGAGAATGGTAGATCATAGTAAAAGAGAAGTTAGTCTTTCTCTTCCTTCTTTTCTTCCTTGGGCATCATCTCTAGTAGTGGCCATGTCATCTCTGTAAGTCCAGCTCCTGCTAGAGAAGGCGCTGTGGTTCCTGCTTTCCAAGGGTGACTCCAGCTCCTGATCACACCACCTCCTCTCCCTTCCTCTGGTAGCAGCTTCCTGCTGTTGCCAGTCTCTGAGTTGATTCAACATTTCAGTTTGGCTTCTCCATTCTTTGTTCATCTGTGTAACCTATGCCATTAAATTCCTTTTGTAGTTTTTTATATTTGAACTCCGACTCATACACCCCAAGTCTCTGACTCCTGTACACCCCCCTGACCAGCTTGCTAGGCATAACTCTTCCTCTAAGACTGTAAGCCAAGTGTAACATCTTCAATACCATGCCCATTTTCAACTCCTTTCACTCAGATTATAAGAGCTTGCATCCCATGGTCTAATGTTTGGAGAAATGACTTCATTGTTATTCTTATGAAGTAATAATAACAGCTCGTATTTATTGAGCAGTTACTATATGCAAAGCTCTACCTTCCATCTCGTTTACCTTCCAATGTAACTTTATGGCTTGGTACTGCTAGCTCCATTTGGAAGGGCAAACCTAAGCATGTGTGGCCCCATGCTCTTAACTGTCCCACTGTGCTGAATCCAGTCCTGTCCTCCTTTCACACCGTCTCCTGGGCATGCCCTTAAAGACGGTGCCAGTTCTCTCAGAAGATTCGGGTACCTTTAGGAGCTGGTGTGTGTAGGCTTTCTTCGTGTTTTTCAGCCAGCAGACTGTTCCTTGAGGCTGCTTCAAATGAACCAGCCTTGGTGGTGTATGTGGGGGAAGGTGGGGGCGGGGAAGAGGGCAGTAAGGGTAACAAAGAGGGAGTGACCTTGAAATTCGCAATGAAATTACTCTGTGTCAGTTGTCACTATGGCAGGAAGCCAGGCAGGCAACACTGCAGAGGACCCAGGGAGCCGTGGAAGGCTCAGAGAGCCAGGTTGAAGGAGATGTCATTCATTAGGCAGAGGGGTCACTGGTACCAAGGGAGTATCTGCTCAACCAAATATTAAGTGTCACCCAACCTGCACTGTGAGAAGGTCTCCTAATGTATGTTACCTTAGAAAAGCCCATTCTGTAGCAAAAATAAATAATAAAATGAGGTTGACACCCATCCCTTCATCGCTCTTCTGTGTTCCTAGGGAAATTGCAGGTAATGGAGCTCTGTGTGACTCTGAGCTTCGCAATCACATGCACAGAGAGGTGCCTCCACAGGGGTTCAAATCAGACCTCAGCCCTGTTAGCCACCAGCTGCCAGACTCATAGACCTAGTTGTTTAACATTTGCAAACCAGTATCTATTTCTAACATGGCACAGGTGTCAGGTACTGGGCAGAAAACTCGGCAGGGATGAAGTTAGCACTATTTGATTTGACCAAGTTCCCTGACCTGGGGAGTGGTAAAGTAGAAAAGGCGGGGTGCCCTGGTAAGCGGACAGGCTACATGTTCGGCAGTTTCCTTTCTGAGACTCCCCATATCAAGAACCTAATGCTCACAGGTCATTGCTGTGGTACTCCAGGAAGGCCCATTTCCAAAATCCTATTCATTCATATACCATTTAACAAGTATTTACCGAGCATCTCCTATGTCCTAGGCATTGTGCTGGGGGTAGTCCTAGACACTCTCCATTAGGGAAGACTTCCCCATATTCTGTCCCTTCTCCTTCAAGATCTTGCTTTCTGATCTTTTGCTTCATTCTGTTCAAGAAGTATTAATTCATCACCTACTCTGTGCCAGGCACTACCGATGAATATACAGCAGTGAACAAGACAGATGCAGTCATTGGCATGGTGGAAAGAATAACAGATGTGGAGGCAAAAGACTGACTTTGGACAAGATGGTTAACCCTTCGGAACATCAGCCTCCTATTGAATAAAATGAGGATGATCCTACCCACTTCACAAAGATACTGTGAATCTCAGAGATAAAGAATGTGAGAATTACTAATTATATCTACAAAGACCCTATTTCTAAATAAGGTCACAGTCTGAAGTTCTGAGCAGATATAAATTTGGGAGGACACTAACTCACTATAATTATACTATGTTATCAATTAATTACTGTTTTCTAAAGTTTGACTTTATGTTTCTTATTACTCAGCTACCCTAAATACTCGTTGAGATCAGAAAGCATAGATAATATTTATTTTTCTTGGATCCCCATTTTTACCAACATCTAAATATCTGTTGAATAAATTAATGATTGAATGAATAAATTAAGGGATAATAATAGGGAGGGGTTGCAAACTCAAGGGACAGGCTGGTACGATAAATGAGGGCCAGAGTGGACTTGATGGGGTGAACTAGTGGGCACATGTCCTAAATGAAAGCACTGCTATTCAACTCTAACCAACTCTTACCATACTAGAATCAAGCCCAGAGCTGCCAGACCTTCTAATTTTTCAACAGAAGCAAAAAAATGTGGCTTTTTATGTGAAATCTCTCATTTTAAATGTTGGTAATAAATTAAACTTTTTAAAACACAGTACAGAATAAACATAATACACTGATGATCTGAATTTTACATACCGACCAAAAGCTTTTGACCTCTACTTAAGACTCAAGGAGTCATTCAGATGGTGTCATTTCAGAGAGGCCAATGATAAAGACATCTTTGAGTTGGTTGGTCTTGAAGTATCTCTCCTGTGCCTACCTGTGCCTTAGATATTTGTGGAGCCCTAAAAATGTTTATAAGTGGAGGATTCATGTCCTCATCCATTCATGACTTCAAGGAGAATTTATTGAACCTCCACTCTCTGTGATACTATGTGCACAGTAGGCACAAACATGAGACCAAAACAGACATAATGCCTGCCCTCAAGGAGCCTGGAAAGGAAGAGAGACATTAACTGATTATTATTCAAATAACTATTTAACCACAAATATGGTCAATTAAAAAGAAGACAGGGTCAAATTTTTCCTTTCTCAGCTTTCTGGTATTTTTCTTTAGTTGAGGATAGAGATATACAGAGAAGGTCACTATGAAAACCTGCAGAACCAAAAGACTAGAATTCTTTAAAAAGCCATAAACAGCAGCTACCATTTAGTGAGCATCTACAACATGCCCATCATTGTACCAGACATGTTAAATGCATTTTCTTTCACTTTCAAAACAAGCCTGCAGGGGAAATATTTCCATTCATTTTCTAAAGGAAAAACACTAAGGCTGAGGGAGATTAAGTAAGCAACCCAAGATCAGAGAATCAAATGTAAGGCAGAAGCAAGACTTTAATCCACATTTGGCTCACTGTGCAGCTTGGGGTCTTTCAACTGCATAAGGCTCTTTCTCAGCAAGCACTACAACCAACCACCACCAAGTGCAAACTCCCTGTCCAGACTTCCAACCATTATAGTAAACAATCCCCAAAAGGTGTAATAGCTCAACTGTAATAGATGTCTATTTCTCATGCACGTACAATGGCAAAGCAGTGTTCCTGAATGGTAGGGCTGCTCTGTCAAAACAGTAACTCAAGGACCCAGAAACTTCCTATCTCCTGGCTTGACCACCTTTGAAAACAAAAATGGCTTTCAAAGTTGCCAAGGTGGGAAAAGATCAAGTAGAATTGTAGGCGGGAGGTTTTAATGGACCAAGCAGAGGTAGATGACATCCTTTCTATTTATATTCTACGACTCGGTCACTGCTGCAAGTGAGGCTGGGAAATGTAGTCTGTCTTTGTGTCTAGGAAGAGAGGGAACTAATTTGGTGATCAGCTAGTACTCCTGCCACCCTGCTTCCCAATAATCCATTTATCCTGACTGGATCTTTTGAGTATTTGCAAAAGTTCTCCCAAGCTTACCTTTCCTTCTGGTGTATGCAAGTTACTTCTTGTTCATGTACCTTAAAGTTTTATGTTTACAGTGATAACTATTTTAAGTCTGTATAACTGCTTCACATCATCTTGCTTGCTTTGCAGAGGTTGGAGTCTCAGGGCTCTCCCTGCTTTCTTTTCCATGGATTAGAAATGAATATGGTCCCCTAAGCAATCTCGTCAAGGACTAAGAAAATGATATAAAGAATGAAAAGCTTCCAAAAGGAAGATATTACTCATGTAGTCATCCAAGGCTAGGCCTACAAAGGAGATATGAAAATACCATAAGCCAATTTCAAGCAAATGTCATCTAAGACTCTTAAGGGGTCCCTCTTGTCAAGTGTCCCTTTATGACACATTGAAAATTTTAGGGTACATCAATAAATCATGATTTGCCATTTCCCTCCAAAGCCCTCCGTTATGAAATTCCAAGTACCTAATCCCTAGAACAATATCTTCTAGAAGATATTACTAGGTATGTCTGGGTTTATTTTATGTTGCCCTTTATGTAAAGAAAGAACTCTTGCCCTATTCACTACAAGCAGGGGACACTCGATGAAAGAGGTTCCCCTTCCCCGCATTGGGGGAATAAATTACACAGAGCCTTAAATGCCTCCCCTACAAAGGGAGTTACTCAAACGATGTTTTATGGAATAGTTGTGAATAATTGTTCTGAAATAAAATGAGAAGCAAAAAGGGATTCTAGGGGGAAAAATAAGGTGGGACAAACTGGGTTAAAAACGGATAAAGAGGTTTCTTTCCTAGAGGACTTTCGGAATCTTTTGCATGCTAATTGTGGACTGAATATTGAAGAGAGGGCTCAGGTTGACTGTGGAGACAGAAACAGCTGCTATCCTTTCAAATGGACACAAGATGCTTACAGGGAGTGAGCATGCTTTACATTTACATATATCCATATGTCACTCTTCTGAGTTTGAAAAGCAAAGGCTACTGCTCTGCTCAAAATACTCCTAGATGAGATATAAGATACATTCCTGATCACTCCATTGTAAATCAGGGGTTTGGGGGGAAAAAAAAAATTCTTAATTCAAATTAAGAACAGAAGCTTTGGGGTAAAAAGACCAGGGTTCAAATCCTTATTCTTCTACTTACTAGCTGTGCAAACTTGGCTACGTTAACTAATGAGTATTATTTCTTCATGTTCCATTTTCTTACATGTGAAATTGGGATGATAAAGAGTGCCTACCTCATTGGGACATTAAAAGAATTAAGTGGGAAAAACTGGAAAATACTTAGTTGGCCTGCTGGCACACAATGGTCACCTCCCCTCCAAAAGATCTAGCCATCATTATTGTTACTATCACATGCTATATTTCCCAGGTTTATACAGCATGAGAACTTTTTAACACAAAATGTCCATTAGCATCTCAAGGAATACTGAAAAACCAAGTTGGGGACATGCTAAGCAAAGAGACATCCTATAAAGATAATATCCTGGAGCTGGACATCATGAATGTGGTGTCTCTATCCATCTCTCGGTATCCAAAATGGTACATGTGAAGCTGGTGGTGCCAGCCTCCTGGGTCTACGTGCAAAGTCCTGGTGTCTGGGCCTTCTGTTCACCAAGTTCCAATCCCAGCTGAGACTTACAGAGTTTCGGGCTGACCTTTCTGTGTTCAAAATGAAGATCTGCTCGCTGAATACCACATGGAACTCTGAGACCCCACAGACAACCATTCCACACACACTGAAGCCCAAGCTTCCCTGTCTGCTCCTGGAGATGATTCTGCTCTCACAGGTAGAGCGCCCCTCCACGTCTACTCCAGCCTCTGTGAGAGATGATCTGCCACCAAATGCGGTTACAGCTTTTTGAGTTTCAATGATGTCCATGGTAAAGTAACCATAGTCATCTCACTCCTTAGCACTTCCAACATGCCCGGCTGTGTACTGAGCACCTGAAATGCACCACCTCATTTAATCCTTACAAGAAGTCCATGTGCCCACGCCATAGATGAAGAGAATGAGGACAAAATGACTTGCCCAAGTCTCTAAGTTACTGTCTGAACCTGGACTAGGTCTCTAATTTGGTTCAGCCACTTCACCCCATGTCCTTATTCCTCATTGTTTTCCTCCCTCTTCTGCCCGTTCTCTGCAGTGATCTCCAAGAAAGAACCGTGTGGACTGAGGCAGGGTGGAGGAATGCCAGTCAGACGCATTGATCTCCAGAAAAATAGCTTTCCACTCATGGATGGTGGGCAAATTCACTTGCTTCTGAAACTGGGACTAGTAGTTGGTGGGTTATTTAAGAAAGCCAAAGTGAAGAATCATAAAACATAATGCCTTCATACCTCTAAATGTTTTAGGTTCACCTAAAACAACGCAATGTCTTTTGTTCCTCCCTTTTTTTCAGACAGGGAGCAGGTCCTGTCGTGGAGCACAGAAGCCCTAGTGGGATTTCCTCTTCTTTTTCTTGCATAAATCACAACCATAATATATTACCTTTGATATACAATTCCAGTTTTTTTAGAGGAATGCACTTTAAAGAAGGCACATGCGAGGCAACCTGAGTGCCGCACTCTTTCAGGTTTTTGTGATTTTTTTTTTTGTTTTTTTGCCAATCTCTTAGTTTTTTGCCCCCTAATTTGACAGCGTTTCTTTGCAACTCATCTTTTCAAGTCTTTTCAAAGCATTTAACTTAGCGTCCATGGAAAGAACTCCTCTCTTTTAACTCTTGTATTTCATCTGTGACTTGTAATATATAATTAAACTGTACACTTATAATAGAACAAAAGGTAGGAACCATGATCTTCCCCCATGTGTCTGCCTGACTTGCTCCCTCATCTCCTTCATAGGGTGCTCAAACATTATCTTCTCAATTAGATACAATTGCCACCCTCCCTATACCCCTTCCCTGCTCACTTTTCCCTTAATCATCCAAGGTTCTGAATATATTTTATTTCTTTTGTTTATTATTGTCTCACCCCATTAGAATGTAAGTGCCATGAAGACAAAGACTTTACTCTGCCTTATCTGCTGATGCATCCCTAGTGCTTGGTGCACAGTAAATCCTCGATAAATGTACGTTGAATGAAAGAACAAATGCTCCCAAATGGTAACTAGGACTTAAAGCTGATACCAGAGATCTTAAGAACTCTGTGTTTTAAAGTGAGTCATTAACTTTGAGGTCAGACACCTACTTCAGAGGCTTACCAAGTACAACCTTTGACCCTACAACCCCCAGGTCTCACCCCATGTCTCACCCCATACCCCCACCTCTACCCAGACTGTACAAAGAAGGCAGCCACAGTACAATGAGTCAAGTTTTGTGATGACTCCCAAGCCTCCCTACAGGGTGAGGTGCTGGGTAGTTATTTTGCCCACCCTGAGGCCAAGTAAGGAGAGATTTTTTTTTTTTCTCTTTGTTTTGGTTTTCTACAATTTTTCTAGAATGTGCCTAGTATTGATTTTTTTTTTTTTAATTTATCCTGTTTAGAGTTTGTAAGGCCTCTTAAGCCCATGGGCTGATGCCTTTCATCAGTCTGGGAAATGCTTTAGTCACAAATCTCTCCTTTTGCCACCTTCCCTTCTGGTCTTCTCCTTCTGGGACTCCGGCTAGAGCTTCTCACCACGTGCTCCAAAGTCTCTTCTAAATTTACCATTCTTTTCTCTCTCCATTCTTGAGTCTATTTTCTTTGACTCATCTTTCAATTGACCCAGTCTCTTTTTGAACAACGTTTAATTTGCTGAGTTCTTAATTTAAATCATTTTTTTTCATTTCTAGAACTTCCAATTACTTCTTTTTATTATTTCTAGTTTCCCACCAAAATTCTCAGTTTTGTCTTTTATCTCCTTGTACATGGTAAGCAGAGTTATTTTTAAAGTCTTTGTCTGATAAACTCAGTATTTGGAAGTTCTGGCGGGGAGGGGGTGTTTATTTTGTCTATTGTTTCTTCTGGTTGTTTATTTTGCACATCTCCTTGTGTGTCTGGTTATTTTTTTATTATTATTATTGCATGCCAGGCACTGCATTTGTAACCCTGTTTGTGGAAGTAATTTGAGGTCTAGAGTGATGTTATTTTTCTCTAGAGAGAATTTACATTTGCTTCCTCTGGGTCCCTATAGCAACTAGCAATCTGGGGTCTCATCAGTGCAAATGCAAGGACTGAGATGAGCCGGACTGAGATGAGCAAGGACGCGGAGCCCGAAATCCCTGCCAGAGCCTGTCTGCTTGTTTCACCTTTACCCCTAGGGTGCAGGCCTTCCAATTCCAACCAAGAGCAAGGAGGGTTCACCAAGGCCTCCCCCAGGCAAGCCCTGCGCCCCTGGCCCTGTGAGGGTGCTGAGACTGCCACTCAGCCTCTCCTTCTCTCATTACACCTGGAACTGCCAGATATTGGTCTCATCTCCCTAGACCTCCAGCTGTGGAGCCCCCAGTGCTGATGTGTACATGTTTGCAGAGGTTTAAAATACCTGGGCAGACACTGCTAGTGAACTTGTATCTGGAAAATGGGCTTGAGGATAGAGACCTTACTGCTTCTTTGCTTCTAAATTGTTTGACTGTTCTTCTAAAACCAGAGAGAATTGTTTGCTATGTGCAAAGTGCCTGACATGTATCATCTCGCATAACCTTCTTAGCAACCACTACTAAGTTTTCCAGTTTTCCTGTGAGGAAATGGAAGCTTACAGAGACTAAATTACTTGTCCATGTTCCCCAAACTGAGAAAGAACAGAACGAGATTTTGAATGCAGGCAGTCGGGTTCCTAAGCCTCCGTGTCTGATCACTACACACATAGCCACCCATTATGACTCATGTGAAAAGCACTAAATTACTTTTGTAATTTAAAAATATGGTGCAACAAAAAATGTCAAATAATATTTTAGTTAAAAATATGTAAATATATTTTTATATCAAAAATAGATATTAAGAAGCATTTCATGCCCAAAACTATGGCAAAAGCTGCTTCCGGCATATCCTACAGCAGAGAGAAGCCGAGTCCATCAGCCCCTCTCCTCATGTCCCCTCCCTGGCCTTTTCACACTCCCTGGCACAGAGGAAAAATGACCCAGGGCCTGGTCTCATATGTATCCAGGGGCCAGTCTGCTGCCCAGGCCACATCGGTCTGCCTGTTGTTACCATGTCAACTTGGGCCTTTGTCCGCAACACGGTGCCCAACTCCCATTATTCACTCTGTCCTTTCCTGTCCAGCTGTGCCAAGAGAATGATTTATCAGCAGGAGCTCAGGCTGGCCTGCCAGGTCCTGGGCAGAGGAAGGAGACATGGGAACTTTTTTATGAAATAAAGGCCTGGCCCCCAAAGTATATACTTCACAATCTCAAATGCCTTTCCCATAAGCTCTGGATGTTGCATTCATTCATTCATTCATTCATTCAACGAATATTTACTGAGACCTAGAGCTGAGGCAGGCCTATGGGACTCAATAGTGAGCAAAAGAGGTGAGGTCTCTGCTCTCTGGGAGTTCACAGACCTGGGGGAAGGCAGACACAGAACAAGTTACTTACAGGTGCATTCAAGTAAGAAGTGATGTTAGCAAGGCAAGAGTCAGGGGCCTCAACCAGCATGGGAGACAGAGAAGGCCTATCTGAGGAAGTGATTCTTGAGCTGTGACCCAAAGACAAAATAAGAGTCAACTCTACCAAGATGAAGAACATAGCAGGTGAAGGATATGTCGCAGGCAAAGGCCCTGAGGTCAGAAGGAGCTTGGTGTCAGGAGCTTTACAAGTAAGAAGAAGTATGTGGCCAGGAAGCAGAGGGGCGTGGGGGAGAGAGCAGAGGGGAGGAGGTTGGGGAGGTGAGCAGGGAGCAGAAGATGCAGAGCCTTGCAGGCCACTGTAAGGAAACTGGTCTTTATCCAAAAGGGCTTGAGAAAAATCACCAGAGGGTTGTAGGTTGGAGGCATGTCAGGAGCCTACTTGTATCCTAGGAAGACCATTAAGGAAAACGGCTTGGAGGGGACCTATGTGGAATAAGAAAAGCCACTTAGGAACCCAGAACGGTGCTTTCCAGACTGTCTGCAGGGAAAGACAATTTTTCTCCCCAAACCATCACAAACTTATGCTTTTGGAAAATACAACAAAAATTTACTTGGATGTCAAATTGCTCTAAAAGTTTCTAAATGCTCCCGATTTCTTTACCTCCTCATTGTAGACCAGGTAAGTGGTTTGGTGACTGTCACTAGTCCATAGACAGTTTGAGTAGCACTGGTGTAGCAGGAATGAGGTTCCCAAGATAGACTCAGGTGTCCAGAGAGAAAATGACTCCACTTTCTAGAACCTAGCTGAGTTTCGGACACCTGGCCTCTGTGTAGCCTGACACAGGAAACATTCTCAGCCCTTCCAGATAAACCTGGAGGTAACTACTCACATACACTCGGGTGTTTATTCTCCTCCATCTACCTCTTTGCCCTCCTCCCTGCCACACTCCAGAAAGCTGATGCACACAGCAGCCTGATGATCTTGGAGAGAGGCTGCTCCACTTAGTCTTCATCTGCCTGTCCAGTGCCAGTTGCTGCCTTACATGGAACTTGTCCCTTCCAGCCCTTGAGCTCATTTTCTGTCCTGCATGGACCTCCACTGACACGGAGCTACATCCTCTTTTGGTCCTCACCTGTTCTGCTCTTCAGGGCATCCTCTGCTGCACAAGTCTCCTCATCCTGGGACCAGCCTTCCCTCTGGCCCTTCCTCTTTCCCTCCTTTCTATCACCAACTAGCTCCTTTCCCATACCCCTCTGGGGCCATACACAACCCTTGTGCTTTTGGCCGCCCTTCCCTCTGCACAACGTCCCCTCATAATCACCCCTGACCTTTAGCTCTCTTGCTATTGAAGAGAGCAAAGCTACTGAGTATCAGAGTATCAGAGGGGACCAATATGACCAGGTACCCCATAACCATTGGATCTCTGTATTTAAAGTGTTGTCTCTTCTCTTGGCACGTCTGCTGTGCTTCAAACTGTAGCCTTGCTCTCTCTCTCCTCTCTCTCTCTATATATCTCTCTTCTCTCTCGCTCCCCTTTCCTCCTTCCTCCTCCTTTGCAGCCCCCTCTCCCTCTCCCCTGCCAATCTCTCTCCCTGCCAATCTCTCTCTCATGATCTCTCTCTCTCTCTCTCTCTCTCTCTCTCTCTCTCTTCTCTACTCTCCAATCATCCTGTCCCCCCTCTTTAAACCCTCCCCCCCTGGCTCCAGTCAAAACTGGGTCTGGCTGACGTTCATTTCCTGAATCTTTCTGTTGCACAGCCAGATCAATATTTTGAATTAAAAAGGTGATAAATCACCACCCTTATTCTCGGCTCCTAGTCTGCTACCTGTTCCCTGGGGGAAGTGATTAGTGCTACTCACCAATGTTTCCGATTCTCCTTCTTCCAACTGCCCCTCTCCTCTTTTGAATTAGACATGGTCATACAATTTGCGGTGGCCAATAAAATGGGAGCAGGAGTGACATGTGTCACCTCTGGGTAGAAGCACTGAACAATTCTCTCTTCTCTTCCTGCAGCCATCGTGGATGGATGTTTGCTTCCATTGATATGGAAGATTCATAAGATCGAAAGAGCAATTGGGAATGCTGAACTAATCACAGAGGACAGCTGCCCCAGAGCATCGCCAAGACTGGCAGACTTGTATGAGCAAAATAAGCTTTTGTTTTGAACCTCCTGGTTGTCTGTTACAGCAGCATAGCAATGCCTGTCCTGACTAATACACCACATTTCTGGCCCACACAGTCAACAGTGAAAGTGAAAAGAAAAAGCACTCATTAGCCGATATCTCATTAGGTCATGCATCCAGGAGAGGTCGTGGCCATTTTCTAGGCTACAAACAATGGTGGCTTGATTTGTAAAAGTGGTGGCCGCAAAGATGACAGAAGGGGACAGACTGGATATGCAGAACAAAGAGACAAGTCTTAGGGATAGATGAGACTGGGAGGATGAGAAGAGGGACATGCCAGGTTAGGCCCCGGTCTCCGGCTTAGGGAACTGGGTAAAGAGCAGAGACATTAAATGAGATGTTGAGCACTGATGAAGCATCTCCCTATCCCTAGTTCTGAACATGGCAGGTTACAATTGGGACAAACAGCCTTTACTTTGGGCGCTCTTCGGATTCCAGTTTGTAAGCTTGAGGATGAGTTTTCTCAGTTAAGTGGGAGACTCTCACAGGAAGCTTCCACTTATAATCAGCGGGAAAATACCAAACCACGAGGAAAAATGCTGTACTCCAGAAACCATTGGCATTTGAGCACTTGACAGAGCTGCCAGTGCTGAAAGTCTGATGGATGGAGAAGGCCGAGAAGAATGTCTGATTTAATTGTTCACTGCGTCGACTAATTACATAGCATCCATTCATCAACACAGGATGGTAAAAGGGAGAAAGTCTTGAACTTGAGGTCCAGAAACCTGGGACTCAGTTCCATGACCCCAGGCAAGGCACTTCCCCTTTCTGGGTCTCCCCAGCCCTGTGATGCAGCATTTCACCAGGGTCCTATGCACTCCTCGGAGATTCATGATTGGGCCTTAGGGACCTCCAGAAATTATATTCAGAACATTGTTTTCATCAGACTCCCAAAGAATTCTGTGATTTGAAAAAAATTAAAAACCACTGGAAGTTGAGATGGACACAGCAGAGGGCTGTGGGGAAATGAGGCTGGAGAAGCTGGCATGAAGCACCTTACAAATCGTGCTAAGGAGCTTTACATCATCGGAAATGTTCCGGGAATCCCTTCTAGTGCTTTTCTAATTGTCTCCAGATGAGCCAGACAACAAATACCAGAATATCCAGGGACAGGGAAAGGGGACAATAACTGAACCATTTGTGTACTTATTCATCTAATAGGCATTTGTCGGACACCTACTATGCGCCAAGACCTGAAACTAGGAGCTGCCGTATTGTGATAAACAATGAAAGGGACAAATGGGCAGAGGAGAGTGTGTCTGTACATGTGTGCTTGTACGTGTGTGTACATGTGTGCACTTTTTCGTGTCTATGTGTGTATATGTGTCTGTGTCCCATGCATGTCTGTGTGTTTGTGTTTCTGTATGCATGTGTTTGTGTGAGAATGTGTGTGTGTGTGTGTCTGTGCCTATGTCTATGTGTCAGTATATGTATGTGTCTGTCCATGAATGTGTGTCTGTGTATCTATGCATTTATCTATATGTCCATATCTGTATTTGTGTATGTGTATCTGTGTTTGTGTGTCTCTGAGTATGTATGTGTATGTGTGTGCCTGTGAATGTGTCTCTACATGTATCTGTGTACGTATCTCTGTGTGTTTGTATGTATTCATAATGTATGTCTGTGTCTATGGGTCTACCTGTATGTGTGTCTCTGTGTTAGTGTGTGTGTTTCTGTATGTGTGTGTTTGTGCCTCTGCGTGTGTCTATGAATGTGTGCTCCTCTGTGTCCAAGCATCTGTGTGTGTGTGTGTGTGTGTGTGTGGTGTGTGTGTGTGTGTGTGTGTTGGCCCTTGGAGCAGCTGTGGGCTGGGAGCCCCATGGCTCTTTAGGCTCTTTCCTAACAGAGTCTGACTCTGAAAAGCTGCAGGGGACAATGTGCATCGTGGTTAGGAAGATCTGATGCCGAAGCTGCAAGGCAGAAAAGCAAGATGCCAGAGAGTAAAGGCCTGGCAACTAAAAGTCACATTTCTAAAACACAAAACTGGCTTAGAGGGGATTGGCTGTCCCAGGCCCTCTTCTGTGGCTTCTCTCTCCACCACCGGTAAGAGCCAGCACTGCCTTGCCAAGACCTGAAACCTTGTTGGAAGTGGAATTTTTGGTCTTCTTCATTCCTGGCTAGAAAATCTACATCATCACCCAAAATCGGAGCTGCAGACATTCACTTGGTACATCTATTTACTGCAAACTGAAAAGTTTGGATACTAGGTCCCTTTCCCTGGGAAAAAGCTGTGGGACATTGGCCTCATGAGAGCTACAAGACTAGAGAAACATAGTACAGAGAGGTGGCAGGAGGGGCCAGCAGCAAGAGCTCTGGAATCAGAATGGATCAGTGACCAGTGTGTGCCTCAGCCTACTCATCTGTCAAATGGGAATAATGACAGTACTTTCTTCCTAGGGTTGTGTGAGAATTAAATGAGTTAAAATGTAAAAGGCTTGCAGTAGTGACTGGCACACAATAAATAGTAAATAAATATCATCTATTATTATTATTATTCATGAAAAACGGTTTTGTCACAGTCATGTGAAACTGTACATTTCTAGGAGAGAGAGAGAAAAAAGAAGGCAAGAAAATAAGATGTTACATAGCTACCCATTAATGATACCAAGCAAGAGAAGGGCAAATCAATTTTTATGACACATCAATATAAATATTTTATCATATTAGAACTAGCTTGGGCTATAATATATCCTTTTCTCAACTGTAAGGCATTTTTTTGTCTTTTCTAAATTAATTATGCCATGTTTCACTTAGGAAGGAAGGAAGAAGAAGGAAGGAAGGAAGGAAGGGAAGGAAGGGAAGGAAGGAAGGAAGGAAGGAAGGAAGGAAAGGAAGGAGGAGGAGGGAGGGAGGAGGGAGGAAGGAAGGAAGGCAACAGACAAAGGGAGGGAAGGTGGGGATGGAAGAGCTTTGCAGAAATCTGCTCTACATAGTGACTGATGTGGCCGTGCATCGTCTGTGCAGTGTTTTACAGGTTCTTGAGCATCTGCAGTTTACCGGCTTCTGCTGGCTGCTCACCGACAGCCGTGTAAAGTGGGTATTCTCAGCTCCATTTAACAGATGAGAAAACTGAGGCTAGGGAAGTTAAGCTACTCACTCATGGTTACCCAACCAAGTCCCAACTCTTCTGATCCCCTGCCCAGGAGCACTGGGCGCTTCTCCCACTGCCTCTTTAATTCTTCACTTATTCATTTGACAAGCAGGACTTGGAGTCCTGCTCCATGCTTGGCCCTGTGCTTGGTGCTGCAGGTACAGAAATGAATAAGCTGCTGCAGTTTCACTGAGGAAGGTTATAGCCTAGTTACAGAAGGTGTTTCAATGCGCTTTATCTTAGAGCATCCTTCCTAGGGCCATGGGGTCCCACAGTTCTACAGTGAAGTCCTAACTCCTCCGCATGCTGCTGTGTGATCTTGGGCACCCAAACGACCTCTCTGAGAGCCATTTTCTTCAGATGTCAAATGAAGATGATGACAGTACCTACTTTCCAGGGCTGTTGTGACTCTTACATAAAACAATTCCTGCAGAAACTCTTAGTCTGTTCTGAGAGAGGAACTTGATAGCTTTCTTCCCTGACGGGTCTGAGTATCTTGAAAGGAGATTTAAACAACTGGCAAAGAGTTGGGAGTTGAGTTCATAGAAAGCACATAGATAACAAAGCCAAGAGAAAAACAAGGCAATTATTAACCTCAGAGAGAACAAGAGGTGTTGCAGAAGGGGAAAGTAATCCGAGTTCACTGCAGCATCAGCAGCACACACCATTTACAGTTAGGGTAATATAAACACTGAGTATTGATCCAACAGAAATTACAACAGACCTTGGGCGGGGTTGGCGTCACGTGTAAAGGCAGGCACGGGTCAGGGTGGAAAAGGGAGAGCCAACTCCTCGCCTGCTGCAGTGAGAAGCAGAGGGATAAAGTCTAGAATGGAGTCACAGAGAAGTCACAGTTCAGGCAGGCTAGTTAGAGATGTGTAGGTAATTAAGATGTCCCACCCAGAAGGCAAACATGGGAAAGGAAGGGGAGAGAGCGTATTTATACAGTAAGCTTTGCTCAACTACTTGAATCTAAACCAGGATTTTTCATCAGTGACATTTGGGACCAAAAAGTTCTGTGTTGGGTGATGCTCTGAGCACTGTAAGATGCTTAGCAACAACCCTGGTCCCTACCCACTAGATGCCAGTGGCAAACTACCCACACGAACCCCAGCTGCGACAATCAGAAGAGTCTCCAGTTATATAAGTTATATAAATGTCTAATTGCTATGTTGTATACCCAAAACTAATATAATATTGTATGCCAGCTGTAATTTTAAAATTTAAAAAATTTTTTAATTATATTAAAAAGTCCCCAGATATTTCTGAATGTCCTCTGGGGGCAAAATTACCTCCCCTCCTGCACTGAGAATTAGTGATTTAAATTAAGCACATGTATAACTTTCATTCTTAAAATTCTTTTATAAAGTGCTTAGTGTAGTGACTGATATAAAATGTCCATTTGCGTACCATCTAGATTTGCCTCATACCACCAGGTTCGTGCAAAATACGTACTGCCATTTGGAAAACCTTCAAATAACCCCAAGGGGAAGGCAGATCAGGAGAGACCACCTCCTTTTTACTGAGGTAGAAACTGAGGCTCTGAGAGGTGTAGTGACTGGCCCAGGCTCACACAGCCAGAAGGTGCTGGAACAGGGCTCTCTGGCTCCATCTCTTGCCTCTTTCGTTTTCCAAATTGGATTTGAATCTGTTCTGAGAAAGAGTTTGAATGTGCAGCTCATCTCATTTCCCCATGGGGCTGGACTGCTCTTCTACACCCGACCACTGCGGGTGGGCCAGGGCGGCTCTTAGCATCCTTGGAGAGCAGGAAGCATTGTCATTGATTGCCCTGTTGCTTTGCTCCCCTGCCCAGGCTGAGTCACCGCCAGAGATAAACTGGCTGATATTTCAGCTGGGGAGATAGCATCTCTCCAGCCACCCCTCCTTAATAAGCTTCCAGTCATTGGAGGTGGGGAAAACCTTATCTTCTTCTGCAGATGTGCCTACCTGCTTTCCAGCCCCTCACACAGTTGTGTTCCCAGGGGCCAAAATCCCACTCACTTGCTCAAGATTAAAAACAAAATGGGACCCCTCCAGTCTCAGAACAGGTATTTGTAACTTGCTGCATCTTTGAAGAATAAATGCCCCTTTAGGGATGTGGTCTTATTTAACATCAGAATGTATTCTTCTGATATGAGGTATCCAGGGATGATCTCTGTGCTCAGTTGTCAATTGAGACATATGAAGCTCAGAGAGGTCAAGTGACTTGCTAAGGTTGCACAGCATAGGTGGAGAATGGCCTTGAATTAAGGTAAGCAGAATAATTAAGGATCAAGAGTCCCAAGAAGACTCAGGTATAAATTTTGGCTACTTTCTTGTTTGCTTTTGAACAAGCCACTTATTTTTTCTGTGCCTCTGTTTCTTCACCTGTAAAATGGGAATAATAAAAGAATTAGCTACCACACGGGGTTATTACGAAGTTTAAATGAGCTGATATAGTTAAAGCATATTTAGCACAGTGTTTGGCACATAGTAGATATTCAGTAAATGGTATTGTTACTATTACTGTTATTCCTTGGAGAAGAAATTCAGTGTGCCACTTGCTCTAGGAACCTTCTAAGGTAAATTCGGTAGGCATGGTTAAGAAGAGAGGATGTGCAGCAGATTCATTTCTTGTTGCTCAGGTTGTGGTCTGAGCACCAGCAGCAGCATTACCGGGAATCTGTTAGAGATGCAGAGTCACGGGCCCTACCCCAGACCTGCTGAATCAGAACCCGCATTTTAACGAGATCCCCAGGGGATATATGTGCACCTTAAAGTTTGAGAAGCATTGGTCTAGAGCAATGTTTGTCCATTTTTCCTGTGCACTGGGGTGCCTGCGGAGTTTGTTTTTGTTTTTGTCTTTGTTTAATTCAGATGCCTCCGTTGCAGTCCCACAGATTTTGATCCATTGGTCTGGAGGAGGGTTTGCATCATTATTTTTTAAAAGCTCCCCAGGTGATTCTGGTGCCTGGCAAGGTGCATTCCAGGTGCAGCAGGGGCTGGGTCACTAACTTTGAAATCAGATAGAACTAAGTTTGATATAAAGCCTTTCTATTTCCTAGCTGTGTGACCTTAGGCAAGATGCTTAACTTCTCTAATTCTCGATTTCTTCACTGTCACATGAAAAGAATAATCCTCTCTCTTGGGGTTGTTATGAGGATGAAATTAACACTGATTACGTACAAAAGCCTGGCAACAAGGTATTGCTAAATGTGAATGCATTTGTGAATTACACTGTGCTGGGCCTCTTGTGCGAATTACACTATGCTGGGCCTGGAGATGATATGATATTATGGTTATCAATATTAATATTAGTAGCAGTGGTATTGTTTTCAAATATGAAGCATTAGGAGCTTACTGGGACGTGGCACATCTGTGATGATGGAGGAAACATCCATGGATGGATTAAGAAGGCAGCCCCAGCAAGGTCAAGGAAATAAAAATCCTTGCTACCATTTATGAAGCACTAACCATGCACTTAAAGCACTTAACCACTCATTTAAAGGTGGCACGCAAAAACCCAAAGTTCAGCAGACCGCCAGGTAATAGATGCGGAAATGCTAAAACCTCTGGAAAGCACTGCCCGAGCTCAGGGGGTTGCTGGCACAATTATAGCTGGGGGCCTGGGGGCTAAAGAGCCACTCAGGGAGAGTGCCAGAGCCCCAGGACACTCCCCTGTGAAATAAAGGAATGCGTCCTGGTCCTGCCTGTTCCTCAGGTCTCCTGTGAGAACTAAGTGAATGAACCAAGTGAAACTATGTTCCAAACTTTCTAGAGCTACTGATATGATAGTGGAATTCTATGATTACATAAACACTGGGTGCCACCTAACCTAACCAGAGCAAGGACTCTATCATAAGTGCTTCCCACCAGAGTCTACATGGGCTCTGGACTAGAGCCAGACTTGGGTTCAAGTCTCAGCACTGCCACTTCATACCTGTGTGATCTGAGCAGTCTCTGGACCTCATTTTCCACATGCAACAAATTTTTGCTCTGTGTCTGTAAAATAGGGATAGCACAGCTGTCACGCAAAACAGCTGTTCTGCATACAGCAATAGTAGGTCCCAGGTCCCTGCAACAATCTATTGTCCCCAATGTACAGATGGGGAAACTGAGGCACATGGAGGCAGGATGATTATGATCATATAGCTAATAAGAGGTGTAGCCTTGCCTCAAACTCAGGCAGTCTGATAGCCACGCTAAGCTGCACCGCCTCCCTTTAAAAAAGGATCTGGGTATCTACGGCTAAGTCTTCCTTCATTCACTGAACAAACAGTCACAAGCACTGACTGTGTGCCAGGCACCAGGCTAGTCACTGAGGATGCAGATGTTGGGCAAGTACCTTGATCTCGTGGAGAGGGGAAGATGAGGGCAAAGGAACAAGTGGATATAGAGGCTCTTTCTGATGGTCAGGGGAGACTTCTCTGAAGACAAGACATGAGTGACAGAAAGGGATCGATCTCAGGAGACAGTGTCAGAAAGGAAATTCCAGAAAGATGAAGCAGTGAGTGCCAAGGTCCATGCAGGGAACGGGCTTGGCATATTCAAGGGACAGAGAGAGGGCTGGGGTGGCTGAGGCCCAGTGAGAGGGAGAGAGGGTCAAGAAACACCAGGAATGGCAGGGAGAAAGAAGCCAGAACGTGTAGGGTTTTTATAGGCCAGAGTAAAGGGCTTTGTTCTAAGTGCACTAGAAAGTCTTTGGCAGCTTAAGCAACTGAGTCAAGGAGACTTAACTAAGATCACTCTGACAACTATGCAGCGAGTAGACTAAAGGGGGAAAGGATAGAAGCTGGGATATCAGTGATGAGACTAGTACAGTTGTCGGTACAAGAAATGATGGTAGAAATAAAGGCTTATGTCCACGAGAAGGCACGTACAGGAATATCCATAGCAGCATTATTCTAATAGCCACAAACTGGAAACAAACACATGCCCATCAACAGTAGAATGTATAAATAAATCGCGGGATGTTCCTATAGTGGAATACTACACAGCAGTGAAATAGGAAAAACGATTGCTGCCTTCAAGAACATGGATGAATCTCCCGAACATAATGCGAGAAACCAGACACAAAATGGCACATTCTGTTTGATTCCATTTATAGGAAGTCAAAACAGGCAGAATTAATCTGTGATAATGGAGGCTGGGGCGTGGTTCCCCTCGAGATGTTACTGACTGAGAGGGAGCATGAGAGAGCCAGCTGGGGTCTGAGAAATGCTCTCTATCTTGAACTGTATGGTGGCGATATGGGGCCGATGGTTCGTAAAATTCATCAAGCTGTGCGCTTAAGAACTGTGCTCTTTATTATACGTGTTATACCTCAATTTTAAAAGAAGAGAAACATTTAAAAATTTTTAAATAATGAAAGAGTGGGTCGGGCTGGAAGCAGCAGAAACAGAGTGAAGAGAATGAATTCAATAGGTCCGGTCCCTCCCTTAGCAGTTTGGAGGAGAAATTGGCCTTCTGGGACTGCTGACAGCTCTGTCCGTGACTTGTGAGCTGCTCTCTCTCGTAGTTGAGGCTGTCACCCAAACCAGGAACCACTCTGTGGCACACACAGTCCCAAGAGACCAGATTCCCCAAGAGTATGGTCCATAATGGTGAGCTCTGGCTCCCCGATTCCTGCCAGCTAAACCAGGAGGAATTGGGCCATGGTGGGGAAATAAACCAACTCCATCCAAAGGGAGCTGACTTCTGTCACCCAAAGAACCACATGAGAACTGGAAGAACAGAAGCAGCCATAGACTTCACTCCTTCTGCCTGTTTTCAGATTGAGCAGCCTGCACTGAGTTCCATGTCACATCCAAAGGCTACAGATTGGAGCCTGCTGCATGGGGAAGCCTCAAGAAAGGGTTCTCACGAGCCAGTGAAAAATGAGCTGGAAGGTGCTTACGTTCTTGCACAGAGATGTATGTCTTTCATGTCCCTTTTTTTAAAAAAAAAAGTTCGGAAATCTTTAAAAAGCACCTAGAAAAAAAATAAATTACATACATACATATATGTGCATGTGTACACACACACACACGCACACACACTCAAAAATGGGGTCCCTTCTCAACTGCCTCTTTTCACTTAATAACCGATCTTGACTATCTTCCAGTTTCATTTAATAGACGTCAAGTGCCCCTATTTCATTCGTTCCATAATAAAACAATAATGGATAAAGCTAGCATCCATTTGCTGCACACTCTCCTAAGCACTTCTTGTGTCTGCGTGCCTTTAATCTTCACTTCAGTCCTATGAAGTAAATTCCATTATTATCACCCTCATTTTACACACGAGGAAACTGAGGCTCTCCAAAAGTTTCCCCCAAATCAGGGCACAGTCCTGCCTTACATGTAGGGGCGTCTGACACCCAGGTCGGCCCTTCACCAGCACACGTGATCATGATCGCCTCCGGATTCCACCTGATGGAGGTGCCCCTCCTCGTGTACCCAGATTGAGGCCATGTTCGCCATTCCTTATATGGATGAGCTGAAAAGCATCCTTGTGACAACGGGGGGTCAGCATGACGACCCCCTTAGGTGGAATGCCTAGATGCGGGACACCTGGTGGAAAGGTGATGCCCCTTGCCAGATTAACTGTCCTCCAAAAACTCTCGCACTAGCAGTGCAGTAATTGTCTGCCTTCACAAACCCTCCTGCTTTTAAAAGTCTGAGCCAAGAGTGACTCTCCATCCTCCTTCTCTCCTTTCTCTCCTGGAACACGCTGACGTGCCTTTGTTGAAGCTGACCAAGGAGAATGGGTGTACAGGGACAGTGTTCCTAGGAGACCTTTCGTGAGCCCAAATGGCATAAAGCAAAGAAGCGATTGCATGAATTTATATGGAAAAATGTTGGAGCATTCCCAGACCCCAAAAATAACCTATCGAATCATACCAGATAACACATAAAACCTAAAATAACACCAACACACAGTAAAAGCAGAGCTGCTCTCGCTGCTTGGCGTGCACGCTGCCTCTGTCACTGGCTCACTGCAGAACAAAAGCTGAACGCTATTTTAGCTTTTCGCCTTTTTCACCGAAGCAAAAATCCCCTTCCGCTTTCTTTTGGCTAGTGAAAACGGGTGCTAATGTCGGTCTTTCATAAAAACGAAGGGGCAGCGTAACATGAACTTCCATATCTATAGAGGCTTTCTCCTCACGGCTAGAACTCAAGCTCCTGGAAACAGGAGACCACACCTTATTCATCTTTCTGTCGCTCTCAGCCCCAGGGTGGGAGGGCAAGCATTTGCCCTGGGGAAAGGGCCTGTCCTCAAAGTAAAGGACGGGTTCTCCTCTCCCAGCCTCTGTGTGTGCTGTTTCCTCTATCGCTCACTCCACTCTCACCGCTACTTAACCTCACAGCTTCGGCTCCAACATCACCAGCGCCACCTCCTCCAGGAGGCTTTCCTTGTTCCCCCAGGTGGGCCTGGATGCCTTCTCAGCACCTCCACAGCCCATCCTTACCTTTAGTGTAACTCTGACCACAATTACGCTATACTGAACTTCATCACATCTAAGCCAGCATCACTATTTTGTATAACCTTAAGAAAGACTCTAACACAATACTTTAATAGCTTCGTTGAGATATAATTCCTATACCATACTATTCGCCCATTGAAAGGTGTACAATTCAATGGGTTTTAGTAATATTCACAGACAGGTGCAACCATCACCATGTCGAATTTAGAATATTTACATCATCTCAAAAAGAAACCCTGCACCCATTTGCTATCACTTCCCATCTCCCAACTCCCACCCCTATCCAGTCATAAGCAACCACTAATCTCTGTAGATTTGTCTATTCTGGATTTTTATATGAAT
The DNA here is from genome assembly GCF_902729225.1 of Pteropus medius. Taxonomy (NCBI): domain Eukaryota; kingdom Metazoa; phylum Chordata; class Mammalia; order Chiroptera; family Pteropodidae; genus Pteropus; species Pteropus medius. Next base: position 4,580,192 of record NW_024343733.1, on the reverse strand, counting down.
AGAATTATATACTATGTGGCATTTTGTGGTATTCTTTCACTCAGCGTTATGTTTCCAAGGGTCACTCACATTGTAGCGTGTGTTAGTACTTCATTCCTTTTTATAGTAGAATAATATTCCATGGTAGAGAAAGACCACGTTTTGTTTATTCACCCATCAGCTGATGGACATTTGGGTTGTTTTTGCCTTTTGCATGTTGTGAATAATGCCACTATAAACATTTGTGGACATGTTGTTATGCAGACATGCTTTCATTTCATTTATATGCCTAGGAGTCTCAATGCTTTCTAATCACTTAGAATGTTTATTTCTAATTATTTAAACAGCACTTTTAGGCTTATTTAGACATCAACTTTTTTATTACCTATCACTCTAGCACATACTTAAAAAGATAGAAGCAAAATGTATCAGATAAGCTATTCCAAAAATGTCTTCGATACAAAGTCCGGGTCTTTTCAATCATTTTTTAAAACACAGTTGCCAGTGTCCATGTTTCACTATAAGATATTGTCCTCTGTGTCATCAAAATCAGCAGAGATATAAGAATTCTTGAAAGATGCTCCGTTCTCATCTCTAGAAGAGACTAACCTCATCCTGACTGCTGCTGATCAGTGGTGATTTTACACCATTGATTATAAGGTGCATCCCGTCTCAGAGAGATTAATATGTGGGGGGAAAAGTCCATCTTAGAATTCATGAAATATGGTTGTTTCCTTTCTGCCTGCCTATATCCTGCATGACAGATCATAAGTGTCTTGAGGACAGGAGCCAATCCACCCTGTATTTATTCGTGTATTCATTCAGTCACCAAAAATATATGCGGTACCTAGCCCACACATGATATATTCTTAATAAAAATATATCAGATGAATGAATGAATGTTGACTTGCTTTGGAAAATGGAACTCACCCCCGACTTGGGGGACCACAGTCAATTTATTTCATCTCTCTGAGCTGTTCCCCCATCTGTGAGATGAGGGTAGTGGTGAGGATGAAAAGGAACTCCTAGGAGCAATGCACACAGGAGGCTACTTAACCATATTTGTGGAATGAATAAGTGAATAGTAAAATAATTATTATTGCAGCTAAAAGTTATTGCTCCCTTTTTGTGTGCCGGACACTGTTCCACACACGTTATATGTGTTAACTCATTTTTCTAATCCCTCCTTTAACACTCACAACAACCCTACAAGGTAGGTACTAATATTCTCCCCAGTTGACAAATGAGGAAACTGAGGCATGAGAGGTGAACGAATGAATAAATACAGGAAAGAATGAATACTGTTTTACATTAAATTCCCAGGCATTCAATTTCTAGGGGCTAAACTGGGTCAGTCCCTGTCTGTAAAATGGGGAAGTAAATCATTCGTACCTCATAGGTGGGTGCCAAAGAGGAAGTGAGTCCATGTGTGTTAAGCACCTGATTCAGGTGCAAAGGGCAAAGTGAAGTCTGACCCATCTGATAGGAAAGCCCCCTCACTGCTTGGCCAGGTGACCTTGGGCAAGTCATATAATTTCTTTGAACTTCACTCATTCATAAAATGGAATTATGAGTACCCTGCATTCCCCAAGTGGCAGTGAGGAAGCTTGAAATCATGCCTGCAAACCTCTAGCTCAGCCAGTGACTGCCTTAAAGGAAGCCTCATCCTGACAGGTGGTCCTTACCCAGCCAGGCCTGCTTTCCAGGAAAGCTGAGGAGCCCAAACTGGCTCTTTCCTCCCAAGGCGAATCCAACATGTGCTGCAGCGCCAGCCCTTCATGCTGTCATACAGGATGGGCAGGACCCATAGATACATGCTGCTTCCCCCAAATGAATAAATCATTACAAGAGAGCGTTATGCATCCCGCCAGCATCCATAAGGACCTGAATTATATATAACGAGGCTGAAAAAGCTATTTATCTCAGGCACGTGCAAGTCATAAAATGGGAGTTCTCAGGTAGCCAAGACAATTTTCAGATGTTGCCATTTTTATCAAAGAAATAAGGCCCACCGAAGGAGCACCCTGCCCGGCGGGCGTAAGGATGCCTTAATCAGGTTTATTTAGTATCAAAGGAGAGAAATCTAACACTTCCTCCTAGCTCTCCCACCTCCTCCGCCCACCTCCCCAGTGTGGCTGCTTCTCAGTTCAGGGCTCCAGGATGAGCTGCCAAGAGCAACCATCTTCCTAGTTGGAAGCATCTGCTAAGGAGCCGGGGGTGGGACTGAGTGTGCTCCAAATCCCTGGAGGGAGAGAGGGGCAGGAAGAAGGGATTGCAAGAAGAGAAAATTATATAGTAGCCAGAGCTCTAAACCGGAACTCGAGAGTCCCATCTTTGCCACTGATTACAGGTGGGGGAAACTGAGGCACTTAATGGTTAAGTAACTACTTGTCCAAGATGACATGGGGAAAGAAAGGAGGAGCTGGAAGGACAACCCAGTTGTGTCAGACAGACATTTATGCAGTGCCTGTTATGTGCCGGCACTAGGAACACATGGTAGAGAGGTCCCCACATGTGTGCTTGCCTCTCCTTCCCCATTTTCCGGTCACTCTCCATGGCCGGCTTCAGTCCACCAGGCTACCCTGCCAATGATGCTCAAAAGCGCCAAGTGCATTGTTACCTCAGGGCTCTTGCGCTTGCTGTTCTTTCTGCCTGGAACACTGTTCCTTCAGATCTTTGCATGGTTGATTCTCACTTCCTGGCCTGTGCTCAAATGTCACCTTCTCAGAGAGGCCTTCCCTAACCACCTTATCCAACTGGCGAGGGCCTCCCGTGCCATGACATTCAGTCACCTTTTCATGTGTTGGGTTCTCCTGAAGCAAACCCAGAGATGGAGTGTAGGGTGTAGGGGAGGACCGGGACTGAGCAAAAGTGGGAAGATAAACTGTGACGCAAGTTCGACGAAGCCTTGTCCTCCCCAGCAAAGAGCTCTGCAAGTGAGCATTGCCCACCAGAATGCCCCGACTCGGGCTGAGACGGCCGGGCCTTTGTGCCCCCTCTTCACATAGTCACTGGACACAGGTTCCCTGGGAAAGGTGTGAGCTTGGGCAAGGTGGCTCTCTCCAGCTCAGACAGACCCTGAAGGAGCCGACAGGTGAGGGCCGTCTGCCGAGCACATCCTCCACAGCTGGACACCAAGTCCTTCCTTGGCGGGGGATGTGGGTGGCACACCTCCACGTCTCCAACACTCCTTACCCTGCTTTAAATTTCTTCCAAGTGCTTACTACCTATCCGACATTCTATATATCCACGTATTTACTTGTTTATTGTCTTTCCAAGCAATTAGACTCTGAGGTTTCCTAGGATATAGACAATGACTGTCTTGTTCTCATTACCTGGAACAGTGTTTGGCAAATGGCAGAGACCCAGTAAAACTGTGCTCGATGACCTTGTCTGACTTATTCCACTTAGCATGGTATTCTCAAGATCCATCCCCAACTCATATGTGGGATTTAAAACAGAAAGCAACAAACAAATGAAACAAACTCATACATACAGACAACAGAATGATAGTTACCAGAGAGGAAGGCGAGTGGGGGAGCATGAAGAGGGTAAAGGGGTTCAAATATATGGTGACAGAAAGACACTAGACTTTGGGTGGTGAGCACGCAGTGTAACATACAGATGATATATTACAGCATTGCACACCTGAAACTGATATAATGTTATTAACCAGTGTTACTCCGATAAATTTAATTTTTTTTTTAAATTTGCTCAGTGAATGAATAAATGAATGAGTGTCCTCCATTGCTCCCAACTTAATAAGGGAGACTGACCAGTGAACAGACAATTACATTTCCACATGGTGAACACTCTCAGAGGGGATCCCTGGGGCAATGAGGGCTCTCTAACCCAGCCTGGAGTGCAGAGAGTGCCCAGGGAAGGTTGTCTGACTCCAAGTCCACTGCCATTTCCACTACACCAGGACCAGACGAGCGGTACAAAAGCAGCCTTTGTTGTACTTGAATGGCCACTCCATCATCTTGATATGTCGTGTACGGTCACTTAACCGTTCCATGTTTTTATATATTGCCTCTCCAACCAGGTTATAACTTCTCTGAGCCCAGGAGCATGTCTTACATTCCTTTTCTTTATCTCTCTCAGTGCAAGTGTGGTGTTTTGTGCACTGTTGACACTCACTGAATAATTACTGAACATATGAATAGGTCCTTTACGGATGAAGATAGCATGGCCATGGGTGACCAGGTTTTCTAACTTCCAGTTGAGACAAAGGCCTGTAAAGATGAAAATAGCTATCACTTCGTGAGCCCTGGCTCCAGCCAGATACTGTGCTAAGTGCTTCGTATACACCACACTTATCAATTCTCATGACAGCCTTGCAAAGCAGAGGTCTGAATATTGTCTCCATTTTACAGATGAGGAAACTGAGGCTCAGAGAGAGGAAAACATTTGCCAAAGGTCACACAGTCATTAGGTGGTAGAGCTGAGAGACAAGCCTGATTGTAGGTTCTTGACCATGACACTGACTTTTTGATGTTAAGGTGACAGAACGGTTTTAAATCAAGATGGAATCATAAAATCTGGGACATGAGGTCAAACATCTCCATAAGCCCGAAGTCACCAGGATTTCTGTGTATAGAAGAGGGCAGTGGCAGGACAAATGGCCACTTGGCCCTATTCATTTCTATCTCAGGAGTAATTCCAAATGTCTCCTCTCAGTCATCAGTTGTGTCTCCACCAGAAGAAAGAACCAGCAAGCTATCTCCCAAAGAGATTTATGTGACAACGTGAAGGTTGGGTGATTGTTCCCAGATCATTCCAAAGATGGAAACCTAGCTTTCTCAACACACTGAGAGTAGCATCATCTCCCAGGGTTAGACTCACATTAGCCTCACTTTGAGACTGATGTATAAACCAGACGACAAATTATTCATTTGCAAAGAGAAATTACTCTTGTGAGGATTGTTTCAGGAAGTCTACGTAACCAGTACTTTCTCTCCTGGTAAGAAGACCAGCCTGCAGAAATAAATAATAACCTAGTTTCTTGGTGAATAAAATTGGGACAAGGAGAGGTAGATGTGTTCACTTAATGTTGAGTGGCAGTAGACTGAAATGGCTGAGTGCAAGCATCTCATGGAAAGGACAGTTCGGAAGGGATCAGAACCATCATAAGTGCATTGGCAACGTAGGAGTTGTGGATCATTTGCAAACCAGCCTTGGAAATTACACAGCACCACTTCCACTTCCCTCTTACTTTTCAAAGTAAGTCACGGGTTGAGCCTGGATTCAAGGGGAAAGGAAAAAGACCCATCCCTTAACCAACCTTACGGCCAAGGGCACATAATGAGCTGACTTGAATGGCCAGGCCTGGGACACATGATGACTCTAGATCTAAGGATAGGATCAGTTCCACCCAAATTTTATAAACTGAGAAAAACTGGGGTACTGTCACCAACTGACGGATGAAAAGCTGCCCACTAGGCATAGTAGAAGAGCACTGAGGGAGGACTCTGGAGCCTTAGTTACTTTCTTTGTCCTGCTGGATTCCTCGCTCTTGCTCCTTAAGCTTGCTTTTGGCCCATCATGATCTCTATGTTGTGTCGATCTACTATTATCTCGGTGTAGTATCTAAGTCTAACCGTATTCCTTAGAGATTCCTGAGAGTGAGTTTGATTGGTCCAACTCACTTCCTTTTTATAACATCTAGGATCCTTGGCCAGCCTATGGAATAGCTGTCCTTGGATCATGGGGCTACCCCTGGCCCAATAACCTATGGCTGGGAGGGGGAGACACGTGGTATAAAACATGGATGTCTTCAGAGGTACACCATGAAGGAGCAGAGAACATGGATGTGGCGAGAGAGGCAGGGACATGGAGTGAGTGGTCATGGCAACAAGTAGAAGGGGACGTCTGTGCAGCTCCGTGAGAAAAGGAGGGAGGTGCTTCCCTCCCTGGCTTTCTTATTTCCGTCACTGAGAGGTAAATCAATACTGGTAGAAGACATTTAAAGTTAAGTCACTTAATACTGAGCCCAATTTTCATAGCAAATCAATGGGGAGCAAAGGGGTTTGATTTAGAACTTCACCTTGAAAAATGAAACTAACATTTATCAACATAACAAAATTTAGGTTACCATTTCAATTATGCATGAATTCTTATAAAGAACAAAAAAAGAATTAAGTAGTAAAATTTGTGGTCTAATTTTTCTGACAAAATCTTTCTCTTTAGGTTTGGCTTTCATAGCCTGATAGCAAAAAGGTCTTTAAAAAAAATATTCCAGGGCCCTCTTCAATCTTTTGATATTTAAATCTTTCTCTTTTGAAGAGCTCACCATGTCACCTGGTCATTTTTTTTTTCAACTGTTAACACTCTCGGAGATGATATTCATAATATTGAATAACGAGTTACAGGCATCAACTGATCAGGACAGTCACCATGACAGCCAGTGTGTCTGAACCCCGGGGTTCAGGTGAATATCAGTACTGGCTATTCTGAGGCAACCAAATTTTCATGGGTCATCTGTGATTTTTCTGTTCTTTAAGCATGTTTCAACACTTTCATCAGCTTCACAGAATCCTGCATCTTAGGCATGATTTTCAATCAAACACTTGCAGATAGATTACATTATATATGCACCAGGGTCAGACAGTTGGTGAGAGACTGATTCTCTTTAAAGGACTCATTGGTCCATTCGAGGACATGTGATGGGCATCCAAAATTCAGGGATCCTTCAGAGAGAGAGCCACAAGGAAGTTGACATAGGAACAAAAAGGATTCATGCTGGTGTTAAACAGGAAGTATCACTGATTCGTTACAATTTTTAACAACTGAAGTTATATAATTATTGAAAGATTTTATAATAACTTGTTCTCTAAATGTTCTCTACACAACTCCATTACCTCAAGGACTCATATGATAAATACTCAATAACAAGTACCTCTGGAATTTTGTTTGTGAACTAGTTGCATGTATTGTCCTTCCTTGCCACCAATAAGTCTTGCTGAAGGTAAGCAGGATTTATGCTTAGGGTCACCAGATGATTTCAACAGAAATATCGGAAAAAAATACAATGACCGTGTATGGGTCTGATATTTTCTGAATTTGTTTCCCAAGTGAAAACATTCAAATATCAGACTGCATGGTTCAGACTAGAAATCATGTTTATAAATTCAGGACAGGTCCCCTTCTCAGCTATAGATTTCACCCCCCCGATTAAGAGAAGTGTAAAGCTTGCCTTGCTAATCATGGAACAGAAAACACAGAAAGGTACAAGAGGTGAAGAAGCAGATGAACTGATGAATTTCTCCATCTTTTCTTCTTGCTTAGGCTTTGAAATTTAATCCTCTGACTTAGGAGTCAGGACTGGGGTATTTACAGGTCCTTGGGTATCTCCTCACCCCCAGTTTTGAGGAATGACAGCAATTACTTCATATTCTGCAATGCTAATTAACTCCAATTGGTCAAAGGCTTGTCCAGATGAGAAACAGTTTTGAAAAGGAACTCGTGAATTCTGCAGACTGAATATTCAGTAATGAACATATTAACATACAACCTTCCCAGGCCTCGAGTTGGAGTTTTTTCAATCTTGGAAACAGAAAAGCAAGAGCATCTAAAGCTAACGGTCACTGGCTCTCAAAAGAGTATAGTGGTTAAAAGCTTGGGTTATGCAACCAGACAGGCGTGGATGTAAATCTTGGCTCTGCTACTTACTGACTGTGTGATCCTGGGTAAGTCAATCTGTGTGTGCCTCAGTTTTCTCATCTATAAAATGAGAAAAATAGTAGTATCTACTTCACAGGGCAGATGTATTAACTACAAGTTGCTTTCAAGACCTAACACATGATGAATGTCCAATAATCATGAATCTGACCCATGGTAGATGATCTGGGTTTTTTTTCCCCCCTACCAGGCCATTATTCTTCCTTGCAGTAACAGCCCTTTGGGTTTCCTTTGAGTAACTACTCCTCTATTCATAGAGTGGATCAGGATACTAAATGAATTGACTCCAATTCTAATGCTGAACCTCTGTATTAGTTTGCTAAGTCTGCACAGACTGGGTCACTTAACAGAAATTTTATCCCAGCTCTGGAGGCTGGTAGTCTGAGATCAAGGTGTTGGCAGGGTTGATTTTTCTGAGGTCTCTCTCCATGGCTTGCAGATGTCCATCTTATTCCTGTGTCGTCACATAGTCTTCTGTGTGTGTGTGTGTGTGTCCTAATTCCCTCTTCTTATGAGGACACCAGTCACATTGGATTAAGATCCACCATATGACCTCATTTAACCTTAATTGCCCCTTTAAAGGCCCTATCTCCAAATACAGGGGGTTAGGACTTCAATATATGAATTTGAGGTAGACACAATTTAGCCCATAATAACACAGGACCCAGATGTGGCAAAAATACTCCCCTCCCCCTAGTAAGAGTGATTGATTGATTCAATCCTAGACAATTTTTAAAAGTTTAGTACATAGAATTTCTTCATCTGCAAGATTGTGTGTTGCAAAGATACTGTAGAATGGAACTTCTGGGGTCAACATGTGGACAAGGCCAATTGAGAAGAAAATAGAGAGATGGAAAGGGAGAGACTGAGTCTTGATGCTATCATCTGAGCCCCTGGATCTAGCTGAGCCTGAAGCTCGCATTGAGAGTTCACTCCTATAATTCACTAAACATCCCCCTTTTGTGGCTTGAGCCAGTTTGAATTGGGTTTCTGTCACTTGCAACCAAACAAGTCTTGACTAGTATAGCCTCTACTTAATTGTTAAGGAGTCTGTAGATCCTAAGGAAGTAGAAAGAAAGGGAGAGGATCAAGGAAACAGGCTGGAAACTGGAAAGACTATTTACAAAACAAATTAGGTGGGTAATCTAGTGAGCACATAATACAGGAATCAGGGTGGATTTAGGAACAGGTGTATATTCTTGTAACCTAGTCTAATATAAGAAAAATTGACTCTGTATATTAGCTAAGGCAAGGAGTTCTTCACTAAACCATGGGCTTCTCAGAGGCAGCAACGGCGTCTTATTCAAATGCAATGTATCCATAGTGCCCAGAATGAAATATGCGCTCAAAAAACATTTGTGAACTTGAATGGGCTTGCCAGGAAATCTTTTGCATTTTATGATTCAACACACACAGGCTTAAAATAATGAATTTGCTATAGTATTATATTTGCAAATTCTCAGTACACTCATTGTTAAAGAATTACGTTAATAATCATACAGTAGCTGAGTATTCATTTTAATGAGGTCCAATAACTCAGAGGGGAAACTTTCAAGTCTGGGGTCATCATTAGCTGACCTAGAACTGGCCCTTTCCTTACCTACAAATTGTATTATAATTCTCTGTTGCAGTCTGGAACTGCTTTGCTTGGGACCCATTGCTGCGCTTGTGAAGGGGTTTGGGTGGGAAAAGGGAAGAAGGTATGTTTATGACATTGGACAACAGCCTTAAGTGAGAAGAGTCTGGCCTCATTCTACTTGGGTTACTGCACCACTAGAGGAGAATCTTAAACTTGGGAGACTCCAAGTTTCTACCAGGCTGCTGGTAACCTGTCCATCCTCCCCTCTGGAGAGAGATTACTCTTTACCCTGGAAAGTAAGTCAATGTCTCTGGCACATGGTGGAAGGTGTCTCTAGCTTTATTGCCCTAGAATGTAAGCAAATATCCTTCAGGAAGAAAAGGAAAATTTATTGTCCTGGAATATCTCCAGGAAGAGAGAGGGTCTCTATCAGTTTGCCCATTCAATTATTTCTGAACAAAACTTGGCAGTGTGCTTTCCTGGGAAGGTCCAGACCATATAAGAACCCAAGAAATCCAGGGATGATTATATCCCAACAGACATTTGTTAAGATGATGATGTCACAGGATGGAAGGAACCTGGATCTCTTCCAGTCACCAGATGGAGGAGAGCCTTTGCTGACACACATGAGACTTTACGTGAGCAAGAAATAAACTTTCGTGAGGCTCAAACACTGAGATTTCAGGCCTTGTCTGTCATGGCAGCTAGTGTTAATTATCCTAATGAAGATGACTTTAACATATACATCAGTCAAATTATACTCGTATGAGAAATAAGACAGCTAGCCAATATATAATAAATTCCAAATGATAAGGCTGGGGGCAGGATTTAGGAGAGAGTAGAAAGAAGATTAACTAGAGACAGAGGGAAAGGAAGCAGAATATGAGAGAAGCCGCAGCTGTCCAGGAACATGTCCCCCAGCCTCGGCACAGCCGAATGTCATCAGCCCACCTCATTCATGAACATCCACACTGGAGCCAAAGCCGTGAATGACTTTCACACCAGTTTAGATGTTTTCAGATCATCTTAAGCTCAATTACAGCTAAACCAATTACTCCAAACATCATTATTGAAAAATCACCAACCAGGCCTGCTAATTGCATTTGCGGCTTCTTCATCATATTAGTTCAGTCATAAGTGCAGTGTGCTCTTCTCAGGGGATAACCATGCACAAGACCAATTTCCTTAGGATAAGACTTTCAAATCATAGTAGTTCGGAACTAATGTGTCTCGGGAAATAAACTGTCAGATCAATAACATTTGCAACCAGAAAATATTTGGAGCAAACAGAGTAGCGCCTGCGGCTGAGACCAATGTGATCCTTACCTGGTACTTGGAAGCCGTCCTGACCTTTGAGATTTTTCCAACGGGTCGATTTGGAGACACTGTTCACATCACCTGGTGAGACACAAAGGAGACTCATTGTATTACTTTGTGACTCTTTCCCAGGGAGCTCAAGGTATTATCACTAAACTGAAAGAAGCAAATGACATTTGTTAAGCTCCTTGTGTGTTCCAGGTTTGATGCCCTGAGCAGTATATACAGAAATAAAAAAATCTCTATAGAAATACAAAAAGGAGTCCAAATTCTGGAGCTGAAGCTTCCTAAGGCAAGTTTCTTTGCTTCTCTGAGTCTCAAGTTCCACATCTGTAAAACAAAAACAATATCTACTTTCCAGGGGTGTCTTGATGATTGAAGAGAAGGTATGCAAAGTGCCCAGCTTAATGCGTGACAAATAGTAGGTGTGCAATGAAAATAATAGTTACTGCTATGACTTTAAGTATCTTTTTTTAACTGAAATTAACAAATGTTCATTAAACAAATTAATGTTTCCTCCTCAACTGGGCCATTTGAGGAAAAAAAGAAGTTTATACACAATCTAGGTTGTGCCACATAATTCTTCCACTCAAATAGAAAAGGCATATTATTTTTTTTTTGAAGTAACAGAAATTGTCAGTTTCTATTCTTTAATTTTTCCCTTTTTTTTTTTCCAGGAAAAGCCCTTAATGTAACCTAGCATTCTATCAGTACCAGGAAAAAACTGAAAAGTCAATAAAAAAAGGAAGAAGATACGAAAAGCATAGAAGAGTAAGAAGTATTTAACAATTTGTAGAGCTGGAGTTACTTTTGAACCAGTCAGGCCTGGGGTTGAATTGACTGGGCACTTAGCAACTGTGTGACTTTGGGAAAATAACATAATTTCTCTGAGCTACGGTTTACTCCCTGCGAAATAACAACACTATCTGCCTCAAAGAGGTAAGGTGAAAACTAAATAAGATGATGAATAGTAAAATTTTAATGAATGTTAGTTCTCATTCCCTTTTTTAATCTCCCATAATTAGGCTTACATTAATTCAATAAATATGTATTGAGCACTGCAATGGACGCCGGTGATATAGTGGTAAATGAGACTGACAAGGTCACTGTCTTCGCTGTTCACTTTCTGGAGGGGGATAGATAAATTACTCAGCCAATTCCACAAATCAGTGGAAAAGTACATTTGTGAGAAGTGCTAGTGAGACAGAACATCACTTGTAAAATTCTTAATCTTTTAGGAGGAAATGAAATGGGACATCTCTTGCAGAGTTAATCTTTTTAGTAAACCTAGTTAAGTTTTCTTCACTCCTTTCTTTGGGAAAAAAAGGCCCTCTCCCTCAAATCCTGATAATTGCCCCATACTGGTGACTCAGATCCTCTGGCTATTGATAAGGGTCATCAGCCCATTGTTAGGCCAGACAGGGCCCTTAGAGTCTGAGAGGGGAGGGGACGTTAGGCCAAAGGTCTTTTTCTACTCTTTAAGAAATATATTAACCAAGCCTGTTTCCTTTTACTCACTTAATAGGCAAAACAATGATAGAAATTAATAGATGTATGATTTAAATAATAAGTTTGTATCTTCTTTTCCTTGTCTAGGGACTGAGGTGGCACTTCGGCAGGAAACCCAAGACCGAACCCCCCACGCCCCCGACTGAAGCAGAGAGGGAAAGAGCTCTTATTAAACCCCAATAGGCAGGGACAATGGCCCTTCTCAGCGGGAAGCAGATACGGAAGAGACCTCCCATCCCTCAACATCCATATTAATAATAAGGGGGTGCATGACTCTTAGAAAAGAGGTAGGCAGGAAAATTAGGGGGTTTCGGGTCTGCTTGCAAAGATACTGAGGTCATCCTATCCTAGAAGGGGTCCACCCTAATGCGCCCACAATTAAGCAAGCCAGAAGGTATTTTTTAACTCACACAAAGAAACCAGTAGGCAGAGAATTAGGTACCAGTTTAAGCCTGTCACTCACATCTGTGCAATGAAGACCTCGACAATCTTCAACTCACCTGAGCCTCATTATATCATTATTATAATATGATGCATATGCCCGGAAGTTCATTAACATTGTAACAGACTGAATTCTGGGAACGAACATGCGCAGAAAGCAAAATGATGAATTGCTGAATCCTGTCAATCTTAGTTGTCAATCAAGGAAGCTCACTCCTCTAAAATAAAAGTAATCACCCACAGCAAAAAGGGATAAAATCCCCGAAGGCTTTGTTACGAGGCCTTTTGAGCCACGCTTCTCTTGCTCAGGCCCGCTTCCACGTCTGGAAGTGTACTTTCCCTTCTAATAAAGCTTTTCTTTTCTACTGTATTTCGGTGTCTTGCTCAATTCTTTGTTTGAGACATCAAGAACCTAGACAACGCGCCGGGAGAGGACCCCACTCACCGGTAACACTAGGATAAAACAATAAAGGTGTTAAGGAGAGGTTGTTAAGAGGACCTGGTAGAGCTGTTAAGAAAGGCCTCCTCTTGCCCATTCAGGGTTATAACCAATAGTGAGAGGATAGAAAGAGTAAGCAAGGGGCCAGATCATGCTGGGCCAGATCATGGAGGGTGAACTACAGGGCCACAGCACTGTACAATCATGGGAAAAACCAATTAGTTGAACATACAGCCTATGCTGTAGGACCAGCAGCCCTAGTAGGCAATATGAGGAATATAGAAACCATAAGGGACCAGAAGCATAAATAAAATACAAAGTATGTAAGAGCAAACGTTCAGAAGAAAAAAGTAAATTATAGAACTTGCAGCTGTGATGTAGTAATTGAGGCAGGCCAATGTTGCTACCAAGTACAGCAAAAAACGTTGGATAAAACATACACACAAATTCTATTTGAAAGCATCAGGGAGCAGCCAAGACCTGAGCTACAAAAATCCTAGAAAGAAGAGTTCAGTGAGGAGAGCCTGGTGTGGTGCACATCATTTTTTCCCTGGGGCACTGATGACTCCTAAGCATCATGGGGTGAGGAGGTCAGAAGCAGTGCAGAGGTTAGCTACTAAACGGCAGGGAAGCTATCAGAGCGGTAGGAAGCCTCATGAGGGTGAGAGACCAAACTTAGCATTTTATAGTGTCAAAACAAGTAGGAGTTGAGGATCCAAAATATGCACCACCAACCACAATGAGAACAACAGAGGTAAAGAGAAGTAATCCAAAAACACTGCACCATTTTTTTCTTATTTATGTTATATAAGGCAAGTAGTTTAGAAACAAAGTAAAAAGCAGTTGAAAATTTGAATGACGTTTTCGGCATTAACACTGGGGCACAAAATTGGAATTCGGGGCCACCAATTCCTAGGAGATGTCCTGGTAAACAGCTCTGGTTCTCATCCGAGAGCCCTGACTCCAGAGGACTACGGTGAATTAGAGGCGGGTGGAGCATTACAAAGATCGCAATCCAACCCTTAGTCAACTTAGTTCCTCAGCAGATAGAGGCAATCTGGCCCTACACTAGCTGCCTGCCAGAGGACAGGGTGGGTACCCCTCAGAAGAAGATATATCATCCAGAACTGCTATAATTTTTGCACAAAATGTCTGACAGTCCATCAAAATTTACCAGGTATACAAAAATACCCAGCCTAAAGAAAATAGAATAGCTAATAAAAAAATTACAGTTAATATAGTCAAGAAAATAGATTATAAGATAGAGAATTTCACCAGAGAACTTAAATCTGTAGAAACAGAACAAAACAGAAATCCTAGAACTAGAAAACATAAAAACTGAAATTAAGAATTTAGTAGAATGTTTAACAGTAGATCAGACATAGCTTTAAAAAAAAAAAAAGTACTGGTGAAACAACAGACAAGACAGTAGGAAACGTCCAGACTGAAGCTAGAGAATAAATGGCATGGAAAAATCAGAAAAGAAAATTAGAAGCATAAGAAATGCAGTAAAAAGTTCTAACGTATGTATAACTGGAACTCCAGAATTAAAGAATAGAGAACATGTAGAAAAAGCAATATTTGGAGAAATCACAGCCAAGAAATTTCCAAAACCGAGTAAAAACATCAAGACAGAGATTCAGGAAGTTCTGAGAATCCAAGTAGGATAAATAGAAAACCACGGCTAAATGAAACCTGAAAATGAATGAATAGAAACGCTTTTGAGGGACTATGTCTTTTATTTTTACCACGCACAACAGAGGCTTTCGGTAATATTTTAATTAAAAAAAAAAAAAGAATTAGAAAAACTTTTAAAAGCACACAGAGAAAAAGAAAAAATATTTAACTTCAAAGAAGCAACTATATGAGGATCAATTTCCCAACAAAATAATGGAAGCAAAAAGACATTGAAAGGAAAAGATGTCTAAGTTACAATTCTATACATACTGAAAATACCCTTCAGAGATGACAGTAAATAAAGATATTTACAAACAAATTAAAACTGAGATAATTTATTACCAGCAGATCCAACTAAAACAAAACTAAAGGGGGTTATTTAGGCAAAAGAAAATGATCCCAGACAGAAATTCAGGAAAGACTGAAGAACAGAAAAACTATATGAATAAATCTAAATGAAAATTAAAAACAATAGTTATAATTTTATTGGGTTTTAAATATATGTAGATTACAATGAATGATATTAAAAACACAAAAGGCATATAACATAAGAAAAAAAATTATAATGTAATAGGCCCTAGATTGCCTGGAAAGGGGTAAAAATACTGATCTATATCAGACTCAAATAAACAAAGGAGGTATGTCTTCACGTCCAGGATAATTACTAAAAGAAGGTATAACTAACAAGTTAATAAAAGAAAAACTAGTTTAATTTTTAAAATTGATTAGCTCAAATTAAGGCAAGAAAGGAGGGGAAAAAAGTGGAGCAAATAGAAAAATATAGTAATACTGTAGATACAAAACCAAACATGTCAGTAATTACATGTAAACTGACTGAACATGCGAATTTAATAGACCTAGCTGGTCAGACTACATTAGACTACATTAGACTACTATGCTGCTTATGTGAAATACACCCTAAACAGACACCAAAAAAGTGAAAGTAAAAGGATAAAAAAAAACACACACACTAAAAGAAAGACTAGCTAAGTAAACTTGAAGGCAAGTAAACTTGCCAAGTAAACTTATCAAGCCAAGTAAACTTGAAGGCAAGATGCACAACTAGATATAAAGAGGAAAATTTCAACAGAAAGGTTAATCCACCAGGAAATAACAATTTTACATTCATAGGCACATAATAGCATACTTTCAAAGTAGACAAATCAAAAAACTAAAAAGAAAATTTGGCAAATCCATAATAGAATATTTTAACAACCTCTTTCAAGAAGCTAATAAAACAAGCAGACAACAAAGTGATAGGACTATAAAGATCTAAACAACACAATAAATTTGACTTGTTTGACATTAGAATATTTAGCAATAGATTGGACACAGCTAAAAAAAAAAGGATTAGTGAAACAGGAGATGAGTCGGTAGAAATTACCTGCTGTACCCAAGGATAGCACAATACACATGCTTTCAAGTGCACATGGAACATATACGTAAACTAATGAAACACCAAGTCATAAAACAAATATAAACAAATTTCAAGAATTAAAATTATTTAGTATATATATTCTGGCTATAATGCAATTATACTAGAAATCTATAATAATAATAAAATAACTACAAAATCCATTAAAACCTGATTGGAAATTCAGAAGAAATTACAAAGACAACTAGGAATATTCTGAATTGAATGATAATAAAAAATAAGACATATCAAAAAGTGTGGTAAGTAGCTAAAACTCTGGTTAGACATAAACTTACAACTTAAAATGGATCTATTAAAAGAGAAGATGCAAATCAAAGAAAGTAGAAGGAAGAAAATAATAAAGATAAAAGCAGAAATTAATGACATAGAAAGCAAACTTACAATAGAAAAATCAACAAAGCCCAAAATTGGTTTTTCAAAAGGCTAATAAAATTTATAAGTGCCAAGCAAGATCCTATGGGCATTGAAAAGATACTAACAGAATATTACAAACAACTTTATGCCAATAGAATTTGACAATTTAGATGAAGTATACAAACTAGAAATATATACCTTACCAAAACTGAAACAAGAAGAAATAAAACGTCTGAATACTTCCATATCTATTAAAGAAATTGAATCTGTAATTAACATTCCCACAAAGAAATCTCCAGGCCCAGATGTCTTCACTGGTGAATTCTTCCAAGCATTTAAAAAGAAATAATACTGAGTTTACACAACCTCTACAAAAAGATAAAAAGATGAAACACTTCTCAATTCATTTTTCGCGGTCAGTATAACCTTGAT
This sequence comes from Pteropus medius, assembly GCF_902729225.1. Lineage (NCBI taxonomy): Eukaryota > Metazoa > Chordata > Mammalia > Chiroptera > Pteropodidae > Pteropus > Pteropus medius. Next base: position 4,563,350 of record NW_024343733.1, on the reverse strand, counting down.
ACAAAGATCCAGATACCAAAAACTGACAAGGAAATTACAGGAAAAGAAAATTATAGTCCAATCTCTCTCACAGACCCAGATGCAAAACTCCGAAGCAAAATATTATCAAATCAAATGCAGTGATACATAAAAAAGATATTATATCATGACCAAGTTGGGTTTATTTCAAGAGTACAAATCTGGTTTCACATTTGAAAAGAAATCACTATAATTCTTCACATTAGTGGAATAAATGACCAAAAAAAAAAAAAAAGCATAGAATCATATGAATAGATGGAGAAAAGCATTTGAAAAAGTTAAATACCCATTTATGGTTTAATTTTAGCAAACTAAGATAGTTTAAATAAAAGGTAGCAACCAAAAACAAACACAAAAACAAAAACTAGAGCCAACATCATAAGTAATGGTTTGAAATACTGAAAATGTTCTCTCTGAGATTGGGAGTTTGTTAGAGATACCTATCATCACCACATCTACCCACCATATCAGAAGCCCTGCAGACCAGCTGGTCAGTCTGTGTCATCTGGCAATTTCCTACTCCACCCATCAGTAGGCCACTCCTAAAGGTCAGCTGTGGTCCAGACCTTATTCTCAGGAGATACCACTGTAAACATGCCGAAATAGCTTAATTCTTTTAAAATAACAATACCACATGTTGTTATGAACTTAGAGCAACTAGAACTCCCATACACTGCTAGTGCAATGAAAATTGATACATTCACTGTGAAAGTGTTCAGCATCATCTACTATAGTTGAATGCACACATACCCTATCACCCAACAATTCTACTCCTCAAAATAGCCCTGAACTGGAAACAACCCAAATGTCCATCAGCAGCAGCATGGATAAAGACATTGTGATATATTTAACATGGAATATTACAGAGCAATGAAAAAGAATAAACTGCAGCTATGTGAATAAAATTTACAAACATAATATTGGTCGAAAGAAGCCAGATAAAAAGAGCAAAATTTAGATGAGTTCATTTTTATAAAGTTCAAAAACAGACCAAATTAACCTGTGAAGATAGGAGTAAGGTTACCTGGAAGAGAGCACAAAGGAATATTTAGGGTACTAGGGCAAGGTTCTAGTTCTTAATCTGCGAGGTGATTATGTGGGTGTGATCAATTCATCAGTCTGTATCCATATAATCTGTGCATTTTCTGTGTGTGTGTTACACCTCAAAAATTTACTTCTAACAATGCCAATGGATGCATAACCTATATTGCACATCCATACAACTGAATACTACTCAGCAATAAAAAAGAATGAACTTTTGTTACGTGTAGCCACTTGGATGAATCTCAAAGGCATTATGCTAAGTGAAATAAGACAGTGTTAAAAGTTACATGATTCTGTTTATAGGACATTCTCTAAAAAAAAAAACAACCTATAGGCTGGAGAATAGATCAGTGGTTACACTAAGGTTGTGTTGGTTTGCAAACAAGCCCCCATTCATGGTGGGTAAGGAGAGACCGAAGAAAGAGGCAGACCACTCCAGATTGGTAAGTGGCAGGTTTAATAAGCAAGGCAAGTGCAATTTCTATATATAAGGCAAGATGAACAGATCTCCACATCCACCTGCCAGAATCTCAAAAGTTCATATAGAGGCCATAACTGGGTTTGGTCATATATTCAGTCCACATGATCTCAACAACACACTGCTCTCTCAGAGCTATGTCCTTGGAACAGTTCCCACTGTGGGAACAGTAGGCAGAATGTACATATCAAGGACAGGGGAGGGAGAGAGGAGCCTCTGATTGCCTGAGTTCAGCTCATGGGTCTGCCAGCAGTCATGTCTTCTGGGTGACTTCCTCCAATAGTCAGAATGGGTTAGGAAGAGATATAAGAGTATTTTAGGATTATGGAATAGTTCTTTTTCTGATTGTGGTGGTGGTTACACAAACTGTGTGTGTGTGTGTGTGTGTGTGTGTGTGTGTGTGTATTTAAAATTCATAGAACTGTATATCTTCCCCCCAAAAAAGTCAGTTTTATTATATAATAACTTTTTAAATAAAAATAAAGTGCAAGCTTTGCATCCAGACTTCCTGGGTTTGAATCATGTACTAGCTGTTTATTCTGAGACAGGTTACTTAATCTCCCTATTTCCTAACTTTCTCATAAGAATAACAAAAGTAATAGTTGTAGTCCTTACAGAGTCATCATGAACATTAAATAGGCTAAAAATTACAAGCATTTAGAACAACACCTGTAATATAATAAGTGCTCAATAAATATTAGTGATCACTATTAGTACCCATATATATCGTATGGGACTTATAAGCTGTGTAATTTTAAAAGAGCATTACTTTTCAAGAATCCAAATGTTCATTAGTTGATGAGTGGATAAACAAATGTGGTATTATTCCGTACGATGAAATACTATTCAAAAATAAAGAAGGAAATACTGACCTGTGCTACAATATGGTTGAACCTTAAAAATATTATGCTAAGTAAAAGAAGCCAGACACAAAAGTTACATATTGTGTGATTCCACTTACATGAAATGTCCAAAACAGACAAATCTATAGAGACTGAAAGTGGATTCGTGGTTACCAGGGGATTGGGTGAGACAGGAATTGAGACTGATTGCTAATAGGTATGGGATTTCCTTTTTGGAGTAATAGAAATATTCTGGAATAGATAATGGTGATAGTTGTACAACTCTGTAAATATACTAAAAACTACTGAATTGTATGCTTTAAAAGAATGAACTTTACAGTATATGAATTACATCTCAATAAAGCTGTTATTTTTTAAAATACTTAAATATGAGCTCACTGCTTGGTCAACATTTTCCAGCTTGCTCATCACCTTATATTGTCTGTAAGACCCTTAAGATAATTTTGCTTCTTAGTAAATTATATCTATTTATTCTTCTATAAATCAGCTTGCAAATGACCAAATAAAATTGTTAAAAACAGAAAATCTTGACTCTAAAAGAGTTATTTTAAGTGTCTGTGGATGTAAAATGACATTTTAGATAATTAAAAAATAATTTCAAATAATATTAACCAGCATTTCTAATCAAGATGGCGGGATAGGTAAACTGCTTGCTCGCCTCCTCTCACGACCACATCGAAATTACAACTAAACTACAAAACAACTATCACTGAGAATCACCTGAAGTCTAGCTGAACAAAAGTTCTAAAACTAAGGATACAAAGCAGCAGCCACCTGGAGACAGGTAGGAGGGGCAGAAACACGGAATGGGTGGGTCCCACACCCACATGTTGCGGCTAAAAATCAGGAGGGATATCTTGGCTGCAGAGGTCCCTCCTGAGGAGCAAGCGGTCCCAGCCCCGCACCAGGCTCCCCAACCCAGGGTTCCAGACCCAGGAAGAGAAGTCACCATAACTTCTGGCTGTGAAAACCAGCAGAGATTGTGGCTGAGTGAGACAGAGAGCTGCAATAGTCCCAGGCGTACATTTTAAAGGGCCACACATGGACTTATTTGCTGACGGACTCACTCGCTCTGAGCTCCGGCACTGGGGCAGCAGCTTGAAAGGCGCCAGGGACATAGAAGGAGGAACTCTGGCTTCAAGGCGAGTGCTGGAGGGGCAGCTTCTCCCAGACAGAAGTGCTGGTAGAATCCACTGTTTCTCTGTGGAGCTGTCCCCTCTCCTGGCGTGCAGGCGCAGGCAGCCGCCATATCTGTCTTCATCGACCTAACACTGGTTGCCCTACCCACGTGATTTCCTGAAACCCCGCCCCTCCTGACTTACGGGCTCACTCAAGCTGCTGCCAGGGGCTTTTCCATACAAATAGCCTGTCTTGGCTCATGCTCCAAACTTTCCTAAAATCTCTCAAAGATTCCCAAAACCCAAACAAGCAGCATCTGTCCTCAGCATGCCCTGTACCTCTTGTTGAACAGCCCCAAGCTCAGCACTAGAAGGAGTTGGCCTCAGTTTGTGGCTAGCCCTCCCAGGGCACCTCTAAAACCAACATGGGTGGTGGCCATCTTTGGATTGCTTGGTGGCTCATGCCAGGTGGCCCCAGGCTAGGCACAGGCTGCAGCTGAAATGGGTCTATGGTGGGGCGTCTTCCAGGAGGCCCTGGGGCTGACATACTCGAGCTAGCTTCCGACCTGGAGGAGCATCACCTAGGACCACATCCGAAGACAACACATCCAAAGGGCAGACAGGGTAGGCACCAGAACCCTGTTAAAGCAAATCCTGCTCCATAGAGTCAGCCCCTGTACAACACCTTCTCCACTGTAGTCACCAGCCAGTTCTGACAACCAATCAGCCCAATGATAAGCAAATGGCATCCAAGGCTCAACTACAACAGAAGGGCACATACGACCCACACAAGGGACATGCCTGGAGTGCCTGGGCCAGGTGACCAGGGAGACTGTGCCACTAGGCCCTATAAGACACCTACTACATAAGATCACTCTACTAAGACCAGGAGACAGAGCAGCCCTACCTAATACACAGAAACAAACACTAGTAGGCAGCCAAAATGGGAAGACAAAGAAACACACCCAAATGAAAGAATAGAATAAAGCTCCAGAAAAAGAACTAAACAAAATGGAGACAAGCAATCTACCAGATGTAGAGTTCAAAACACTTGTTAAAAGGATGTTCAATGAACTTAGAGGAAGAGTAGATGAACTCAGCGAGAACATTAACAAAGAGATAGAAAACATAAAAATTCAGATACACAACAAACAAAAACAGTTGGAAATAAGGAATACCATAACTAAAATGAAGAATACCTTAGGAGGAATTAAAGTAGATTAGATGAAGCAGAGGATCAAATCAGTGATCTAGAAGATAAGGTAGCAGAAAACACCCAATCAGAACGGCAACAAGAAAAAAGAATCCAAGAAAATGAGGATAGTTTAAGGGGCCTCTGGGGCAATATCAAGCATATCAACGTTTGCATCGTAGGCGTAGCAGAGGAGAAGAGAGAGAGCAAGGAACTGAAATAATGACTGAAAACTTCCCTAACTTGGTGAAGGAAGTAGACACATAAGCCCAGGAAGTGTAAAGAGTCCCAAACAAGATAAACCCAAAGAGGTCCACACCAAGACACAGCATAATTAAAATGCCAAAGGTTAAAGACAAAGAGAGAATCTTAAAAGCAGCAAGAGAAACACAATTAGTTACCTACAAGGGAGCTCTCATCAGACTGTCAGTTGAAACTTTGCAGACCATAAGATCTGCAAATGAAATATTCCAAGTGATGAATAGCAAGGACCCACAACCAAGGTTACTCTACCCAGCAAAGCTATCATTTAGAATTGAAGGACAGATAAAGAGCTTCGCAGACAAGAGAAAGCTAAAGGGCTTCATCAATATCAAACCAGTATGACAAGAAAAGAAATGTTAGGGGGACTCCTTTAAGAAGAAAAAAGATTTAAAAATATGAATAATAAAGTGGCAATAACTACATACCTATCAACAATAACTTTAAATTATTAAATGCTCCAATGAAAAGACATAGGATGGCTGAATGTATAACAAAACAAGACCCTTACATATGCTACCTACGAGATACTCATTCAGATCGAAAGACACACAGACCGAAAGTGAAGAGATGGAGAAAGTTGTTTCATGAAAATGGAAAAAAGAAAAAAGATGGGGTAGCAATACTTATACCAGACAAAACAGACTTTAAAACAAAGGCCATAACAAGAGACAGTGAAGGACCCAGTTATCTCACTTCTGGGTAATTATCTGAAGAAACCCAAAACACTATTTTGAAAGGATACGTGAATCCATATGTTCATTGAAGCATTATTTACAGTAGCCAAGATATGAAGACATCCTGGGTATCTAGCAAAGGATGAATGGATAAAGAAAAGGTGGTACATATATACAATGGAATACTACTCAGCCATAAAAAAAAAAAAGAATGAAATCTTGTCATCTGCAACAACATGAATGAACCTAGAGGATATTGTGCTGAGTGGAGTAAGTCAGAAAGAGAAAGACAAATGCCATATAATTTCACTTACATGTGGACTCCATAGAACAAAATAAACAAACAAAACAGAAACTCATAGATACAGAGGACATTTTGATGGTTGCCAGATGGAAGGGGGTTGGGGAAGTGGGTGAAAGAGAAGAAGTGATGAAAAAGTACAAATTAATAGTTAAAAAATAGTCATGGGTATGTAAAGTACAGCGTGGGGGCTGTGGTCAATGATATTGTGGTAGCTGTGTGTGGTGACAGATGGGTGCTGGATTTATTGGGGTGGTAACTTCATAAGTTATATAAATATATAATCACTATATTGTACACTTGAAAATTCTATAATATTGTATGCCAACTGTAATTGAAAATTTTTAAATGATTTAAAAAATAAATAATAATATTAATCAAAAAAGTTATGATAAAATCATTTAACGGCTGTTAATCTGAATAGATGTTAAATCATAAAATGGCACTTAACTGACCTACAATAACTGACTTGTTACATATACATTAAATCATTATCCGAGGCACTTTAAAAAAGTAGAGTTCATAAAAAAAATGAGTAAAGTCCAAGAAATAGCAGTGATGTTGGATATTGAAACAATTGGTGAAGAGCTTATAAGGCTTTGCATTTCTCACATGTTCAATGTGGTTTAATAAAAACTTAATGAGCACTTGCCATGTGCCAAGTATTGTGCTAGATGCTGGAAGTACAGAGATGAAGCAAGAAGACAAGGTATATACCCTCCCAGACCTTTCAATGTAGCTATTGGCACTGTCCAGTAGAAATAGAATGTGAGTCACATCTGTAATTTTGCATTTTCCACCGGCCACATTAAAGAAGTAAAAATAAATAGTTAGAATTCACTGTAATGCTATATTTCATTTACCCCAATATATCCCAAATGTAATTTGAATTATAAATGAGATAGTTTACATTCTTTTCTTCATACTAAATCTTTGAAATCTAGTATATAATTTACTCTTAAGGTATATCTCAATTCATACTCAAATGCTCAATAACCACTAGTGGCCATCATATTAGATAGTGCAGTTTCGTTGTATCACTATCTTTTTTGTTTTTTTTTTTCTTTTGCATTATACTTTCTCTAATGTACTCAGTATATCATTTGAATTCTGGCTTTAAGGTTAGAACTAATATGAAAAATAGAGCTGCACACGAAAAAGCATGTACAAATTTTATAATAAAAACATAAGCATTGTCACCTGACATACTCATTTAATTGCTTGATGTTTGGCATCTTGTTGGCTGCTGCATTTTGGGTATCGGGCTCACAGTAGGTATCAGAAATGCACAGTGAACGAGTACTAGCCCAATCAGCGCTGCGAGTTTTCCAGGTGGGAGGAATCCCCGTAGTTGGAAGGGACTGAAAAGACATCTTGAAGGACTTACTTATTCATTCGACAAATATTTATTGAGCAACTACTATTATGAGTTTGGACTGGTCCTAGGTGCATCAATAGGACTGAAACAATAAAAGTTATATTGATTGGCTGTTCCCCATGTTGATTCAACCATTGCTTCACAGATTTCAGTCCTTTAATCACCTTAATAATTTTCACCAAAAAATTATTGGCACTGTTATGTATTTCTTTAAATTAACTCACAGCTTTTTACTTAGGAAAACTCTACCAACAGTGGGAACTGTTATGTATTTCTTTAAATTAACTCACAACTTTTTACTTAGGAAAACTCTACCATAAATTCTAGTATATAACATATAAATGGAAAATCACCATCGTTTGCCATTATTAAAAGGCAAATGCAAAAATGAATGAATGAATGAATGAATGAATGAATGAATACAACATACCCGATGCTATTAAATTCTCTTTAGAGTGTGCCCACCGGGGACTGCTTCCTTTCCGTGTCCCAAAGTGGGTTAGCCAACATTAGAGAAGTGTTAGGAACATATTATCACCAAACTCATACTCTCTCCCTGCCATAATCAGAAGGCAAGGCATTTGAAAGGAGAAAAACTATGTGATTCAACTGTATGTGCTGTTCGGTGCTACCTAACGTCACCTTGTGCATAACCAGTGGTGCACATACTTTACTTTGTGCAAAGAACATGAGTGGCTTCCAAGAAGGAGCCCAGACAGGGGCTCTGTTCCACGAGTCAGTGAAAATGCCACACTTTCCTATAAACCAGACTCTGGGAGACATCATGACCTTCAAGGTGCATCCTGATTCCAAGGCAAGCACACCCTCTTCTCTTCCTAGGCAGTTGGAAGGTACACCATTGTTCACACTTCAGAATATCTGTAAACTACATCCCAAACGTGAAGTCTGGCCAGAACCCGTTTTTAAGGGAAGCAGTATGATGTCATGGTTTAAAGCCCAGGCTTTCGAGTCAGACAAACTCAGGTTGGCATTAGGCTTTGCCACTCTCAAGCTTTACGATGGCAGTCAAGTGACTTAGCTTCACTAAACCTATACTCCTCATATAGAAAATGGGAAAAGCTCACTTTCACTAGAACATAGTGAAAAGGTGGCTAGGAAGACGGGCAGGAAGTCATACTGAGAAGCATATGGCGAAGCCATAGTAAAGCATTTGGTATTCATCCTGAAGGCAAAGTTTTAGGTGGGTAGTGGCACAGGTCTTCCGAAAAGCTCTCTCTAATTTGGTGTGAAGATGTGCTTTGATTAGACAGGAGGCAGGAACGCTAGTTAGATGGAAGAGGATGGTGGTACAGTATTCAAAGGTGGAAAGAACAGACGCACACAGCACATGCATCAGAATTTAGAAAGCTGCACAGCCGCATATTGCTTTTGCACACACTCGGGGGGCGGGGAGAGAGAAGATTCTACACTCAACACTGGTGTTATTCAAGGAAAGTCTGATGAATCCTACCACATGTTCTGTGGGGCAAAGACAGACAAAATTACTTGATCAAATAAGTTTGGAAAATGCGAGGTTAACCAAAGTTAAGGAGATGGCTTTATTACAGGTCATCTCAGAATTTTTAATGTGTTACTGTGAATTTCCTGAAAAGAAAATACAATAGGTGAAGTTTTTCAAAATCAGTTGAATATGGACTACTTATCCTTCAGTATTTCCATATCAGGAGATAGTACCTTAATTCACTCAGGTCAAAAATTCCTCCCTTATCCTCACCCAAAATAATTAATTTTTCAGCAAGTCCTGTAGGCTCAACTTTCAAAATAGGTGCCAAATGCAACCCCTTCTAATCACGTCTAATGGTACCCTCTAGTTCAAACCACCATCATCTCTCACCCCACAATTCAGCTCCAAGCTCCCACTCCTGCCCCCTACTGTCCATTCTCCCAATAGCAGCCAGACTGATCCTCTGGAAATATAAATTGGATCATTTCACTTTCCTGCTTAAAACCATCAATTGCTTCCTATGTCATTCAGAGTAACATTCGCATGTCTTATCATGGCTACAGGGCATTAAGTGATCTGGCCCCTGCCCATCTCACTGACCCTCTCTCCACTTCATCTACTGTAAGCCACGATCCATCCTGCTGTTCCTTAAACCCACCAAGCTCATTCCCATCTCCGGTTCTACATTCCCTATGCTTGGAATACTATCCCTTCAGATCTACACCTGACTTATTTCTTCTCATCGTTTAGGTCGCCATGGATAGAAGGACTCGGCCTCATTTTTTAATATGTCCTCATCATCTAGAATAGTGCCAGGCACACTGCAGGAGTTCAAAAAGTATTAAATGAATGAGTGAATTTATATCTGAGTAGCATGGCACCAAACGACTCACTATTCGGAAACACATTTGGCTGGATGAATGTGATAAAATTCCTTTCCTCTCACCACTTCTCCAGATGAGAAGAAAATAAAACCCTCCAAATAAATAAAAACTCATCACCATTCTTCCCTTTGGTATGCTGAAACTAGTTCCTCACTTCAGCTTCAGTTCATTTTACAGAGAGAGAAAAAGCACAGCCTAACTTCTGCAGGTTAATTCAAAGCTCCAATATCGGCTGACAAATGGTGGATGCTACAGAACAGCTCTTGTCTGTCTTGTGCCTTTGGCACAGAGCTCAATAAATATTTGAGGAAGGGAGAGAGGGAAGGAGAGAGGGAGGGAGAAAGAATCTATTCACCAGATCAAAAGTCTCGATCCTTATAGCCTGGGAAGTCCAGTCCTTAGCCCTGATTGCTCCATGCCAATTCTCAGTATTTTCTAGCTGCCTTTTAAGTTCCCAGAAATATGTTAAGCACATAGGAACACCTGAAAAGGCAAAGATCCTCAAGAAATATACAGGTTGGATCCTGCATAAACCAGAGATTAGAACCGAAAATCAAATCCCGACAGTCTAATCCTCACCCAAGCACAGTCATCTCTCCCCTGTGGGCAATCTCTTGCTAGTTTGGGGCCCTTCGGTAAATTATATACTTTTTTAGCCTCAGTTTGTTCATCTATAAAAGGAAGATATTAATCCCTGCCTCAAAGGGTCATTGTAAGAATTAAATACACATTCATAATCAATGTGCTTAGCACAGAGTCTGATACATAATAAGTACCAGAATGATAGCCATTAATATTCATATTATTACAAATATCCTTCCCCTCACTCCCCAAGCTCAGTTTCCACACCTTTAACATGGGGGAGGGGAGGGGTCATTCTTTTTTGTAATAAGGATTAAATATGTAGTTAATCCTGGCTGCATCTTAGAACCTGGGAGGTTGTAAAGCTCCTGACACTCAGGTTCTCCCACCCAGTTACTCCCAGTTCCAGGTGTATTTTTCAGCTCCCTAGGGGATTCCAATGTGCAGTCAAACTTGAGAACTAGCGGACTAAGTGAAATCACATTTGTGAGCACACGGCAATGGTTCAACAAATGTCCCCTCCTTCTACCCCTCAGATGACTCTGGGAGAATGAGCCCCGTGTATGATGTGAGATCTTTGCCACTTTTATAATTATGTAAACAGAAATGACAAAGCTTTTGGAAATCAAATATGATATAACTGTACAGACCACGCTAGCTTGTGTAAATTATATGCAAATCAATTGTTGATTATGCAAATGATGCTGTGGCCCTTGTAAGGATTTCGTAGTGCCAGGTAAGACTCCAAGAAGACATTAATGGAAATACTTGCCTTAAATGATAGATAGAAAGAAAGTTACTGTCTCAAAAGGAGAGGTTCCCCAAAACAAAGCAGCTCACCTGAATATGAGAAAAATGGAGAAATGCGGCAAAAATGAAAAGGGGCTTGTTTGGGCTCTAATCAAGAAATAGATGATCTTTATCTAGAATTTAATTATCTTAAAACTAGGTGCTATCTCTTTCTATTTCAAGAAACACATCTGAAAGGCCTGGTATGGAAAGAAGTAAATTAATACAAATAGCACGAGGTGTTTTTACCTTGATTTTCATCTGTGACTTCAGAGGCACTTTATAAATATTAGTTAATTAAGCCACCCAACAGCTTTGCAAGGAATATATTATTACCTCCATCCTTCAGATGGATGAAACCATTCTTATTGGAAGACAAGACTAATCCATTATCCCAGCACTAACCCTGGCAAATCTCACAGATGAATTGACGCCTTCGCTGGGGAGGCAGGACTCACTTGCTCTCTGCACTCATTTGTGTGGCCATCCACTCAGCAGGCATTTCTCAAGGGCCAATTGTGGGCTCTGAGCTTGGTGGGGAAATGCTAGTCTTTAAGGACAGAGGTGTATCTTAGTCCTAGCTGCATGTTTAGGACCTAGGACAGTGCATGGCACATGGTACGTGTTAACTGCATGTTGATTTAAAAATGAACATGAGTAAGACACAATCCCTGCTAAATGCACAGCCTGGGAGGAGGGGAAGAGGGACCCCTGCTTCGGGCCTCAGTCCCCTCTCTTAAAAACTGCAAATTACTATGTGCCAGACCCTATGCTAAGTGTTTTAGGTACGTTATCTCATTTAATCCTAAGAACAACCATGAGAGGCTGGGCATGTTATTCTCATTGGAGAGAGGAACTGAGAATTAAGGAAGTATTGATGGAAGACACTAGAGAACAGTGATCTCAAAATGTGGACTCCGGATTCCAGCAGTCCCTGGTGGGAGTCCCAGCTCTGCCCCTCACTAGGCTCATGATAGGGGGCAAGTTTCTTAACCCCTGTTAAGCCTCAGCATCCTCATCTGTAAGGTGACCCATCCTAAGGGGGTTGTTTGAGGATTAAATGAGACCATGTAGGGCTGGCACACAGAGCAGTACCAGGCACATACCAATGCACAATAAATGTCGGATACTGTTGTCACTACAGCATCTACCTAAGGCCGTGCCAGGTGGTAAACTCGGGTCTGCTAAACACTGTGATATTCCCACCACAGCTCACGACTCAACTGCTTCTCTTCTTGGCAAATGACCGCATATCCCAGGATCATCCGTGGAAGTCCACCTTCAACAAGCAGCTCCTCCTACACCCTCCCACCGTCTCCTCTGACCCAGTACTGCTCACCGTGCTGGTCTACACAACAGGGCCATTTTCCTCTAAGTCTGTGAGGTGGTCACAATCTGCCATGTAGCCCCCCACCCCAGCTCACAGTGTCTATGAAAACATAGGTCTGGCTTTGAAACCTAACCCCTCTACTTATTTGCTTGAGATAATTATAGCATCCATGTCTCAGGGTTGTTTCAAAGAGTACATGCAATAACTCGTGAGCAGGGCTTGGACCGGTGGGGCCCAGAGGAAGCACTTGATGAATATGAATTCATAGTGATGGCTCTGAAGTAGTTGTTCTAAACCAGGGCTAATTTTGCCCCCCTGGGTAGGGATGCCAGACCTGATGGAAGAAAAACAAAACAAAACAAAACAGATGCCTAATATAAACCATGAATAATTTTTTAATATAAGTATATCCCATGCAATATTTGAGATACACTTACACTAAAAAATTATCTGAAATTCATATTTAATTGGGGTCCTGTGTTTTATCTTGCCACCCTGTCCCTAGGAGACATTTGGCAGTGTCTGGAGACATTTCTGGTTGCTACAACTGGTGGGGGGTGCTATTGGCATCTAGTGGATAGAGGCCAGGGGTGCTACTAAACATCCTTCAAGGCACAGGAAAGCTCCCTATGACAAAGAATCATCCAACCCCAAATGTGAATAGTACTGAGGTTGAGAAATAAACAAGATAATCATAATAATATTGAGGAAAAAGGATTCAAAGCGTTCAACAGTGGGTTGAAATGTGGCCCCCACAAAAGATATGCCCAAGTCCTTCCCCCATACCTGTGAATGTGAACTTATTTGGAAATAAGAGTCTTTGCAGAAGGAATTAGGATCTCCAGATGTAATCATCCTGGATTAAGGGTGGGCCCTAAGTCCCATGACTAGTGGCCTCATAAGAGAAAGGAGGGGGAGGTTTGAAACGTAGAGACAAAGCCGTGTGAAGACAGAGGCTGAGACTGGAATAATGAAACCCTGCACCAAAGGAATGCCAAGGGTGGCCAGCAGTCGTCAGCTAGGAGAGAGGCATGGGACGGATTCCTCCTCAGAGCCTCCAGTGAGAACAAATCAGACACCTCGAGGTCAGACTGTGGTCTTCGGAACTGTGCAAGAATAAATTTCTGTGGCTGTAAGCCACCAAGGTTTTAGTAATTTGTTATGGCAGTCCAAGGGAATTAATAAGCCCCCTACAAATTTCAACCCAGGAACCTCCTCCTTTCTTCTTTCTCTTTTAAATTTTATTATTACCAAGTGCCTCGAGCCTATAAAAAAGGATAGAGACTGATATAATGAGCACCAAGGACTCATCACCCATCTTGGGAAATGAAGCTTTACCTTTGCTAATGAAGCCCGAGGCCACCCGACTCCCACGAATGGGGTGTTAATCCCACCCTTCTACGCTTCTGTGCCTTTACTAGCTATGTATGAATTTCTAAATAACAAACAGAATTTTTCTAGCTCATTTCTAAACTGTATACAAATGGTATCCTATAACATGTATTCTTCCTCAATTTGTATTTTTACTTAATGCTTCTTTTCAGATAATGCTGATTCACTTGGTTCAAATTCATTTATTTTCACTGTTCCACTGTATGCATATATCACAAATGTACTGATACATTCTCCTGTGGACAGATCTTTCGGGTTGTTGTTTCTTTTACTTCGCTTTTTCCAATTTTTTTGTTATTACAAACAATGCATCAGTGAGCCTTCCTGTTTCTTGATCTGTGTGTATAAGAATTTCTCTAGGGTTCTATTTCTCAAAGCATGGCTTGAGACCCACTGGTGAATAATGAAATCATTTCAGTGGCTTTGTGGTCAACACTTCTTTTTTCTCCCCACCCCCACCCCCGCCCCCAAAAGAGAAGAGAAACTATTAGAGTACATCATCTAGCAAGGGTACATATTGCTTCATAAAACTTTTGTTTCAATTATAGATAAGTGTATACTGGGTTTCAATCTAGAATGTATTTCTTATTAGCAGTCAGAGCCAAAAGAAAGTTTAGAGAACAGTTCCCTCAGGCCTGTGGTCTGAACATCAGCAGCACCTGGGAGCTGGCCAGAAATACAGAATCTCTGGCTCCATTCAGGATCTACTGAACCAGAATCTGCATTTTAATAAGACCCCAGGTTCTTCATCTGCCCGCTGAAGCTTGAGATATTCTCTAGGGATATACCAACAAGTGGGTCACACAACGTTGCCCGTATTTATTTAGCTTTACTAGATATTGCAAAAATGTTCCTCAAAGTGTTTATACCAGGAAGTTCCTTTAAAGATCTGCTTTCCATGTAGAGTTCATGGTAAGATGAAAGCATTCTGCAGCTAGACATTTAAAAAAAAAAAAAAAAATTCAGTCCTTCTTTGCTGCTTTCCTGCAAGGTCCTCATCCTCCATCCCTCCCTGGCTTTCTCTGAGGATGGAGGGAAACCTGGTATAAACAAGGCCCCCTTCTGGGAGAGCAGGGCTTCTCCCAGAGATAGAGCAAGGAACAAACAGCTGCTATCGCAAGGAACCACCTGAGAGACTTAAATTCTGTGTCCTGGAGAGAGACCAGCCTCAGGAGAACACAACAAGCCCCCTGGCAGTTCCCGGCTTTCCTGGGGCTAAAGAGAGTGCCGCAGCCCTGTTCAGTGAAGCTGACATTGTTTCTGAGCTAGAGCAGCCCAATTCCCAGATGCAAAGTTTAATTTGATTTTTTTTTCACTCGAGTAGCCAAAGCATTTCTGATGCGTTGCTTTTTATGAGGTCCTGGCACTGCGTCGGCTGAGCCATTTTCTTGGGCCTCCTCTCTCTGATCTGGTTAGAGGTTTTTCTGGGGTTTCAGTACATGACTCACTACACTGCATCCACTTCACATGCAGAGTCCATATAATGACACACCTCTGTACTGACAGCCACTGCTTACTGAGAGTCTACCATGGGCTTGGAGCTGTGCTGGGGACTTCCCCCGGCCAATCCCAGATAGACACTATTATCCCCATTTTATGGTTGAGATCATCATTCCAAGGTGCACATTGTCACATTGATGAACTGGGAGTGGGCCCTGGAATCAATGGCATCCCATTGCCATGTGACCGGATGGCAGCTGTGATGTAATGGACATCCTTTGCTGACAAGCAAACTTAATTAATTTTCCTCATGGTCTGAGCACACGACCGCACCTTCTCAACACTGCAATCAGCACATCACATCAGGACCACGTGAGCAAGGACTGTGAGTCCTCATTGTTGTCAGAGAAACTTCCTTTGATACTTTCTGGTAAGACCAAGAAAGCACCAGCATTAAAACTTGCAGAATAAGAGTCAGAGGCTTGAATGAAAATCCTAGAGTCCACAGTGGGGGCCTCTCTAAGAAACACTGCCATCACCACTGCTCCTGATAGGGGGATCTGGTTATCTACTGCTGTGTAACAAAGCTCCCAAAACAGTGCTTAAAGCAATAGCAGTCATTCATTTCGCTCCTGAATCTGTGGGTTGGCTGGGCTTGGCCATGCAGCTTTCACTTGGGATCTCTCCTGCACTTGTAATCACTCTGGGTTTTCTTCACTCACATGTCTGGCATTTGGGCTGGGAAGACTCAGACAACTGAGGGCGAGAACAGCTGGGGCTCTCTGGACATCTCTTCCTCTTTATGTGCTCTTTTTACACAGTGCCTGCAGGGTAGCCTTGCTTCTTGGCCTTACTTCTTAGCTGATGGAGTGTCCCAAGAGGAACTAGCAGGGGCTGCATGCCTTTCTATTCTAACCTAGCCTTAGAAGTAATACAGTGTCACCTTCACTGCATTTTTCATCCAGGTTGTCATAAAGGACACAGATTTAAGAAAACATAGACTTCGCCTCTTGATTGAAGGAGTGTCAAAGAATGTGAGGACATATTTTAAAATGATTACAGTCTTCCCTCATGGCACAAATTATACACAGGCAACACATACTCACTTCCTTCTGAGGACTCCTGCAAATCTCCTCTAGAAGCATCAAGCTCAGCTCAGGGTCCTGTTGTCTAAATCAGGTCTAAGTATGGGTCAGGCTTCTCAGATGAAATCCCACACATATAGCTCTTGTGTACAGTTTCTCTTGATCTAACGACCTTAGGACTAAAGAGACAGAGTTACCTTCCCTCAACATATTCAATCTACAATGGTGAGATAGGCGTACTGCTACAGAAGACATCCCGTTAAAAAGCAAGGAGCAGGAGGCACTCAGTGCTTCATAGCAATTCTGAAAGTGGGCATATGTTGCTGATGCCTTGATTAGGGCTCAATCCAGCTACCTGGGATGTGCCCAGCCAGGACCATGGGCTCCCACTGGGACTCCCAGAAAGCTGCCCAAGGCAGCAAGTTCCACAGATGCCTGTCAGTGAGATCACCTTCCTACCCAAGCAGTCTTTTGTGAATGCCTTTGATTCTCTTCTCTCTCATTCCTGAGGTTTTTAATACATTTCCCCCCCAAATCCACATTGTGACTTTTTTCAGTTGTACTGCGAAGGTTAGGATACATCTCTAGCGGTTTGGTTAACAGTAACAAGGAGCAGAAGGCAGGAGGTCATTAAGGGCATCACTGGTTGGTAAACTGGGAGGATGACAGGAAGGTTCAGTTTAACCAAAATTTACCCAGTACCTACTATGAGCCAGGCATCAGATGAATAAACCAGTACATAACACAATGTCTAGTATATAGTAGGTATTCAAAAATCCTTATTGAAGTAATGAATAAATGAATGAATGAATGATGCCCTTAGGAGAAAATGGACTCATAAATATATCATTGCAATAGCACAGAGGAGGGGACACCCAATGGCCGGAAAGAAAAGTCACAGTAAATAGAAGAAACAACAGATGCAGAGGTACTTTCACATCCAATCGTCTACCCTATGTAGTAAGCAGAGGGCATCCCATTCTGCCCTGTACACAGATGAGGACACTGGGGTTCACAGTTACATTTCTTGCCCAAGGTCATATATCCAACAACTGACAGCAGAAAGTAGAACTCATGCTTCCTGACTTTTAATCTAAGGTGCAATCCCAATAAATGAATCAATATTTATTGATACAGGCAATGCTGCAGCCCTTCAGAAACTAGAAGAATGGGGCCACATCAAGGCAGCACCCTAGGGTGGTGGTCAGGTTCTCAGACCCTGGAATCAGACTGGTTTCCAATCACTACCTTGTCACTTACTAGATGTATGGCCTTGAGATAATTATTTTATCTGTCTGAAGCTGTTTTCTAAATCTATACTATGAGGATAATAATAACACAAACCCCGAGTGGACCCTTAATCTTTTATCTATACTTCCCCGGACTCAGTCTCCTTCATCTGTTAAGAATACACAGGTTTTTCCTTTGGAGAACCACCACTGCCTCATTCTCAGCCTATGTGTTTCAGATGAAGCTAACCACACTCCTGGCTCCAAATGTGGGCACATGATCAAGGCCTGGCCAATCAGATAAGTCCACCCCTGGCCACAGTGATTGGTTCAGAAATCAACATCAGACCCAAGCTGGTCCAATGAGACACCACTGGAAAAGAATCTCTCTTCCCAATGGGTTTGCTGAGCTGGTTACTGGCACCCCTTTAACTGCTAAAGGCCAACTTGCCATCACCGAAGGGAGGGGAACAGAGAAGCTGCCTGAGAGGGAAGTCAACACAAAAGAAAGCAGAGCAGAAAGATGGAAAGAGACTGGTAATATTATTTAAACTCCTGGATTTGGCTGTGCCTGACTCCCCTAGACTTTGCAATCTTAAGAGCCAAAAAGTCTCTTTCTTCTCAAGCCAGTTTGGCTTGGGTTTCTAGTACTTGTAACCAAAAAAGTCCTAGTATGCCAGTTGCTAGGTCTGTTAGATGTGATAACATGAGATCGTGCTTGTGGGCCATTTAGCACAGAGCCTGGCACATAGCAAGTGCTCAATAAATGACTCATTATTTTATCATCCTTGGCCTGAACCATCTCATCACCCTCAAAATAATTGGCAGAGCAGCAGCCATGACCTCGAAGACAAAGCTGCTGACTTGGCCTGGCACATTCACTTACTTCTCCTTCATTGCCTCTCAGCTCCCTCTGCAGAAAGCTCCAACGACAGATGGCTCGGGGAAGACGCTGACAGATGGAAAGCTGGTACAGCGAAGGTAGTAGGTGCTCCTGATGAATAGAGAGGCCACTGGAGGGGTGAGAGGTGGGTAGGGAGGAGGCAGTTAGAGACTAAATGAGCCCAAGGGACTTTTGATCCTCCAGCTGCTGGAGAGTCAGCCTCGGAATGGGCAGGTACCCAGGGCTCCCTGGGCCCAGCGACCTCATGCCGTCCTCATTCATCTAGCAGAGGGCCGAGGCAGCCCTTCTGGCTTCTCTGCTGCATGTGCCCTTTGCTGAATCACCTCCCCGTTTGTTTCTACACAGTGAGATCTCAGCAAGTTGCTGAGGACCAAAAGGGACACTGTGACAGTGGCTACTGTCATTGGTAGTGAGTGTAACAGGAAAACTGGGAGGTAGGGGGCTGCTTTTTGATTTCTCGTCCTCGACCCTGACCATCTCATCTACCCCACCTTCTCACTGGTGCCCACTCTTTCCCAGTCCCTTGGCTCCTCTCTTTCACTCCTCCTTCATCTCTTTCTGTTCCTGAAAGCTGTGATTTTCCCCAAAATAGTGGCCACCAGATTCTCCTTGCATCCCTTGTAAACCTTTGAGCTTCTGCGTGCTTTGCTGCCAAAGCCTCATACCTGTGACCTTCAGAGCGCTGTCTTTGAGCTGCTGTTGCTGTGTCCCCTGTTTAGAGAAGTCCCTGAGAACTCATACACCCAGGGGAGCTCATTGCCAATGACTGGTTCATGGGTACAAATGCCCAATTTCTATGCCTCGAGTTACAACATACTCTGAGGTGTAATTTACACTCCAGACACCCACCCAGGAGCAGGCTGAGGCTGGGACTTCACCTGAAATCACACACGGACTTGACCTCCTCCCCTTTCTTGATCCTCTTTTCCCTACTCCCTTACCAGTTTCTGCCATAAGCATTTTCTAATAAGTTACTTGCACACAAAGCCTCATTTCTAGTTTGCTCATGGGAGAACTCATTCTAAACACACCTGTCCAGCACCCATTCCCCTTCTCGTAGTAAAAGAACATAAACTTTCCTGTGGAGAAACTGCCCTCTCCCACTCTTACTCCCCAAAGTTTGTTTAAGGCTGAGGATCCCACCCCCTAGCACAAGGGAGGAACGTACCCCAGACCTGAACAATCAATGATTGGTTCAAGGATGGGACATGACCCAAGTCGGTCCAATGGGACTCAAAGCCAAGGATTTCGCTGAAAGTATTGAGCTACTGGGGACCATCTTGCCACCAGGATCCAGCTATACCTGAAGACCTAACCCATGGGTTTTCAGTTTTTTAATACTGTGGAATCTCAATCAGCACCTATCTGCGTTAGTAATAACATAGATTTCCTGGCACCAACGGGTGCCAGGCACTGTGCTAAGTACTTTCTACATATCACTTTTAATCCTCACAAGAACACTGCAGACATGATCATTTCTGATTTACAGAAGCAAAAACTGAGGTCCAGAGAGGTGCGTCAACTGTCCCAAGTCACGCAGCTGTCACATTGCAGAGCCGGGACTTGAATCCAGCTCCCCACAGCCTCTCTACCACGTAAGTGCTCAGCCAACACTTTTTGACTTAAATCAATTCAACTTTCCAACCTCCCCAAAACAGTTAATGTGTGGGACATGGATATAGTAAGTTTTAACCCTAACAGTGGAGGTCACCATCTTCACTGAACTATATCAGCAACATTGAACTAGGCACATCCTTCTGCCTCCAAAACATCCCTCACACACTTCATACAAGAGCCCACATACCTGCCCTGAGGTTGATCCATTCCTTGACTCTCAAATGCTTGTTGTTCCCCAAACCACCCCTGTGAAACAAAACCATTATTATCCTCATTCTTCAGATGAGGACACAGGCTCAGGGAGGTGAAGTCACTTGTTCCAGATCACACAGGGGCTGAAATCAAGACCCTGGAGAAAAGAGACTCAGGAGGACTGTGTCTTCATTCTGTTCATGCTCACAGAAAAGGGAGGAGTAAATGCTTGCTAAATGCATGCCACGTATGCATGAATGAATGAGTGAATGAATAAATGAATGAATGATAGGGATAGAAGGAAAAGCAAACAAATACTCTTTTAGAAGGTGATAGATGGTCTTGACTGATGAGAAGTCCAATCTATAGTTTCTCCACATGAAGCTCTAAGGAAAGGGACAGGGGGCTGGCTTGGTCTGGGAGCCAAGAGAACTAAGATCTGACTGTGCCTTTATTTCCACAACATCCATTTAATGATACAGTGGAGAAACCAAAGGCCTTGGAGGTCAATCAGAGGTCAAATACATAGTCTATCAATTATTAACTGTGTGACCTTGAACAAGTCACTTGTCTTCTCTGACCCATTTTTCTCATCCATGAAAAAGGAAAATTCACCGATGCACCTCCCAGGCTTGATAAGATGCACATAGTAGCCATTCATTAAACACTAGCTCCCTTGAGCTGTTCTCTTTACTCTCCCATGACTCAGTTCCCCTACATTTAAGACAGGATGTTGTAACCCTTTCCATTTGAAGAGAACTGAATAGGTGCTGAAGCCCTTTTCAATGATAGCCACCAGCTGCCTCCCTGGGAACGGGAGGCTTAAATGGGACATTGCATATGAAATGCTTTGAAGACCTCGGAAGAAAAGAGGCGAGAGAATCCAGAGGGTTATTATTAGACACGGAAACGAGAGAGCGGGAGCCCACACACGCCTCTCTTATAATCAAACTGACATTGAGGTTTACAGTGCATTGAACACTGCGTTCCAGTCCGGGAAGCTAAAAATGGAAACCTGTGAAAACAGCAGCTGGGTTGAAAAGGGAGCGGGCCTGGTGTGCGCCGAGCCGGCTCCCGCAAGCCGGAGAACAGAAAGGACGCCTGGCCTTTGCCACCTGAGCTGAGGCAGCAGCAGGCCTTGGTCGGGCTGGGTTACACGCTCCGCCTGCCACTAACCTCCAAACGGGCTTGAGACCCCTCAACCTTTAAAGACTCTTGGAAACAGCCAAGCCAGGGCTACAGCCTGTCCGTGGGCAAGATACTTCACTGTTCTGGGCCTCAGTTTCCCCATCTTTAAAGTGGAGATGTTACGAGGGTTGTTATAAGGATTTAATTAGTTAACATATGAAAGAGCTTCGCAGAGTGCCAGGTGTTATTAGTAAGCTCGCGATAGCTGTTTGCTTATGTTGCCGTGGGCTTTGTTTATCCTACCTCTTAGCTTTGACTTATAGTGTGTTCCCCACCTGGATCATCCCCTCCCCCCAATCTCATTTATTTCTTCCTAATTAAATCTTATCTAGCCTATAAACCTAAGTTCAAATTCCACTTTCTGGTAAAACCACTCATGTTCTAGGAGATTCATTCATTCATTAGGCACCTACTGTGTACCAGGAGATGTCCGAGGCACTGAGTCTACAGCCATGAACAAGACAGACAAAAGTCCCTACCCTTGCAAACTTCTACTTCGATGCATAGTTATAGTATAATTTTCTAATTATATTAGTATAACAATATGATATTTTTAAAGCGTGTCCTTGTATCTCTTAAAATCAGTTCATGTACTATGAGAATCCCTGCACTGCTGTTTCAAATATGCAAATCTTTCAGCAAAAGAGGCTGCTGAACTGCCCCAGGGTGGGGAGGACCCCATCCCTTCTCCCTGGAGCACTTGGCTGGTCACTCTTCTGGAGGAAAAAAATTCTAGCTGTCTTGAGTTGAGAAACCACGCCATCCCTGTCTCACATTTCTCTCTCCACTTCTTCTAAGAACACCAGATTATGCTAAAATAATCCTCTGTTCATGCTTGCTTCTCTGCCTGCACGTCCCCAATACTCCGCTCCTCACCTGACATTTCAGCAGCCTCATCGGCCCCGTCCAGATCTCTCCCCAGAGAACAAGAGGCTGTTTTCAGAGTCTGGCGGTGCCTGGCATAGGTGTATGTATGTCTTCAGATGGAGCGGACTTTGGGGACCTGAGGGCAAATGTTATAAATGAACAGCTCCCCACTGCCATAATCACTGTGGCCTTTTCTAATTCACAGACCTCATGGCCCCCAGGGAAAGGAGTCCACAGTGAGACTCTCAGCTCCTACAGGAGAAAAGGCTAGGAGGTCCAAGATCTGCTGGAGGTTACAAAGAATGTCAGAGCCTATAAACCTCAAGCCTCTTCGAGGGGACATTTTTCATCCTCCATACAACATAACAGAAGCCGTGCAATGGCTTGTACATCAGAAGATCAGATTTCCCATCAGAGACAGGTGGCCATTGACCATGGAAAAATCATTACCCTTCCTGAACCTCATTCCCTGTTCTGTAAAATGGGGACCAAAAAATTCCTCCTAATCTTACTGGTCACCCTGAGAGGAAATCAATTGTGATAGTATTTTGTAACCACAATTTACTGTGTAAACAATACTCTGCCTGTGGCTATAGGACCTAGAAACTGAAATCACGAGAATGGTGGGAAGAACCATTCTTCCATTTGATGAGAACTGAATAGGGCACCTTGGTCTTCATCTGCAACAAGAGTTTTCCTGGAGAACTTTCCTCAAGCCTGATTTGTTGTGAAATAAGTGAGTTTCTTCAATAAGAAAGGTTTAGGGAAGGATTAAGTAGGGTCACCAACCATTTTAGTCCTTCCACATCTAACCCGAGGAGGTTTTTGGGCGGAAAATCCCCAGCATACCAGGACAAGTGAGTCACTGGGATTCAATGAATTGATGCTGTGTCTGGCATCTAGTAAGGTCCAATAAGCATTAATCAGCTCAATGAGTAAGGCTAATGATCAAACCAATAAGCTCAGAACCTAGACACTCCCAGATGATTCTGATGTGCAGCTCAGGCTGAGAACCACGCTTGGAAGGGAGGTATAATGCCTATACGTCACGACTGTCAATCCTACGTACAGAATCACCCAGGGTGCTTTCTAAAACTCCCCATGCAGGGTCTCCCTCTATCCCTGGGCCTAATGGAATAAGGACAGAAGCTCTGGTGTGAGGCTGGGCAATATTTTTTACCAGTTCCCTGTAGGAACCTAATGTGCTGGCAAGGATGAGGACCCCTGCTCCAAAACAAAGCAGCCTTCCACCCAAGGGAAGAGAGTCTTTGCACACCTACTGGAGCTCATCATTTAACCCAGGCTGTTACGTGGATTAAAGGAGAGAAGCCGTCACAGAATAAGAAGCTCAATAAGGAGTATAGGCTTATTATTATTCATTTAATCAGCATAATGAGGCAGTTAAGAGCCCAGACTCTGGAGCCTGCCTGGATTTCAATCCCAGCTCTGCCGCTTTTGAAGTGTATGGATTTGAGAAAGAGATTCACTTCTCGGTGCCTCCCTGTCTTCATGTGTAGAATAAGGATGTTCATATCTGTTCCATAGGGTTGTTAAGAGAATGAAAAGAGTCAAGGTAGGTAGCACTGAATAAGTGCTAAATAATCTCATCTGCGAAATGGGTTCCTTTTGAACCCATTTTTGAACCTATTTCACAGATAAGAGAATTGAAGCTTCGATAACTTATCCAAGTTCACTCAGCTACTAAGAACTGGGGCCGGGAGCTGTCAGGTCAGAAATCACTGGCTCTGTCACCCTCTCCCAGGGTTCTACACCTCGGCTGCATGCCTTCCCTCTCCCTGGTCCTATGTCTGTCCCTGTGTTCTTCCCACCACTCTCATGATTTCAGTTTCTAGGCTCTGCAGCCGCAGGCAGATATGCAACACTAACCACTGAAATGAGTTCTGAGTCAAAGACACACACACGCAAAGCAGGGTCCTTGCATCCAAGCGAGTTTTCCAGGTGAGAGTCTCAGAACCTGACAGTCTTGCCACCTTCCTCTCCTCTGCGGTGAATCCAGACCTTGTGGATACCTGATGACATGCCGGGCTTGGCCTAAAGGCTTCACACGTATTACTCATCACTTCGCATATAATCCCCACAGCAACCTGATAAGGTAGGTACTGTTATCATCCCCATTTCACAGAGGAGGATGCTGAGGCTCACAGAGAATTAAGAAACTTGTGCAAAGCACCCAGCGGGTCTGGCTCCATAGCCCTGCTCGTAACCTTACCCCACCTCCAAAAGCAGCCAAAGGTCTGTCCTCAGTGAAAACGGGAGCAAGGATGAAGTCAGGAAGACACTAGGGTTGTCTGGGGTTTTGTTTGTTTTTGTTTGCTTTGCTTTATTGTTTGTTTATTTTATTTTTATTTTGTTTTGTCTGGTTTTTAGTAGCTCCATAGAGAAAGCCTAAGGCCAAGAATAAAAGCAGCAGTTTTCAACAGGACATAAAGAAGAGCCTCCCAACCATCAAAACCACCCTTAAAAAGAAAGATTGCCTTAGCCATTAGAAAGTATGTTAAAATTATTAAGTGTGGTTAGCCCAAGGGAGGTGGTGGTAGAGTGGGGTGGAGCAGCCCCAAAGAGCAGGCTTAAAACTTCTAGATGCCCTGAGCTCTGGGAAGATTATATAATAACATTTTTTTTTTTTAATCCAGAAAGCAAGCATAAAGAATGCCAAAAAATGCTTTCTTTGAAATACCAAATTCTTTGTCCTAACAAGAAATAAGGTGGGGAGCACCTTAGACTGCCATTTGTATAATCAAGCAGGAGAGAATGAGGAGACTTATGTTCTATGCCATAGACTTCTCCATTGTTTGACTTTTGTGCAACAAACATGTACTACTTTTGCAGACAAAATGATATAAAAATTATTTTAAATGGTTTGAAAGTGTTTATAATAATAAGGAAATAGTCATGAGATCTGCAAAGTGAAAAATGACATGAAAACGTTTCACAATGAAAACTTTTTTTCTCTGTATTTATTTTTCTATACCTAAACATCAATGGCAGTTGGTGGGTCATAGTGTTACAAATGGTTTTTATTTTCTCCTTTATGCTTTTTTCCCCCTACAATTCACATACATCAGCTGTGCAACAAGGAGAAATAAAGGTGTTTCTGAAAAGGAGATCATCTTTGCCAAGGATTCAGCTTCTAAGGAAAGAGAGTTTCGAGCGGGGGGCGGGGAATGGGGATGAGGGGTTTCGGGCCTGGGGGAGGCCAGATCAGTCAAAGATCTGAATGCAGAGAATCCCTGATGTTGGCATTCTGAGGTCTATAAAACCTGAATAGCCAAGCCAATGATGGGTGCCTGCATTGAAAACTGAGACAACGGACGAGGAATCTGGAAAATGAAAAAGACGGTAGGTTTGAGATGATCTCAGGCACATCCACGCAAGTAGAGGCTGTAAACCTGGGAATCATGGAAAAGGGCAGAGTTGGAAAGATAAATGTGGAACTTTCCTGCTTCAGAGTGATCAGTGACGCCTGACAGTGAGAAAGCTCCTCAGGAAGAGAGTCTTGCTCAGTATTTCTCAGCCCTGTTGCACTTTAGAATCGACTACGCCACATAAGTCAGAATTTCTCGTCCTGGGGCCTGGGCATTGGCTTTTTAAAAATTAACAGACTATATTTTCAAGAGTATACCCAGACAGTGCCTGACTTATAAATATGTACTTTTTGAATTAATTGGTTTTTTATAAATTTATTAATTAGTAGGTGGGGGAGTTCTCTATGGAAGCTATCAATCTCAGTTGTTACATCAAGCCAAGAGAAGTCCTCCTCCCACCTGTTACCAGCATCCCTCTGCCATTTTGAAGTCTGAGTGTATCACTTCTAAGCAGTTGCTCCCAGTGGCCTTGGGTGTAGAGAAAGCATTTCACAGTTCACCTCTCACAGGCTTTTTATCTTCCTCCCAGCCACAAACCCAAAGCTACTAAAGCAAAAGCCGACCCAGTCCATGAACATCTCAAGCCAGTAGAAATAAAATCTGTGTTGCACGCGACTTCCTGCTCATGATTCAGATGGTATTTAGGAGTCCAGGTGTGGGTCTAGAAGATGAAATGCAATTGCAAAATGTACCGGAGGCCAAAAAAAGTACTGAGCTGTAAATAAACTGTTTCCCCTGGACCTACGTCTCTCTGCATATGATTAATTGTCCAAGGTTGGGAACTGACTATATTCTGGTTCTTGCCTGTTGAGACAGTTTTGGCTCAACCGGCCCCTGACCTCTGGAGCAACATCTGCTTAGGATAAGGCCACAGCAAGTCAGCCATAGTGAGAGCAGCAGCTAACAACTCTGTCCAAATCCTAAAGAATTTCCTGGCTCTGGCTAATGAAGTCGTGATGTTGAGTGTCCTCTTTTAGAAAATATCCCTGTGCTTAAGCCATCAACCCTTTGACCAGCAATTCCTGTTCTAAAAAATGTATTCTGATGATGTATTAGCTACAAAGATGTTCATCAAAGCACTTTTTAAAATAATAGTGAAGGACTGGAAACAACCTAAGTGTCCACCTAATGGGGATTTATTATATAAATCATGGTCTAACATGCCAGGGAATATGATCATTTAAAATAGTGTTATGATATACAATTATATTCATTGGCATATAATGACATAGCTAATGTACTGTTAAATAAAAAAGTCAGTGCATGCAGTATGCCTCCATTGGAAGGAAAATGAAGGGGAGGAAGGGAAGGAAAGGAAGACAGAAGAGGAAGATGACAAAGAAAGATGTGATGTGTTTCAAATCTAACATCTCAAATTGCCTTATGGGAAATGGCCAGAGTCCTCCTGAAGTTCCAAAAGGCAGACATTGATCTCAGGGGAATTTCTTCAAGGTCCCATCTTTTAAAAGGAGTCAGTGAATACAGCAGGAACAAAAGAAAAGAGAGTAATGTAGTAAATCAACAGCCAGGGGCTCCTGCTTTCTACTCTGAGATCGGCCACCAGCTTCCTGACTGGGTCTGTTCCCCTAATAGGGAGTGCGTTGGCCTGAGTGATTGCTAAGTTTGACACTCCTGACTAAAGAATGATTCTAAGGCTCTCTCCAGTCGATCCCAGATCCCCACTTGGCTTCTTCTCAGCCCTCTGTTGCCTCTACTGATATTCCCTCAATATGCTTAACTCTCTTAAGGCTAGGAATAGCAAGCATGTTTTAGGGCTCCTCTCTTGCCACACATCCCTCGTCTGAGCAGGAAATTATAATTTATGAGGCCAGGTGTAGGCAACCATATTTGATTCAAGTGACCCCCACCTTCCATGGCAACAGCTGATAGGACCAGGGCTGGACACATAACCCAGAGAAAGCCAACCGCTTTTCCTGGTCAATGATCAGTTGAATTCTCATTCCTATTCTCATTTTCTCTCCAAATTGCAGTTTTTTAAAAAAGTCCACTACATTAAAACGTATCTGAAAAGCTGTGATCTAGCCAAATGCTCTCGATTTAATGATGAACTGGGGTCCCGAAAGATTCAGTGACTTCTCAAAGAGGCAAGGGACGAAGAGCCTAGAAGTGAGAGCTCTTTCTCTTATACCCTGGCAGTCACTGAGCTCTGAACTAAACCAGTCAGTCACTGAGCAATCACCCCAGAGGGAGTAGCACATAGTGGTAAAGAACATGAACTTCAGAGTTCAAGTCTTGCCCAGATACTTGCCAGCACTCTATTTCTAAACCTCTTGTGAGGTCAGATTAAGTAAGATAATGCACGGAAAGCACTTAACACCGTATATGCTCAACCATGTAAGCTGTCATTGTTGGCTAACTGATATTACCATTATTTCTATATACTTCTTCTCTCTCAAGCCACACTTAAGTTCTTTGAGAGTAGAACCTGAGGTGATTTGTCTTTGAGAGACAGCTGGGTGCCTCACTCCCTCTCTTCCCAGCTCCTATTCATCCTTTAGGTCTCAGCTGAAATAATCCTTCTCTAGGGAAGCCATTCCAGACCACCTAGATGGTCTCCTGTCTTCCACTCTGATAGCTTCCCAAAGTCTCTTTTACAGCCAATTATTGTTAAAACAATTATTTATGCAATAATTTGTTTGATCCCTGCCTTCTCCTATAATGCCAGCTACAATATAAGCTCTTTAAGGACAGTTACACATACCAAATATTCCATGTGCTCCTTCCACTTTTCTCAGCTTCCTATGCAGTTAATTTGGGCCATGTGACTAATTCTGGCTCATGGGCTGAGGTACAGAAGTGATATATGTCACTTCTGGGCTGCAGCATAGAAAAGCTGGCACAGTAATTCTGCAGTTGTCAATTCCCCTACTGCAGTGATTGACAATGTTCCATCATCCTGGGTCCCTGAGTGACTATAATGAGGAGCACCCTCTGTTTATTCATACTGGGTGTGTAGAATGAATGAGAAAAGCAAAACAAAAAAAAAAACCTTTGCTGTGTTAAGCATCTGGGATTTCAAAGTTAACTTGTTACTGCAGCACTACCTAGCCTATCCTGACCAATACACCACTATGTTCTCACCATTCACACAGTATTCGGCACATAGAAAGTGCTCCATAAATATCTGTTGAATGGATGAATGAATGAATGAATAAATGGATGAGCCACTGAAACAACAGGTGGAAGTCAGAATACATGATATTCCCTCAGTCAGTGGAAAAGGACAGCTCTCCACTACAGGAAAAATAAAAAAAAGACTGGACAACTAGTTTGTTCCAAAAATGAAATACCAGCATCCTTGTCACCCAGCTGGAAATGCAGATTCTTTGACCTTGAAGCTGCAGGACTCTGAGTCGTTGTCATGTTGTTGCAGGTCACAGAAACACTTAGTGAGGCTGAGGACAATTAGGTACTCAACAAAGTGATAAAATCCACCACTGCAACCAGAGCCATTAGTCACAGGGCACTATTTAGAAATTGTTGCAATTTATAATATTTATGAATTGATCTGCAGGAACCTATAAACATTGCTCATCAATGTAACTAACTGGCATTTATGAGTTTGTTTGGTTGGCGGATACGTTCAGGCTGGTGGCGTCATGGTCTTGAAAAATAAAGGAATTATGCGTGCTGGAGCCTTTGGCTGGGGTGTTCACACTCTGACAATTCCACTGCACTGGACAAGAAATTAAGTAAAAGTGGTATATTTAAGGAGAGGAAGAAACACCAGCAGAGAAGCAAGGAAGATACGACAAGTAATGGGTGTGCTATTAAGCAAGCTATAGGAGCTTACAGAAGGCAATAGGAGCTTAATCTCATGAGAAAACTGGGGAAAGGTGCAAAAGACTCTCTTCCTTCCTACTCATCCCTCAGGTCTCAGCTGAAGTAACCCACCCAAGGAGCAAGGAGCTGGAATATTTATACATCCTCTCCCTAGAGTCATTAGTCGAGGGCTTCCGAAGGAGGGGGTGTTGAATTCGTGATACTCTGTCCTGCCACTCATGGGCAGTTGGAATTCTAGCACAGACACACATACTGGCAGTTGGAAGTTGACCAGAGCACAGGGAAAGGTAGGAAGGCTATGCATGTCTGCTGAACCTACTTTACCTCCTTCAACCAAAACAAAGAAACTCACATAAGGCCATAGTCATCGAGTGCCTTAACTATGCCAGGCACTGTGCCACGGGGCTGGGTATAAAGCCTTGAGCATGACAGGTGTGACCCTGTCGCCATAGACTAATAGAGTCTACAGGAGACCCAGTCAATCCCAATAGAGCGATGTGGTTATAACAGGGGCTTTGAGAACACACTGGAGAGGTATCTCATTCAGTCTCATGGAAGGGCTTGGCAGGGAAAGATTCCTAAAGGAATAGAAGGCCACCTGGGTCATGAAAATTAGTCCGAGTAGACCATTCATAGAAGATGGCCGTGGGAGACTTTCAGACAAAGGGAACAGCACGCCAAAGGTACAGAGGCATGAGAAAACCTCCAGTGCTCAAGGGTGGAAAGGAAGGATGTGTGCTGGGAAACGATGGGGGAGGTGGCTGGAGAAGGAAAATATCAAAGGTGCCCAGGCTGAAGCTGTATGAGATTTTGATTTGCTTGTTGATTTAGCAGGAAGTAGTCTCAAGTACGGTGACTAGAATTAATATGAACCACCTACGCCCAAACACAGGAATGGAACTGGGAGACCTCATTAGCCATGTTGAGCAGGCTCTTTTATTCCCTGGGCCTCAGTTACTCACCTGTCATATAAAGGCGCTGACATGGTGATCTACAAGGTCCTGTTTTTCCATTCATGTATTCATTCAACAAATATTTTTTGAGCTTCTAATATGTGCCAGACACAATGGAATAATACCTCAGTGAAAAAGTCTCATCATAGAACTTACCTTCTAGGAAGAAAAGCAAGAGTACAAACACATAAGTAACACAACATCATTTATGGAAAATCCTATGAAGAATACAGCAAGGTCAGGAGTAATGGAGAAGGGTGCTTCTTTAAGGAAGTGACATTTGGACAGAGTTGTTAGTGAAATAAGGAAGTCCTGGGAATACGTGGAGAAAGAACATTCCAAGCTTGGTGTGTCCAAGGAAGAGCAAGGAGAAGAGGGAGGCAGGAGTCAGGTTGGGAAGGGTACCCTGGGCCATGGCAAAAGCTTGTGATTTTCTTTTGAGCTTGGAAGCCATGGAAGAGTTTGAGTACAGGAGTGACATGTTTTGATCCACTATTTTAAATGTTCATAACGGCACTAGTCACAATAACTAAAAACTGGAAACAACCCAGATGTCCATCACCTGATGAATGGATAAACAAAGGTGGTATATCCATTCAGAGGAATATCATTCAGCCACAAACAGAATGAAGCACTGACACATGCTAAAACATGGATGAACTCTGAATACATTATACTAAATGAAAAGAAGCCAGACACAAAAGGCCATGTAGTGTGTTATTCTATTTATATGAAATGTCCAGAGTAGGCAAATCTACAGATGCAGAAAACAGATTAGCAGTTGCTAGGGGCTAGGGAAGGGGTACTGCAGGGAGGAGTCAAAGTGGCTGCTCACAGGCAAAGAGTTTCTTCTTAGAGTGACTCTGTAATATCAAAAGAATTTCCAGGATCAGGAATTGAGACAAACATTTTCTTTAACTCTTCGAAGGGTTGCTTCTAAAATGTTGCCAGTCTGTAAGCAGAAATTTTTTTTCCCTCTCATCTGCATAAAAGACATTCACCTAGACCAAGCATAAGCAAAAGGAAAATTTTATTATAAAGAACATGGGGGATTTCATCGAATTGAAAGAACAGAAAACAGCTAGACCAGAACAATCTGTGTTTGTCTCTGTCTCTGTCTCTCTCTCCTGCTGACCAGTTTTCTCTTTCCCCCATCTTCATGGGGGGAAAACAGCCATCCACCAGCTTCTATATGTTACAATTTTAAGCACCAGAAACTAAGTTTTCTTTCTCTGTTCTCAGTCCAGTTTCCCAGGAAATCATTCTAATGGGACCACCTTGGGTCTAGAATATATATCTGAACCAATCTTCTAAAGCTAAAGGCTGAGTCTCATTGTAGTAACAACAAAAGCTCTCTTGGTGCCCTCATGATTAGATACTGAATTGGAGTGAGGATGGGCTTTACTCGGAAAAGGAATTTTCCAGAAATAAATATTTGTTAAATGAATGACCCTTAAGATCCCTTTAAATTTTGGAAATCTTCAGATCTAAACTTCAAATAAAGTGTTTTTGGTTAAAATGGCTAATAGAGTGATTTTTAACAACAGCGATGTGTTTGGCCAAGGGCTGGCACCATTCTTGAGCTGCAGACACAGCATGGTGACATTCTGTGCCCAACAGGGCCTGGCAGAGGAATTCAGTCTGGGTACAAAACAGACCTCTCCATTCCTCAACAATAGCCCTTCATCTCAAGGCTCAGCCCCCTAGACCCACTCTCAGAGAAGATAGTGACCCCAGAGGACACCCGCACAAGCCTAGAGATGACATCCTATTGCCAGCTCAGCTGAAATCAATTTCTCCAGATCACACAGAGACGGTCCTAGCTCTCGTCAGCACAGCTCTCGCTTGAGCCACAGATGGCAAATGGAATGTTCATCCCCGCCCCTTGCTCCCCGGCCAGGCTGCTTCCACGTTCCTTGACAATAATACTGGTTCAGAAGCTGGCATTGGAGCCAACCCTCGCTAGGCACAGCAGGGTGGGCAAGGCAGAAGGAAAGCTGGCAAGGTGGGAAGTAGGGGCTATTTACTTTATGCTGGCCCCAGCAGCCTGGAAAGTACTGTGAAAAGTGGGCAGTGAGATCGCAACAGATGACAGAGCTTTATCAGGTAAGGGGTGGTAGGTGGGGGGCACGGGAAAATTACAGCCCCAACTTGCCAAGGCTCAGAGACACCTGCATCTAATTTAGCATAAGGAAGATATTATGGGAAAAGGCTGCTACCTTTCCCAGATGCAAACTCTCACTAAATCTGCTCTGTTCTGTCTCCTAAACCTCTCCCCAGCTTGCTCTACATCCCCACCCCACCTGCTCTAAGCCACCATCCTCTCTTGCCTGGAGAGCTCCGACTGCCTTCCAAATTCCCTATTTCTCTTCGTCCACAACAGTTCATAATCTCCCCAACGACCAGAGCGATCTTTCAGAGTTGCAGGTCTGATTATGCTTCACTTCAGCTTAAAACCTGACAATGGCTCCCCAAAGGATAGAGTCTATAATCTTTCACAACAGCTCATAAGGGCCTTCATAAGCTGATCCTCGCTGACCTACGTCCAGCAGCCTTTCCAACACCACTCAGTGGCTTGCTGTGAAACCTTCTTAGAAGTTCGCTTTATATTGATTTTGTTCTACATGCATTTTCACCACCTCAGCATCAGCCTCGAACTGGAGGAGGGTGGTGAAGGGGGTGGAGAGACAAGGGAGGCTTGAAAGCAACAAGAGCATGATCCTAAGAGGAAAGGATTTGAATTGAGTAGAAATTGGTTTCCTGTTATCTTTGAAGCCACTAAGTTTGCAATTCAGAACCCGAAGCCCATGTATCAGGCCAAATACTGCCACTATTTTCTGATCAAATCTCCTTCCCAGGAAGACACCATTAAAAAATTCTCTGTAACCAATCAGACAATTTAAGCTCCTCTAAAAGACCTATGTCACTGACTGGGTTCACAGAGGACTCCAACCCCACTACAGCCAGAAAAAAAGTCATGCACATTTGCAGGGGACCAGGTACTAAGATAAATTCACAAAGACCTTTGTGGAGCCAAAGGAAACATAATGGTACTGAGACATCAATCTGTGCCTCCCCAACCCACATCTTTGCTAACAGAGAATCGGCCCCCAACCACAGCCCCTGTTGCCCTGTTTGTCTCATGGCGTGTTCAACCATTACAAACAAAATAGGTATACTGGAGGCTAAAATGTTGAAATCCTTCTGGGCACACTGATAAACACCCCTCCTGAATGCCCCTGAGAAACTCCATCTAAAACAGTAAGGAAATGTCTCATCTCATCCAACAAGTCTATGTGTAAGGAGGGTTTCAGGTCTGGCTGATTCAGCTACTCAGCAAGTTCCCAGATCCTTGCTGTCCCTTTGCTCTGCCATCCATAGTGCAGACTCCCTCCCAAGTGTGATTCTTGTCACGAGTGTAAGACGGCTGTGGGTGGTACTTGGCACTAATGTATTCTTGCTTAACGTAGCGGGGAGGAGAGAGACGGAACCTCTCTCAGATCATGGACTATAATCAGATCTCACTAGTCTATTTGCCTGAAGGGTTGACTGATGCCTCTCCGCCTTTCTTGTCACCCAGAGTGTCTTGACCCACTTGGCAGGAAGCTGGGCAATCCCAGAGGCCTGACAGAACATTCAAGACTTAAAAACTAAGCAATCCGAGAGGAAAAATGGTACCTGACTTTGGAGAGTTAAAGGTTTCTTTTATTAGCAGCTATAAATAGTTACTGGACTTGTCAAACATAAGTCAGCATCGACTCTTAAAAAGTACTAAGAAGGGAGAAACTTTTTTAAGTGGGAAAAAAATTCCATGGCCATTTCTTTCCCACGTTATAATAATGTTGCTTTGATCTTCCTGCTCACTCAGCCTGGTCTTTATCAGAAGCCCACCACCAAACGCCCTGTTCCTATTACTTCCCTATTTGATATTTTAATTGAATGAGAACCCGTCACATCCTGGCCAATACTCATTCCCCATCTGCTTCTTCTCCGGTTTTTTTCTGGGAGTGCCTGGGGCAACACTCCTCCCTGGAACAAAATCTACTCTCTCTGACTTCCTCTGGAATAGATTCTCTTTCCTGAAGCCAGAACCATTTGCCTCCTGGAGGCAAATCTGTCCTGGAGATGTCTCTCTGGGGGCCGCCATCTGGGTTTCAGGGCAGCCCTTATGGGGTGGAGGACGGTGGTGCTGAGTATTTTGCCTCCCCATTTCCAACCCACCCTCCTCAGACTGAGGCTTTGGAAAAGGGGCCCCTCCATTTGAACCACAACCAAAGCAAGATCAGTCAAATGACGATTCTGAGTTAAATAAACGAATTTCTTCCCAGCAAGATCACAACAAAGCTAAGCATTTCATGTGAGCACATTCAGCTTACAATGCCCTGACTAGGTGCTGGATTCTCCAGATAGAAATGAGAAAAGTACAGCCGCACCCTCAAAGAAGCCAGCCTTGAAAAACGTTGTCCAGTATCAATGGACCACAAGCAACATTTGTAATGTGAAAGTTTCTAGTAGCCACGTTAAAATAAGTATAACGAAACAGGTACTGCCAGGCACTTCACATATATTACTTTCTGATTTAATCCTCGCAACGAGCATATGAACCAAGAACTTTTATTTCCTCATTTTACAGATGGTAACATTGAGGACCAGAGAGGTTAAAAACTGTGCTCAGGGTCTCACGCTGGTAAGTGGCATAAGGGAAATTTAAACCAGACGATTTATTGCAAAGTCTATGCTCTTGGCATGCTTGATTGTTGTAGAGAAACTGTTATTTAGAAAGGTCAGGTAGGTGGGTCCCTTTCAAAGCAAGAGGTCTTTTTTCTTTCATCCTTTCATCTATTTCTGGCTTCAAAATTCAGATTCTAAAATATCAGGCTATTTTTTTTTTCCTGTAACAAATATGTCAAGCCAGGACATTAGATTCGGACTTAACCAAACATGCTTTTATCAGTGTTACAAACTGGCTCTCTGGTGTTCCCTTTTAAATCTGCAAAATTCTTTCCTACCAACCTTGTATGTGTTTGTACCGTCTAGCAGAGGCACAGGAGGTTGAGTAACTAGCTAAGGGTCATATAGCCCATGACAGGTCAGAATTAGAATTCCTTTCTGGGATCTGTAATCCACACTGGGTCCCAAGGAAATTGCTTTCTACGCAATCTTCCAGAGAAGGAATCTTTTCCCCAGAGAGACCAAGGATTAAAACAGAACATCTTCAGACATTCATTTATTGAGTAGCTGTTATGTGCCCAGTGCTGGGCTGGATGCTGGGGTTAAAGAGAAAAAAAAAAAAAAAGCCAAGATCCCCACACTTGGAGACTCACAGTCTCTCAGAGGCAGCAGACACAGAGTGGACAATTACAGTGCCAAATGATGAGACCCGTGACAGTGAAATTGTGAGAATGCAGGGGCAAGGCACATAACCCTGCCAGGAAGTGGAGAGGATAATGGTGAAGGAAAACTTCCTGGAGGAAGCGGCTCCTGAACTGAGTCTTGAAGAATGAGAGTAAAAGGCAGGAGACAGGAGATCAGCAGGACACGAAGCTGGAAAGATAGGCAGGGGCAGATCATGAAAGGCCTGGAGCACCCGAGTAAGTAGTTTGGACATTTCCTTGAAGACAATGACAGACTGTGCCTCAGTTTCCACATCTACCTCATAGGGTTGTTGTGAGATTAAAGCACTTAGCATAATGGCTGGTGCATATTAAGTGCTCGATAATTATAATTATTATTGAAAGGTTTTAGAGAGACTGATATAATACTAATTACTGTTAATATGACAACTACCATTAATTAAACATTTAGACGTTTAATTAATGAAGTACATCTATATGCTCCATGTACATCACTATTTTACTTCTAAGCATTTGTCACTATCCAGAATTGCATCACATATTTATTGAATTATGAACTTGCTGCCTGCCCCTCCCACTAGAACAAAAGCTTCGCAAGGGCAGAGACCTGTTTGTCTCGTTTGCTGCTGTATCCCCAGTACCTACAATAGAGACTGACACATGAAGTAGGAGCTCAATAAACCGTTGTTGGATAAATAAATAATGATCCTATTTACAACAATCCAGAGAAATAAATTTACCTTGATTTTCCAAATGAGGAAACTGAAGTGTAGAAAGATTGGTCAGGCTGAGATGTGGACCAAAGATGCAAGATGGGAAGGGCTGAAGGCAAAGGGACCAGTGAAGAGGTTATTGCTGACATGCAGGGAAGAAAACTGGGATGGAGAGAAGTTACCAGATCAGAGAGATATTAAGAAGGTGGGTGAATAGGTGGATGGATGGGTAGGTAGGTAGATGAGTGGATATGTGGGTGAGTGGATGGGTGGGTGAATTGATAGGTAGAGGGATGGGTACATGGATGGGTTGGTTATGGATGGGTGAATAAATAGACCTTCGGAGGCTCCTATGCCCTTATATGAGGCATTTTATACATAGAATAAAAATTTTCACTAATAATAAGCAGAATGAATATCAAAATATTATCCAGATGATGAGGGCAGAGTATGAGATTCAGAGAATATAACGATCCTCTCCAATATGCCTTCATATCAATTTTGTCCAAGACTCATGTGCTAAATTATTCTTCTCCTTACTCCTCTAAGACAAATAAGGCATAAATCAGCCCTTAACTGTCATTCTTCCAGCTGATTTTCAAATCCAGAGTGCTGAGGCTTTAAATTATTCTATACCTAACTTGGTTAAGCAGTACTTGGGTCCAGATAGGATGATCTTATTGTCAGGAAAACAGAGCTGGTCTCATAGGCAAAAGCTCCTGCTGATGCTGATGCTATTCCAGGGACAGAGTTAAAGGCAACACGTAATGGCTTTGAAAGATGATTCCTGTCCTGTCAAGTTCAAACAGATAACCAGTCATAAAAAATCCCAGTTGGGTCAGTCTTCTTTATTAAAGGTAACATGTGGACAGAAGGGAGTCTGATCTGTTCTTTCTTTTTCTTTAGCCCCTCCTTCTCACCCTTTCTCTGTGTCCTGAAAATACACACACACACAACACACACACACACACACACACACACACACACACACACACACACACACACAGCCATGTTCAGGGCTAGAATACGTGAAACATATTAATATAACTTAAGGAAAAGTCCCACCCCAAAACAGCACCTTCCCAATCTTTCCTTAAATTCCCCCATGAGCAATACATCCTTTTGCGATAAGTATTACCCTCCTATGACCCGATGATCTCTTTTTAAATAATACTCAAAAATTCCACAGGCTGGACTAACAGGAGTCAATATGTCCCTATGGGAACCTCCCCTAGATGGAATTATTCGAATTACCCAGTGTATTAGTTTGCTAGGGTTGCCATAACAAAGTACCACAGGTTGGGAAGCTTAAACAACAGAAATGTATTTTCTCACAGTTCTGGAGGCCAGAAGTCCAAACTCAAGGCCTTCCCTTTGTAACTATCTGTGTCCTAATCTCATAGAGACAGCAGCCATATCA
The DNA here is from genome assembly GCF_902729225.1 of Pteropus medius. Classification (NCBI taxonomy): domain Eukaryota; kingdom Metazoa; phylum Chordata; class Mammalia; order Chiroptera; family Pteropodidae; genus Pteropus; species Pteropus medius. Next base: position 4,525,426 of record NW_024343733.1, on the reverse strand, counting down.
GATTAAGGCCCACTCCAATAACCTCATTCAACCTCAATTACCTCCCTATCTACAAATACAGTCACATTTGAGGTACTGGGGGTTACAACTTCAACATATGAATTTGGGGGGGGGGACAAAATTCATCCCAAAACACCAAGGGACATTAAGAAGTCCAAGAAAGCATCTTGTCCAAAACCCACATCTCAACTGGGAGAGAGGACGGTGTTGTTCAATGGGGTGGGTGTTGTTCCTTGACATCCCAGGGAGGAAATGAAATGTCATAGCATGCCAGGCAGTAATGGGTCACTCTGCAATGGCCCCATGTTGTAGCATGTATCAAAATTTCATTCTTTTTTAAGGCTGAATAATATTCCACGGTATGCACATACCACTTTTGTTTTTCATTCAGCTTGGGTTGGTTCCACGTTTTGGCTTTGAAGAATAATGCTACTAAAAACATTGGTGTACAAGTATCTGTTTGAGTCTGTGCTTTCAATACCAGAGGAAATTTTAACAGCTTCATATTGAGCCAAGGTCATCAGCCTCCACTCTCTTTTTCTTTAACTTGATTTTATTTCATGGTTCCCATAGCTCTTCTCTATGCCACTGGATTTTGATTGTATGAGACTATGTTTTTTAATATGTAGTAAGAAACAACTGAAGATGAAGCTCTAGAAACAGGAAGTTTGAAAAGCTATCCAAGCCTGATTTTTCTATATAAAAACATAAGAAAATTCATTTGACATAAAAAGCAAGAAATAAAAAGTACTGTCAATATTAAAAATTATAAGAATTTACAGACAATGAAAGCGTATCAGACATACGGTCCCACCAAAACAGAAGAAAATAACACACAATTTAATGTTGCAAATAGGCTAAAAGAAATTCAGAAAGTTATAGCTAAAGAATATTCTTATATAACACGAGTCCCTAAAAAAATCCAAAGCAATGAAATAGAAAAATATTAAGAACCATAATTCAAGAGAATCAACACAAAATGACCAATGCTGAAACATATCAAAGAGAAATTACTGGACTTAAAAAGAAAAAAAAAAAGTTATACTTTGGGCAACAAGCTAAAAAGATCAAGTCACTTATAAGGTAAATAAAATCACATCGTCATTAGGCTTTTTAACAGAAGTATTTTAACCTAGAAGAAATGAAGAATCATGCTTAGGATCCTCAAGGGAAGAAAACGTGAGCCAGCAATGTCTATTCTAAACTGACCTTCAAACAAAATTAAATTTTAAAATCGATTCCTAAAAATTCTAAGTAAAATAAAACAAATTAACCTACATATGTATTCGATTAGTATTATAACCACGCAAAAAAGACTTCTTCCAAGTTAACTTTAAAATATAAAATTTGACTAGATACACCTCAGGGATATACCCCAAGAATTTTTTTTAAAAAAAGGACTTAAAAAAGACAATATACCCACAAGAACAAAAAACAAAATGTCCAAATAAACTTGTACATGAATGTCCGTAGCACCAATATTCACGACCCAAATATGGAAACAATCGGAGTGTCCACCAATGGATAAATGGACAAACAAAATGCAGTCTATCCATAAAATGGATGTTATTCAACCATAAAAAGGGATGAAGTCCTGACACACGCTACAACATAGATGAACTTGAAAACATTGTGCTAAGGGGAAAAGGTTATATATTATATGATTCTATTTACAGGAAATGTCCAGAATAGGCAACTCCACAGAGACAGAAGCTAGGTTAGTGGTGGTGAGGGGCAGAAGGGTGGGGGATAAAAACAGGGAGTCACTGCTTAATGGGCACCAGATTTTTTTCTTGGGGAGGTAAAAATGTTTTGTAATTAAATGTGGTGATAGTTGCATGACATTATGAAAATACTTAAATCCACTGAACTATATACTTTAAAAACTATACTTTAGAAAGGTGATTTTTATGTTATGTGAATTTTACTTCAGTAAAGAAAAAACTTTAAATGATTTTTATTAATCATATTGATGGTATACATGATGATATTGCTATTTTCAGACTGTTGTGTGTGTTGTGAGATATTGTGAAATAAAGCAAAAGAATAATTATATTGATATCTTTCAGAATCAAGATTCTCAGCACTGGGGAAAGGAAATACAGATGTAGAGTGTTGAGATTAAATGAAAACTCTATTTCTTGCAAAACTAAATTTGTCTCTCAATTTTGTTGTAAACCTAAAACTATTTTTAAGTCTTAAAAATAAAACCAATAGCCATGATTTGAATGGGGAGCATCAATATGAATTCATCATGTGTTTTCTGTTTTTGTTTTTTTTTTAAGTATATGCTTACTAGTTCTGACTACTGAAAATTTCCAGAAACAATCACTCCATGTCCAGTTACCATGTTCTGTACAAGACCGGCACTGAGGAAATATTTGTGGCAATGGGGGTAGGGAGTGGGGAGGGAAAGATATTAACCAGCCCGAGTGTATGCTTGAGGTGGGTGCACATGGAAAAAGGTCTGCAAGAATATGTTACGATTACTAATAGTAATTGCCTTTCGGGAGCCGAAGGGGAAAAGACCAGAAGCTTTCGCTATTTACTTTAATACCCTTTTGTAACTTTAGAATATTTTAAATGTATGTAAGGACTTTATAATAATAATACATTTTTAAATAAAAGCCCTCAAGCAAATTGGCAATATGTATTAAAAATTTTAAAACTGTGCTTGAGACAAACTAATAGAGCTCTGTGCATATGGATGTTTGTCTCAATATTATTTATAATACAGGAAATTTTCAAACTACCAATATGTCCGATAATAGGGCACTGGTTAAATTAATTATATTGCAAATGTATATTGGAACACTATGGAGTCATTAAAACTCATATTTTCTAAAACTATTTAATGAATAGAAATATGTCTATAATATATTGCTAAAGAATATTGTATATAAGATCTAAAATTCTGTTTAAAATATTTATGTGTGAATTCATGTGCATTATATGCAACCAATATATTCACATGCATAGAAAAAGGTCAGAAAAAAATGATAAAGTGGTTACCTCTTAATTATAAAATTATGGGTCATTTTAACTTTTGTGCTTTCAATCACCTCATAATTATTATGTGCCTACCAAATATTTTCTATGTTTCCTTTTTTATGAACATGTTTTATTTTTGTAATTAGAGAAGAGTAATAAGTGTTCGTTTTTTAAAGGAGTATCAAAGGATCTCTAGAAATGAAATAGAATACCAGCTGTCTCCCACTCCCCTGAACCTGAACTGTTATTTGCACTTAACCTGAGCATTTGCACACGAGATCTGACCACTACAGGAGCCTTAAGGAAACAGGGACCAACTTGGGGAGTTAAGTTTTGCTTCTGCCCAAAACCACCATCACCCCATGTGGCCATCTTCCAAATGTACAAAACCCACTCACTTCTTTCCTTTCCTTCCAAGTTCTCCTTTTTCCTACACAAATCTCTGAATTTTCTATACTAATGCTCAAGATCATGCCCTTAGATAAGTCCAAAATATTGGACATCTGTAGTTTTTGCCACTCTGCATCCATTCACTCTTCTCCTGGCAAAGTATACTGATTTATCTCTGGGAAACACCATCTTTCTATTCTCATCCAATGTGCTATAGGTGTAGCTCCATCCATAGTTCAGAGTCAGAACATATGACCCAGATCCACTCTAACGAGCACATTAAATGTTAACTCTCTCTGGTCAAAATGATTGGTTCAGGGGTAATCATGTGAGCCAGTGAGAGCCTGTGAAATGCAATGAGACTTTAGCTAGGAATGCTGGGACAAAGACTTTCTTCTTTTTCCTGTTGTAATGACCTGAAAGAATGCATACCTAAGAACTGCTGGCGGTCATTTTAAGACCATGAATAGAAAATCTGTCTGTGAATGTGATCATCTCTAAGAAAGCATAACACAGAGAGGGAGACCCCATGCACCCTGATGATATCATTTAGGCTCCTGGATCCAACCATGCCTGAACCTGATCACCCCTGGACTTTTGAGTTACTTAGCCAGTAAAGTCCCTTCTTTGCTTAAGGCAGTTTGAGTCGTGTTTTTTTCTCTGACTTCCAACCAGACATTACCAACTGACACATCTGGCTTCTTCTAATTGTGTGAGCAAAGGACATCTTACAGTCATGTACATTGGGAGATGGCTTTTAAAAAGACCTAGAATCAGAAGACCTTGGTTTGAATCCTTCCTCTACTACTTATTAGCTATGTAACCTTGACCTAGTCACTCTTTCTGAACTTCAGTTTCCTCTCTGTAAAAGGATATTAACATGTATTCACAGCCTTCTTGTGAGAATCGAATTGTTAATAATTTGTTTTTTAAAAACAATGCAAAGCCTTTGGCAGGCATTAATGAGGAGAATTCTTCAATTTGTTTCGAAAAAAATCACTTTGGCTGTTGTATACAAAATGGGTTGGAGGAGGACAAGGGCGAGAGCAGAGAGATCTGTTAAGAGTGGGCTTTAGAAGTCCAAGCAGATGATGGTGGATTGAACCAGAACAACATTAACCCAATGTTAACTACTGAATGTCAGCTGCAAAATGTCAATCACTAAATTTACCAAAATTCCCATTCTATCTCTGACTTTTTGCCCTGATTTTCACCTAAATGAATTTCGCATTTAAATTCTGCCTCGCCCTATGCAATATCATCCATGAAATCTTGAGGTTGATTTGTACGATAGAAAGGTAATAGATACATCTGAGATATTACATATCATACATATATTACATGTGTCATATATATTTCTAACCACATTAAAATAAGTATATAACTATTACTTTTAAAATGTTTATGTACAAATCACTGAAATGCAACTCAAATACTACCAGGAGACAATAAACCAGGACTGTGGGTGGCACAGGGACAGAAAAAAGTATTTCTTCTCGTTTTTCAGAGGATAAGACCTACTTGGCACCAAGTAAGAGAGTTTAAGGAGACTAGCAGGGAAGTTTTTACCTGTAGATGGACCTCACTTTAAGGGAGAACCCAACTTAAAAAAAAAAATTTCTCAGCCAGCAGAGAAATTAATGGGTGATTATTTGAATGACATTCCTCCCTTTTACAAAATGGCTCACCACGGAGCCCCTTTAAACTGAGAGCTCCCCTACTGAATAAGTGCCTTGTACAATCATTAACTACTTGACAGAGAACCTGGGGCAGCTTGGAGAGGAAGGAGGAGGTGGAGAAGAATCTTAAAGCCAAGCCCTGGCCCATTTAAGACCAATTTGAAACGAAGATTTCGGAAAGTCTGAAAGTATAATTTACGTGAATGGGCTAAGTAGGCTTCCGTGAATAACTCTTCCACTTAGACAATGCTCCTTGAGAACAGCCTACTCTGCAGCCATTAGAAAGTGTGTTTTAGAAGAATATTTGACGACATTGGAAACATCTCAAAAGCAGGTGGCAAATCAGCATGTACAGCAGGATTCCAATTTCAAATTTAAAAAAGAAATTCTATACATGGGTAAAGAAAAAGAGACTGGAAATCTACATTAAAATGTTAACAGTGGTTATATTTAGATGGTAGGTTAGATGAATGATTTTTATTTTCTTCCTTATTCTTGCCTGTGTGTACTGATGTCTATTTTTTAAGCCTCGAAGGACAATTAAACTTATTGACTAAAAACATAAAGTAGGAAATCTCTTACTAGAAGGCCAAATCTCTTATTTCAAATATGATGATATAATGATAGTTAACATTTTGTAACCACTTATTATGTGTCAGGCACTGTGCTCAGCACTTTATATATTTACGTTATTGATATTGACTCCTCACAACCACTCTATGAGATGGGTATTTTTATGCCCCCTAATTTTTCAAATGAAGAAACTAGGGTGCACAGCAATGATATAACCTGTTCAAGATCACTAGCTGGAAAGTAGTAGAGAATCCAGGTCTCCTGATTTCTAATTTAGGGCTCTTTCTTCTCCATAGCATTGAATTTCTACAGATGCCCTAGTTTATGAGCTGAAAATATCCTATAATTACCCCATAAATAAGCCATCGAACTTATGTATTCCTTGCGTTTAACATATCATTTAGCATTTAAAGGACACATTACATTGAGCAAGAACCATCAGTCTTTCACATAACGCTCCAGTTAATACTGGGTAATTATAATCCACAGTCACAAAGCTGATCATGCTTGTTGTTTCCATGGTGCCAGATCCCCTTTTAAAGAAGGAAACTCATCAATTATCTCTGACCTGCTCGCTCTGTATATTTACATCCTCCCAAAGTACCAGCACTTATCCCGGTGGTCGGAAAGTTCAATAGTAATTGCAGAGCCCCTAAACCTAAGGAATTGACAGCTGTCTATCTATAATTCCCTTTAAGATGGTATCAGAATATCATTTAGCCCTTCTTTGATGCTAATAGAACTCCTATTTTAAAAACATTCACTCTGTGTGCACCAAGATCTGAGCTAGCTGCTTTGTTTATCGGAGGAATAGTAGATTGCAGTGCTTATCAATGTTATCAAATCCAATACATCTTTGTATCAGTCAGTTTCTGGTGCATAACAAACAATCTCAAAAAATCTCAATGCTTTACAAGAAAAAGACTTATTTTTTAACTCACGAGTCTATAGATGGTTATGGTTCTACTGAGCCCATCAGGGACACCATTAGCTTGGCTCCAGGCTTCAGCCTGAGTTCAGATCTGTTCCAAATGTCTCCCTATTCTCCTCAGACCAACATCAACCTGAAGTATGCTTTTCTCATAGCAAACGGCATAAGCACAAATGGATTAGTAAGAACATATGCCTTTTGAGGGCCACGTTCAGAACTGTCACGGTTCCATTTCTGTTGACATTTCTTTGGCCAAAGCAATTCTCATAGCCACACCCAAAATCAATGAGGTACAGAAATATTCTCCACCCACCTTAGTGGGAGGTACTGCAAATTCACATGGCAAAAGGTATAATTCCATTAAAAGAGAGAATGAAAAATTGGGAGCAATGATCCATTCTACCCATCTGTTTATTGCAAATATATTGTAATGTGCCCTTTAGTATCCTGAAATGAAATTCAGAAATAATATAACCTACATATGCACATAATTTTCAAAAGGGATTTCATATGTAAATACTAGAAGACATAGTGAGGTACTTGGATGTTGGCGCATAAACAAAGAATCACTGTGTGTACAACAGCTACATACGAAGCTGATGCAGGGGTGAGGTGTTGGCCCCTCAAATATCTTGAACAGCATTGCTATTGGTGATATGATTTTTCTGAAATGGTATGCAAGTATGGATAAAAATTTTTTTTTTGATAAAATTTTGAGCAAAATAAACTACAACCATCCCTTGATACACACTTAAATTGCATTCCTAGAAAAATCAGAGTATGCTAAAACCATGCAAACATACTCTATGTTCATACGTAAAACAGGCTCAGATGATAATACATGAGTTTTACGCCTATATGGGGGTCTGGAAGGATGATGAAAAGCCAAGCAAGACATGGGACAAGTCTTCCCCACACACTGTTGAGTATCGATCTCTCCTAGCCCCCAAAGCAAATCATGCCAATGTTATGATTTTGTAATTCCTCATCAGTGTAACTACCAAAATCGTCCCCATAAATTTTCAGAAGGAGTCCTAGGAGGCAGTATTGACTCTGTGAGGACAACTGGTATATTAGAGTGAATCTTTGATGTTCTGACATTGAACTCAAGCTCTGCTTCCTACTTAGCTGTATAACTTTAGACAAGTTATTGAACTGCTCTGAGCCTGCCTTACTCAAAATGTGGCTTTGTGGATTAAAGGAGAGCATGCAAATGGCAAAGCATTTAATGTGATGCGTGGACACACCACATGCTCAGTAAAAGTCAGCACCCAATGTTACAGTATTTAACTTATTCCCGTTTCACAGATGAGGAAATAGGCTTGAATAAGATGTCTTTGGAGGACTTTCCTCCTCCTTTCCCTGCTATCTTCGAGTTTAAAGATAGGCAATACTTGATGTTCTGCTGAGGGTCACCTTCAGAAAAAAGGTGAGACTGGAAAGGTTGTGGGATTGACAGGTAAGTCCATGAGTAAGGGGATCTGGGTTCAAATTCTAGGCTGGGATATGTAGTGGTTCTACTCTGAAGAACCATCAGTGTCACCACTTAGCACACTCAAGAGTAGTGGCAGTGCAAACTCACCCAACAGTGGTACAGAGGAGGATATGGCTTTAAATGGTGATGCCAGGAGAGGTTTTAGAGGCAGTACGGAAAATAGATTATGGATCCTGACGCCAGAGTTCAAATCCCAGCTCTGTCATCAGTCATGCATCCACATGACCTTGAGTCAATTACTTAACTCCCCTGTGCCTCAGTTTTCTCATCTGTAAGAGGAGATAATATTAGTATCTACCTCACAGAGTTATTATAAAGACTAAATGAGTTTATATAAAGCATTTAGTACAGCGTTATCATATAATAAGCTCTATATAATTGTGTACTATTGTCATTATTATTGAGACAAAATAGCTGATGTCCATCCAAAGGTTCAGTGCAGTCATACAGAGTCTGACCCATAGTGGATGATAAAAAAGTGATCAAAGGACTTCTGATCAAGATGGCAGAGTAGGTAAATGCTGGGCTCACCTCCTCTCACAATCACATCAAAATTACAACTACAGAATCCATCATTGGGAGTTACCTGAATTCTAGCTGAACAGAAGTCCTACACCTGGAGACACACAGAAGAGGCCATCTCAAAACTGGTAGGAGGGGCAGAGACACAAAACAGGATAGCCCCACACCCACATGTGGCAGTTGAGAAACAGGAGGAATATCTAGGCAGCAGAGGTTCCCCCGGAAGAGCGAGGGGTCCAGGTCCCACAAGGGCTCCCCAGCCCAGGGTTCCAGTGTTGGAAAGAGAAGTCCCCACAACTTCTGGCTGTGAAAATCAGCAGAGATTGTGGCTGAGTGAGACAGAGGGCTGAAGGAGTCACAGACCTTCCTCTTAAGGGGCCCATGCGTACACTTACTCACTGACAGACTCACTTGCTCTGAGCTCCAGGGCTGGGGCAGCAGATTAAAAGGTGCCAGAGACATACAGGGAGGAACTGGATTGTCTGGTTTCGCAGCAAGGGCTGGAGGGGCAGCTGTCTCCCAGACAGAAGTGCTGGCAGAGGGCATTGTTCCTTTGTTGAGCCTTCCCTCGCCTGACTCTCAGACCCAGGCAGGCACCATATCTGAGTCTCCATCGACATAGCTAACACTGGTGTTCCTGCCCTGGTGATTCCCTGAGACCCTGTCCCACCTAACATGCAAGCCCACCCAAGCTGCTTCCAGAGGATTTCCCATAAAAATGGCCTGTCTTGGTTCATGCTGTGGAATTCTCTAAAACCTCTCAAAGGTTCACAAAACCAAAACAAGGAGCATCTGGCCTCGATGTGCCCCGTACCTCTTGCTGAGCAGCTCTAAGCCTGACATTAGCAGCACCGGCCTCAGTTCACAGCTTGGCCTCTCAAGGCAGTTCCAAGCACAGCGTGGGTGACAGCTATCTGTTGATTGCTTGGTGGCTCATGCTAAGTGGTCCTGGGCAGGACACAGGCTGCAGCTTAACTTGGCCTGTGGCAGGGCCCTCTCAGGAGGTCCCAGCCTGCATGCCCGGTAGCCGCTTCAGTCTGAGCCAGAGCACTACCGGGGGTCACATCTGAGGACAACACACCCAAAGAGCAGAAAGGGCAGGCACCAGAGCCATGCTAAAGAAAATTCTGCTCTGTAGGTTCAGCCCCTGCACAACAGCTCCTTCAAGGGTCACAGATAGTCATCACAACCAATCAAGCCAAGGGCCAATCCCTCCCATTGACAAGCAAACAGCAACCAAGTCTCAACTACAACAGGAGGGTACACACAACCCACACAAGGGGCATACCTGGAGCGCCAGGCTCAGGTGACCAGGGAAGATTGTTCCACTGGGACCCACAGGACACCTACTATATAAGGCCACTCTACTAAGACCAGGAGACAGAGCAGCCCTACCTAATACACAGAAACAAACACTAGTAGGCAGCCAAAATGGAAAGACAAAAAAATACGTCTCAAATAAAGGAAGAGAACAAAGCTCCAGAAAAAGAACTAAACCACAAAATGGAGACAAGCAATCTACCAGATGCAGAGTTCAAACACTGGTTATAAGGATGTTCAATGAACTTAGGGGAAGAGTGGATGAACTCAGTGAGAACTTTAACAAAGAGATAGAAAACATAAAATGGAGATAGAAAACATAAACAACAGTCAGAAATGAAGAATATAATAACTGAAATGAAGAATACTTTAGAGGGAATCGATAGTAGATTAGATGAAGCAGAGAATCAAATCGGTGATCTAGAGGATAAGGTAGCAGAAAACACCCAATCAGAATAGCAACAAAAGAAAAGAATCCAAAAATATGAGAATAGTTTAAGGGGCCTCTGGGACAAAAAAAAAGTGTCCTAACATTCTTATCATAGGGGCACCAGAAGAAGAGAGCAAAGAATTGAAAACTTATTTGAAGAAATAATAACAGAAAACTTCCCTAACCTAGAGAAATAGACATACAAGTCCAAGAAGTGCAGAGGGTCCCAAACAGATGAGCCCAGAGAGGTCTATACCAAGACACATCACAATTAAAATGCCAAAGGTTAAAGACAAAGAGAGAATCTTAAAAACAGCAAGAGAAAAGCATTTAGTTATGAAGGAGCTCCCAGAAGACTGTCACCTGATCTCTCAACAGAAACTTGGCAGGCCAGAAGGGACTGGTATGAAATATTCTAAGCAAGGACCTACAACCAGAATTACTCTACCCAGCAAAGTTATCATTTAGAATTGAAGGACAGATAAAGAAAAAGAAAAAGCTAAAGGAGTTCATCATTGTCAAGCCAGTATTACAGGAAATGTTAGAGGGACTTCTTTAAGAAGAAGGAAAAAGAAAAAAAGATGAAAAACATGAATAATAGCAATAACTCCATATCTATCAATAATTACTTTAAACATAAGTATATTATAAGCTCTAATCAAAATATAGGGTGGCTGAATGGATAAGAAAACAAGATCCTTACATATGCTGTCTACAAGAGACTCACTTCAGATTAAAAGACACACAGAGACTGAAAGTGAGTGAAGAGATGGAAAAAGGTATTTCATGAAAATGGAAATGAAACAAAAGATGTATATGAGACAAAATAGACTTTAAATCAAAGGCTATAACAAGAGACAATGAAGGAAGGACCCAGTTATCTCACTTCTGGGTATTCATCTGAAGAAACCCAAAACACTACATTCAAGGGATATGTGAATCCATATATGTTCATTGTAGCCAAGAAATGAAGGTATCCTGGGTGTCCATCAATGGATGGATGGATAAAGAAAAGGTGGTGTGTGTGTGTGTGTGTGTAATGGAATATTACTCAGCCATAAAAAAGAATGAAATCTTGCCATCTACATCAACATGGATCTGCATCAATACTTCAAGGGTATTGTGCTGAGTGGAGTAAGTCAGACAGAGAAAGACAAATATCATATGTGAAAACAGGATAAACAAACAACAGAAACAATCTCATAAATACAGAGAGCATTTTGATGGTTGTCAGATTGAGGAGTAGGGGATAGGTGAAGGGGGAGGGGATTAAGAGGTACAAATTGGTAGTTACAAAAGTCATGGGGATATAGAGTATAGCATGGGGAATATAGTCAGTAGTATTGTAATAACTATGTATGATGTCAGATGGGTACTGAATTTACAGGGTGATCACTTCATAAGTTATATAAATGTCTAATCACTGTGTTGTACACTTGAAACTAATAAAATATTGTATGTCAACTATAATTGAAAAAATTGAAATAAAAAAAAAATTTAAGTGACCAAAGGAATGGATGAATGGATGGACAATGGTTGGAAATAACGCAGAACTTTGGAAACATGTAATTTTCAGCTTCCAATGTGGGCATCTGAAATGATGCAATGGAGCATTTATGCTTATCAACATGCTCTCAACCACTATACTGTATGGTCTTTCAAAAACATAAAACAAAACAAAACTGAGGTGTGTCAAGATGTGCTCACAGCAGTTAACATTCTAAACGGACTAAAACCATCAGCATCAATCTTATACTGACTGGCCCTGACAAGCAAGGATTTTTTTTTTTTTTACCCATTCTTGTCAACATTTACAGAGCAAAATAAAAGAGGAGGCATTAATGAGAAAAAGAAAGTGACAACAAGAGAAAGGAAAGCCGATAGAAGCAGAATGCCTAGTACAATGCCAGATGCATAGTAGGCCCTCTATCATTATTTGTCGAATGAGTGGATAACTGAACGAATGTATAAATGAATGGATGGATAGATGAATAGATGAACGGATGAATAGGTGGATGGATAGATGCCTAATCTCCTTTTCTGGCCCCATTTCAAACTTCGGATCAAGACAGAAGATTTCCAGAGATGAAGTGATCATCTCTGTTCATATTTTAGAGTCAATAGCTTCCTTAGGAGGAGTTTTAAAAATATCATGTTTTCTCATGTTAGACAAATCACAAATATCAAATTCTGGTGAAAGCTCTGCCACTTACTAGCTATGTGACCCAGAGTGAGTCAATTTGATTCTCTGAGCCTCATTTTTCTCATAGGTGGTTCCTAAGAAGCCTCACGAAACAGACATCGCATAATATTATGAATGGTTTATGCGCATGAGTGTAGGCCCATGTTTATACAATATAGCCAGTACCCAATTTGTTACTTTTGTTCATTCCAACCTTCTTATCATTATTATTATATAGCATGTTATTGTAGTTGGTGACTATTTCTATATAACACTCAAGAGTTTATAAAACATTGTAATACCAGGGCCACAATTCATTTAATACTTATTTACTCTCTCATAGGTCCTCACAATTCAGTGAGTAGATATTACTAACCTGTATCAGTTATTTATTCCCCCAATAATGCTGTGTAACAAACTACCACAAAAAAACAGGGCATATAGCAATAAACATCTACGTGGGGTTTGGCTGACTTGGACTAGGCTTCTCTGATTTTGCCACCTTGCTCTCGTGTCTATGGCTAATAACAGGTTATCTAGGCAGCTCTGCTGATCTTGGTTAGTTTCTCTCACATTTATGGGGTTTGGCTGGCTGTTGGCTGATCTAGGAGGACCTCAGCTGGGATTCCGGGGATGACCTGGTTCCACAACACGGGTCTCTCATCCTCCAGCCTGGGAATTGCCAAAGAAACTAGAGTAAAAGTAGAAATACACAACGCTTCTACAGACCTTGTTGTGCACAGCTCTGATAGCTAATGTCATGTTGGCCAAAGGAAGCCAAAACAGAGTCAAAGGATGGGTAAAAACACCCCATCTCTTTTATGAGAGGAACTACAAAGGTTGGACATACAGGAGGGGTGTTATGAGTTAAACTGTGTCTCCCCAAAGTCAATATGTTGAAGTCCTAACCCTCAGTTATCTCGGAAGGTGACATTATTTGCAGATAGAGGTAATGAAGTTAAAATGAGGTTATTAGAGTGGACCCTAATCCAGTATGACTAGTGTCCTTATAAGGGGAAGTTTGAACATAGACATGCAAAAGGGAAGATGCGTGAAGACACAGGGAAAAGACTGCAATCTGCAAGCCCAGGAGAGAGAAGCATGGAACAGATTCTCCCTTGTAGCCCGCAGAAGGAACCAACTCTACAGACACCTTGATTTTGGACTTCTAGCCTCCAGAACTCTAAGACATTAAATTTTTGTTGTTTAAGCTACCCAGTTTATGATATTGTTAAGGCAGATATAGCAAAGTAATACAAGGGGGAAAGAATTAAGCATTAATGCAATCCTCAAAACCCTATGTTACAGGACTATGTTATAAATGGAGACTCCAAGAGTTCAGTTAATGTATTGCTCAAGAGGCATCAGGGTTATGAGCGGAGCACAGGTCTTTTTTTTTTTTTTATTAGATTTCCTCTTACCTGCCCCTAAGACATTTCAGCTCACAATCCTTTGTCTTTTCCTAGGTGGCTTCCAAGAAGGAGGCACTAGTACACGCAAGGCACTGTTCATGCCCAGCTAGGCAATTCTGTGTGTGTTGCTTCAAAGCTTCTACTTTACAGTCCTTAATGATCTAGTAATTGTGTTTATGGCTTTCCAATGAAGTGTGCAGAGCTCTGATAGCCATCACTGGTTTCTTGAGGGCCTTTATTTGATCTGAGGCTATGCAAAGATTCTGATAGATTAAAAAAAAGGGGGGTATGCGAGGCAAAGAGGAGAAAATTCGGGTCAAATACATTCAAAATGGTTTTCAGCTAACCACTCTACACACTTGAGCCACCAACTACATTTGCATTGAACAGACTCAATTATTTGAGATAACTCTGAAGCTTCTGAAATAATTTCTTGGATAGAATAAAATGAATGGAAAAGAATTAGGTCACTGAGTCATGTATTAGTCAGGGTTCTCCAGACAAATACAGTAGGAGAAAGGGAAGGATGTAGGGAGGGAGGGAAGGAGGGATAGAGATTTATTATAGGTACTTGCTCACACGGTTATGGAGGCTAAGAAGTCCCATAGTCTGTCATCTGCCAGTTGGAAACCCAGGAAAGCCAATAGTGTCGTCAAAGGCCCCAGAGCTGGAGAGCTTGAGGGTACAGATTGCAGTCCAGGCCCAAAGGCCTCAGAACTAGGAATGCCAAGGGCAGGAGGAGATCCATGTCCCAGCTCAAATGGTCAGATAGAGTTAATTCAACCTTCCTCTACCTTTTCTGTTCAGACCCTCAACAGATTGGATAATACTACCCACATTGGTGAGAGCCATCTGTGTTACTTAGTTCACCCATTCAAATGCTAATCTCTTTCAGAAACACTCTCAGACATACCCTGAAACAATATCTAACCAGCTATCTGGGAATCCCACAGCCAAATCAAGTCAACACATAAAATTACCCATCACAACCTATTACACAAATATTTCTCAAAGACTTACTATGTTCCAAGCACTGTTATAAGCCCTGGGATACAGACATGAGCGAGGCGCCACCCACAGACACACGAAGCTCACTGTTTCATGTTCCTTCAGTATATTCGCTCATCAAATACTAATTTTAAGTATTTACTGAGTGTTCATTGCTGTGTGAGTCACTAAGGATATTGAGATGAACAAGATAGACACGGTCCCTGCCTTTATGAAGTTTGCAGTGAGCTGTTAGGACAGGTATTGGATAACTCATGGCACAATTAAACAATGACAATTGTGATAAGTGATGCAAAGGAGAAGCAAAAGTTGTTAAGGACTGTATAACAGAAACACCGGATCTATTTATTTTGGGGGAGCAAATTAGGAAAGACTATCCCTAGGAAATACAGTTTAAGCTGAGATCTGAAGGATTATTAGGGATTAGCTAGGCAAAGACAGTGGAAACTTCCTTCTGAGAAAGAGAAAAGCCGCTGACCTGACATCCGTGAACTGGCCTGGTACTTACTAACAGCTTGGCCTTGGTACTGCTATAAGCTGATCTGTTGACACTCACAGCTAGGGCTTGATGTTCTTCTGCTGAAAATAAACAATTGCATAGAACATCTGAGACCACAATGTGCAAGACAAAAACAATCATGTCTGAACACAGACAAATCATGAACACTGTTCAAACCACAAAAATGACCAAAATTCCTCTACCCTGTCCAATATGAGGGTCTGCTGCTTCTTTACCAATTACAATCAGAGCCTCACTCTAGTCTTTTCTTCTTCTCATATAAGATGTATTAAGGTACCCAAACATAGAAGTACTCCCACTTCCTGCCAGTATCCAATCTAGAGCAAAATCCTCCCCCAAGTCACAGAACCTAATTCCAAAACCTACACTAAGTCCTTTCTAACACCCTCTTACTAAGAAGCCCCACAGTTCCCTACCGCACTTCCCCTCTCACTGCAATGAATAATAATCCCAACTTGTTCAACTTCAAGCGTGTTCCTGGTGGTCTTTAGCTGAAGGGCATGGACATTTGGTAAATGCTTTTAAAAGATCTGAGGAATCCAAACCATCCTCCGACAGCACTTCTAAATTTAAAGAGGCAAGAAAGATTATTATCTGGATGTTTAATTAATATTTATCATCGCTAATATATTAGTTTTATGGTAAATTTAAGATGGAATTGTGTTTTTATGTGCTGTATATACACTTTCACAGTACATTGAGAATCTCTTATAATTAATGTGTCTAGTAGATCTTTATTTAGATCTGAAGCATAGTTGATTATCTTAAATCATTATGAAGGCTTAAAATTCTCACAGCACTGCTGTTGGCACATCTCTAGTTGTCAATTTTCTTCACCGTCCTAACCTGTGTTCCTAATTGATTTGGGGATATTCATTGTGACCATTGGCACCTTGACCTTGGCCAATGCAGAAGTCATTAACCTCTCCTAAAAACCTATCTAACTGGCAATTTAGAAGAATTTATCAAAATTTTTAATGTGCTTAACCTTTGGCCCAGCAATTCTACCCTGAGAAGTTTATCCTACAAATTCACTGGTGCAAAAATCCAAAGATATACAAAAATTACTTTGTTGATAGTAACAACAACAACAACAAAAACCTGACAATTCTAGAAACAACCCAAAATTTATCTGGCTAAATGAATCTTAATATATACATATATATTGGACTACTATACAATCATTAAGAATAATAATGTAAATATATATGAATTGGTTTGGGAGAATGCACATCACATATTGTGAAGAAAACTTGCAGGACAACATAATCCAAGATTAATACACACACATTTTCATAAAAACATATTTTTATACTATAGTAAAAGTGGGTTACTTGTGGTGATTGAGATTAGAGAATTTTACTCCATCTACTATGTTCAAAAATCATGTTGTATTGCTCTTACTTTTACTTTTAAAAAATACATTTTCAATTTGTCCCATTTGCTGTATTTCTTGCCCATACTGACCAAAACCATCGCCATCTGAGTTCTTATCTCCATTTTTTTTTACCTCCTCTCTCTCCCTTGTCCCTAAACCCAGCGATATGCTGCACCAAACCTTAGTACCTCTAAAACAGTTGAAACTTAATTCTGAGTGAAACAGGGAGCCAATGAAAGGTTTTAAGCAGGAAGATGATATGATCTAATTTATATTTGCTCCATGGGGACATTCAAAACACTTAGCGGGCTGGAAGTCTTGGCACTAACTCATCAGAATAGATTTACAGAGTCCTGGAGGTACCTTGCTCTTCTAGGCATTAGCCCTTGGCTGCTGGAGGTCTGAAGTGTCCCAGGGAAGAGGCTGGCACTGTCTGGGAGACAGGAGGCTCAGGACAGTGGCTTTTTATCACTGTATAGTATAAATTTGCTACTGTATTAATTATATTCATAAATACCATATGTATTTATATTAATTATATTCATAAATACCATATTACATATGGTATTTATGAATATATATGTATATAATATATATATGAGAATTATATTCATAATTCATATTACATATGGTATTTATGAATATATATGTATATAACATATATATGAGAAAGATGAAGAAAATATATACCAGCAAAAGTTGTCTTTTAGAATAATAGGATTAGTGGTCTAGTTCAGAAGTATTTTAATGTTTTAACAACCAGCATGGCCGTCCTGAGGCCTAACAGCTAAATCATGTGCTAATGTCTGCACAGAATAAGCCAGGATAATACTTTGAAAGATTAACTGATGTTCTTTTCTCCTACTACCAGTATGTCTTGTCCTCCCATGACCATTCCCTATTTAAGGGGTCAGACCATGGTCAGACCATGAAAGCAGAAAAAAAGGCTTTTAAGTTTCAAAAGCCTGAACTTTGAAGGGACTTAAGCCAGAGGAAAATAAACATAAAGAGGCAAAGCTGGGGGTTTTTGCTTTCAAGACAAGATGAAAGAGGAGAGGGAAGAGCTTGGGCATTGGGGAGCACCTGCCCGCCAGTTCACAAGGGGGCGCTGTCAACAGTTGGGAATGTGAGTACCCACGATCTGTGCTGAGGGGTTTACCCAAGAAGTCGACAAGAACCTAAAAGGGAAAAGCGTTACAGTTCAGGCACATGAAACAGTCTTCCAGACCACCTTCCCATAGAGGACTGCATGCCTCACCCACCCCACACCGCCAACACTGTTATTATTTAAGCTTCCTGGAACTTAAAAAATTAAGAGTCTGACTCTCGGAACCCAGCTATAAGAGATAATTCTCGGGCCAATCGAGGAATTTTGAATATGGATTAGATTTTAGATGATATTATAAAATTATTATTATTCTTAACTGTGGTAATGGTATTGCAATTACGTAGGAGGAAGTCCTTTTACTGAAGAAAATGCAGTCTGAACCATTAAAAGGTAAGATAGCATAATTTCTGCAACTTATTTTCTAATAAGTCAGAGGGGCAAATATACAGGTACATGAGAGAGAAAAAACAAATCCAGCAAAATGTTAACAGCAGGCAGCATATGGGTGTTCACTGTACTACTGTTTCAACTCTTCTATAGGTTTTAATGTTTTAATAATTTTTTTTAAATTTATAATAGAATTCATAAAAGTCACAAGGTAAAATGTTGATCCAATAATGTTAATTAAAAGCGTTTTAAACAGCATAAAGAATAGTTTGCATTAAATATATTCATAAATTTGTAAAAACACATGAAAGAGATGAAGACAGTGCAAGTAACAGTTGTTGAATAAGAATGGTGAGATTCTCTGTGGCATTTTCTTCTATTTTTCATTCTTCTGTGCTTTTATACTATTAAAAATTACTTTTAGGTACTACCTTAAAAAAAGATGGGTGGAGAGATCTCTGAATTGACTGCGATTAAAGATCCTACCACCCAACATAATGGAAATTCAAAATAAAAATTAAATTGTAGAAGAGGGAAAGTTACTCTTATTCCTGGGTTAGTGGACCAAGAGTTTACACCAGTGAGATTTCCTAGTTGTAAGCAGCAAAAACCAACTCTGGCCCCTTTAAGCATTCGGAGGATGGTGGGGAGCTCACAGAAACGCCACAAAGGCTGGAGAGCCAGGCCTGGCAAGTGGACAGGCGTAAAGGTAGGCTGGCCAGCAGCCACAACCACTGACCAATTGAGGTGACGAGAGCAGTTCAGAGAGGACAGGACTGTAAGAGCCACTGAACCAAGGGTACTACAGTTCAGATCCCAGCCCCTGCTGGCCCTGAGCACTATGCATTACCACTGGCACCATCACTGGCTTCTAGAAACGCACTGCTGCTCCTACTATCTCCATAATATATCCTCCACTGCCCCTACTTCTGCACACCACCACTTCCATTCCAGTCTCGCACATGTGCGTCTGACTGGCCAAGTCTAGGTCACAGGACCACAGCTGAACCAAAGGACAATGGGAAGGCAATTACTTCATCTTTGGAGTCCCTATAGTGAGAGGAGGGCCCCGAATACCCTCAAGACTCATGTAATGGGAAATTTCCAAAGACAGGATAGAAAATCTAACACTGAGTACCAAAAAATGGCAAATGTCACTGCACAGTTGTTCCTGCCACAACAATTGGGCCAGGCACTGTATAAGAGAAAACGGGACCAAGATTTGGCCTTTGCCTTCAAGGAGCAACTTGGAGAGTGAATATTATATCTTACTCTTCTTTGTTACCGCATGGTGGTTGGCAGAGAATAAACACTCAATGAATGTTTGCTAAATAAATAAAAATAAGTGAATGATCTCCATGGACAAGTGAAATGACTCTTTTGTAGGCAGGGGACTAGACAAAATAACTCTCCAGGACCTTCTAGCAAGAGAATTCTTGGAATTTATGATTTTGCGTGAGAATGGCTGAGGCTCACAGTGCTATTCCAGAGACTGTCCATGAATCAGAAGCTAGAATAAAGCTGCACATCAACACATCAGTGCTAACCCTTACCAAAATCCAAACGTCAACTTTTGAAAATGGATCCCCCTAGAAAAGCGATTTAAATCAGGTCTAAATCCAAATAAACAATTGAACAAGAATGAAATTTGTTCTGGGTCCCTGCTTAAAGCTGAATTTTCTTATCTTTTAAGCAAAAAGCCCAATGTCATTAGTTTTTGTCATACACCGGCCCATGGTCCCACACTGGGCTATGTCACAGCGCACATCAGCAATAATTTTATAAATGTGTTCTCCCCAGCTGCCTACCTCTGAGCTTGAATCGATTTCCAGTCACAGCTTGCACATTTCACGCCAAAAGGCTGCAGAGGGGGGACTAGGGGTTACTGTGAAATCACTTGTTCTGCAGATCTTTAAACATAGCGGTAAGAATCATCTCTCCTTTCAATGCTTTTGGTCTCAGTTTAGCTAGAAGTAAAGTTACCAGATTCTGTACAGCCTCTGGACTTTTCATTAATTCATTCATTCAACGAACTTACACTGACTGTTTGCTATGGGCCAAGAACAGTGCTAGATGTTGGGGATATAGCAGTGACCAGAAAAGATATGGTCCTTGAATTCATGGCACTTAAATTCTGAGACCTATAAATAAATATGCAATTACAAAGTAAAATAGGCATTAGAAAGGGGAAAACCAGAATGCTATATGTAAGAATAATAGTATATCTCATTTGGATTGGATGGAGTAGAGTAAGAGAACGCTTTCCTGAGGAAGTGACATTTAGGCTGCAACCTAAACATTAAAAAAATAGTTATAGGCTGAATTGTGTATGTTCCCCTAAAATTCATATGTTGAAGCTCTAACCCCCAGGACCTCAAAGTGTGACCCTATTTAGAGACAGGGTCTTTAAAGAAGGAATTAGGTTAAAATGAGGTCATGTGGGTGGACCATAATGCAATATGACTAGTGTCCTTCTAAGAGGAAATTTAGACACAGACAACACAGGAAAGACCATGTGAAGACATGTGAGGGAGAGGATGGCCATTTACGAGCCCTGGAGGCCTCAGAAGAAACCCATCTGCTACCACTCAGACTTCTAGCCTCTAGAACTGTCAAAAATGAATTTCTGTTGTTTAAGCCACTTGGTCTGTGGTATTTTATGATAGCAGCCCTAATAAATTAATACAAGAGTTCACCAGGTAAAGGATTGAGGTAGGGAAGAGAGAGGTCCAGACATAGAGAAGAATAAGAAAGAGCAAAGACCCAGGGTGAGAAAAGAGCTTTACCTCATCAGAGTTGAAAACCCAATAAACTTTCGTGTTTGGAGCTAAGTAAAGAAGAGGAAGAATGGGACCACTGGGGAGAGGGGCAAAAGCCAGAACATATAGGACCTGACAAGACATGTTAAAGATCTTGACATTTTCTCCTGAATTATAAAAGTCATTGAATAATTTTGAAGGGGGAAGACCAGGAGGGGCAGCAATAGAGGTAGAAAATGAGAAACAGACGCACACTTAGGAGGTAGAACTGACAGGCTGAAGAAAAAGGAGATGTGGCAAGAATTATACATTGGCTTCTGGCTTGAGTATCTAGGAGGATGTAATAAAACACATTTTCCTTTATGTAGAGGAGTTTGGGAAGCCATCTTCTGGCTGAGGCATCAGACGAGAGATTTAACCTCTTCAGGCAAAGGTCAAGGTGCTCAGCCTTCTTATCTGCCCCTTCTATCACCCACCCCCAAGCATTCCATGCTCCAGACACACCAAATTTCTCAGAGCCCATCCTTGCTCTCCACTCCCATTGAACATGCATATTCTGCCTCCCTAGAAACCCCTGCCTGTCATTTCATACCCTCTGCGGATGTCACCTCTTCCAAACCTTCCCTGACTTTCCTGTTTCCACCCTGACCCCACCTCTCCCTCTAGAAGCTGTGCTTCACTGCTCCCCAGTCTCTACCAAGCTTGAAGACAGAGCCTGTCTACCTTCCCAGCTTCCACATCTCCTCCTCCCTGACTCCACTGCTGTCTGGCTTTGGCCCCTTCACCCCACTAGAGCTGGTGCGACCGAAGTACTAATCACATATATTGTATTATTCTCTCATATAGCACCTTGTTCTTTTTTTTTTTTTCCCCAATCCCTATCCCAATTTGTAATTATATATTCGTTTATGGGTTTCCTTCTGAAATTTAACTGCCATGAATTCCAGGCTAAATCCATGTTGCTAAATCCAATGGGCACTTTTGACTTTTATCTTTCTTGACCTCTCCACAGAATTTGATAATACATATACAGCACTCCTTTCTCTATCTTGTTTTTTTAAGATTTTACTTGGAAATTTTTCTATAGAAAACTAGTTATAAGAATAATATAGTCTATGGCCAAGCCACCCTGAACAAGCCCGATCCCATCTGATCTTGGAAGCTAAGCAGAGTCGGGCCTGGTTAGTACTTGGATGGGAGACCACTTGGGAAGATCAGGTGCTGTAGGCATAAAATATAAAAAAAATAAGGGATTGTAAGATGACAAGGTCTTTGCAATCTATGAGGTCAACCAAGGGTTGCCTCGCCTAAAAAAATAAATAAATAAATAATAATAATAATAATAATAATAATAATAATACAGTGAATACTTCACCCAGATTCACCAATTAACTTTTTTTTTGCCTTCTGTGTTCATCCTTTTTTTTTCCCCTGGACCATGAGAGGGTAAGTTGCAGAAAGCACAAACTTTTATTCCTAAATACTTTAGCATGTTTTCTATGAACAAAAATCTTTCTATTACATCATCACAGCACAATTATTAAATTCCAGGAAAATCACATTGATGCAATACTACTGTCTTAGTCTGCTTGGGTTGCTGTCACAGAATACCATAGACTGGATGACTGGTGAACACAAATTTACTCCTCACAGTTCTGGAGGCTGAGAAGTCAAAGATCAAGACACAGGCAGATTCAGTGTCTGGTGACCGTCTTCTTGCCTTGTCCCCACATGACAGAAGAGGGAAGGGAACTCCCTGGGGTCTCCTTCATAAGGGCACTAATCCCATTTGTGAGGGCTCCACCTTCATTACTCACCCACCTCCCACAGGCCCCACCTCCACAGTCCATCACATTGGGTATTCGGATTTAACATGTGAATTTTGAGGGGATACAAATATCCAGTCTATAGCAACTCTTACCTAATAGATAGCAACCTAAAAATTTTATAAATTATTGCTATAATGTCTTTTATAGCAATTTTTCCTGATCTAAGGTCAAATCTAGAACCACACATTGCATTTATCTGTCATGTCTCTTTAGACTCCTTTCAGCTGACAAAGTTCCTCAGTCTTTCTTCATCTTCCAAGATGTAAATATTTTTTAAAAGTACAGCCAAGTTGTTTTGTAGAATGTTTTGTGTCTGATGTCTTCTCATGATTAGAGTCTAGATATGTATATTTTGGTAGGAATATTACAGCGGAGACAATGTGTCACGTGATACTGGCTTATCCCACCATCAGTGATGAGCCGCTCCTTCCCTGAAGCTCTCTCTTCCCTGGGCTCCTACGGCTTTCCTCCTTCCCCTGCAGGTGCTTCTTTGTCTTTTTCAAGGACTCCTCTTCCTCTGCCAATTCTAGGATGTTCACGCTTTAAACCCTCCTAGGCAGCTTCATGCTCGTCTGTATCCTGAATCTAATCTTCTGTAACTTGTCACCACCTTTGCACTGAAAGCTCTCACACTCTCAGCTCTCCTCACCTTGGATCTCTCCTAAACTCCAGACCCACACCTGCCAACTAGACAGCTACATCAGGATGTCACCACAAAGCCCAAGACCAAATACATCGTCTTCCTCTGCCCCACGCCTGTTTTTCTTCCTCCTGTGATGAATGGCAACACCCAGAGGCCAAGCCACTCATTCACTGAGGCACTCAGAACTTTTCAAATTTAACTATTCGGTCTTCCTTCCTGGATTCTCGATTTCCTTAAATCAAAATTATATCTGTCTTGTTTACAACTGTGTCCCTAAAAATGTCTGACACTTGAAAATGGTAGCTATTTCTAATCAGACTCTCAATTTCTTCACTTCTAAGGTAGAAATAATAATGGATAGCTCACAGGCCTTGGGTGAAAAGCAAATGAGATTATCTATGAGCAAGTCTTTTATAAACTTAACACTGTTTCCCCTGGCCACTCAAAAAGTCCACCGTTCAGCAGCAGCAGTATCACCTAGGAGCTGGTTATAAATGTGGGTCTCGGGCTCCACTCTAGGCTCTACCTACCTCCTGAGTCAGAATCTGCATTTTAATGAGATTCCCAGGGGATCTGAATACACAATAAAGTTTGAGAAGGACTGCTCAATCCCAAGTGAATTAGACCGATACATCCACTGAACATAGCACACCATTTGATAACATTCAGGTCATGGTCTTTCTCACACAGGAAGTCTTTCCTGATCAAATGAGGAAAGGCGAGGTTCATGTGAAAGATATAGCATCATGGAAACACTTTCCTCGTCTCTAACATGGGTTTGAGAGTACCAATCTCTCCAACCGCTATGATATCTGATGGAGATAATGCACATTAAGTATCAAATACAGAGCATGGCATGGTGGGTACTCAGCAAATTGTACTTGTTTGTTTTTTAAGAAACTCACAGGCAGATGGCTTCCCATTTGCCATGAAGGAATCTCTGAGCTTGTCTATGGGTTATACCTAGGTTATAAGAGAAGAAGAGGAATCTCTCCTTGTTCTATGCCTGGTACGAGTTACCATTTCACAGAGAACTGGATGGCTGTGCTTTTTTTCTACCATCTATTGATTCCTACTATGTGCCAGGCACAAGTTAAATCAAGTGAAAGTGTCTGGTCTTTATAGTCCCCATGTTGGTTCCAGGCCCATTGCACATAAGGTGGGCAGGGGCTGGAACAGCAGAACAGAAGGAGGGGAAGGAAGTGGAAAAAGAAGGAGACAGTCGAAGGAGCAGACTGGCATGCTCAGACCCATTTTGCCAAAGTTTATTTCAATCTGGGTTTTTTCGAGCTTCAAACTTAACAAAGTCAAAATAATAACAATTCCCACGGCTGCTCTCTGTGCCCAGCCCCTTACCTAAATAAAGATTCTTCTTAAATAACAAGGACCTCTCATACCTAAGATAACTGAATTTTCAAAGAAAAAGATGTGCCAGGTAATAGGCATCATGAAATTACAGAATGACATTCTCTAAAACCCCTTTGAGATTCTGATGAATACTATATCATGTTCCCTCCAAAAAAATAATCATGCTACAGACACAAGTTTTCCATACAATTTTGGGGAGGGAGGAGTTGCAATCCTTTAAAGGAGATTCAAGAACCTTCCACTTAAAATCTCTAGATTTAAAATCCACTTGCTTCTCTTCGCACAGATCCCTGTGTACCAACACACATGTGCATGCACACAACTATGTGTGCATGTGCACACGCGCACACACATACACACACACACACACACACAGAGCATCATCAATCACTTCATTTACCTCTCTAGGTACAGAAGCAGAATAGATTAACATTTTCCTGGCAGCAAAGTGGAGACATGTTTTGTCTAGAGATTACGCTGATTAAGTCATCAAGTGCCATAATCCACCTCCCAACAAGGCAGAAAGATAGACAAGAAAATTTGAATATAGCTATCTAAGCCCAGCAGAAAACTATAAAATCACATCTCAGGAGCACCCTGGCCCACGTGCTTAAGCCTTCCTCCTGGGAAAAATGCTCCTCTGATCTAATTGACATTGTTGAGAGAAAAACACATCTTCTGTAGAATGTGATATTTGGTTGTTTTTTGTTTTTTTTTTTAAACTGTGTCATCAGAAAGACCAGAGTTGCTCGGGAGTCACGAAAAACTTCATTTCTCCTTTATTACTATTTAAGTAAATCCTCAAAATGTTTTTTTAATCCAAAATTAAGCATTTTGGCTCCAAACCTCAGCAAAATAGAGTCCAAGGGTTAAAAGCATGGGACCCATATGGAATCTGGCTCCCTGGGTTTGGTTGGATACTGGTTCTACCTCCTTCTCTGAGCCTTAGTTTATTTACATATATAATGGAGCAATACGAGCACCTACTTTGTAGGGAGGCAGTGAGATTCAAATGAGATGATTTCCATACTTTAGCACAGCATCTGGTACATGACAAGAATTTGATGGAATCTATAACCCTAACATGGATGTCTGAGAACACTGCAGACTCTTAATGAATCTTAATGACCAGAATGCACTTGCTTCTTAATGACCGAATACCTACTCCTTCCCCTCAGATGTCCTATCAAATGCCATAGCATCTTGGTTAATGCATTGTACCAAACCGGACTTGGCAAAAGTTTATGACTTTAACTCATTTAGGGAAGGTTTATCTATTTTTTCAATGTGGTAAAACAAACATTTTGCTATTTTAACCAGATTTAAGCATACAATTTGATGGCATTAATTACACTCACAATGTTGTGCAGCCCTCTCCACTATCTAGTTCCAAAATTTTTCATCACCCCAAATTGAAACTGTACACATTCAACAGTAACTCCCCATCTCCCTGCTCCCAGCCCCAGTAACGTCTACTTGTCCGTATGAATTTTTCTATTCTAGATGTTTCATGTAATTAGAATCATATAATGTGTTTTTTTGTGTCTAGTTTATTTCACTTAGCATAATGTTTTCAGGGTTCATCCACATTGTAGCATGTATTGGAACTTGATTCTTTTTTATGGCTGAATAATATTCCATTGCCTGTAGAGACATTTTATGTTTCCATTCATCTGTCAATGGACACACAGGTTACTTCCGCCTTTTGGTTATTGCGAATAATGCTGCTATGAACATTAATATACAAATATCTGTTTGAGTCTCTGCTTTCACTTCTTTGGAATATATACTTAGGAATAGAATTGCTATATCATGTGGTAATTTTATGCTTAACTTTTTAAAGAAACATCAAACTGCTTTCCACAGAGGCTGTACCATTTTACATTCCCAGTAGCAATGTGCAAGAGTTCCAATTTCTCCACATCCTTTCCATTTCATGTTTTCTGTAACTCATATGTTTTCAATGATATCTCAACACTCCCAACAATACAGCAAACTTATTGTTCTAAAATAGTTGAGAAGTGAGTAATTCTGATTTAGTGGTTCTCAACTAGAGATAATTTGATCAACTAAGGACCATTTAACAATGTCTGGAAACATTTTTAGTTGTCATGACTGGAGACAGGGTGCTACTGGCATCTAGTGGGTAGAGGTCAGGGATGCTATTTAACATCCTACATGCAGAGGACAGTCTTCACACAAAGAATTATGTCCCAAAATATCAATAATGCCAAGGCTGAGAAACCTTGTTCTGGTTAAGAAGTTAGCCCATAGGCCACTCTTCACACTAGGCTTTGTAGAGTCACAGGATTAGAAACTTGGGGCATGTCACAAAGGAAAATATTGGGGTCCAAGTGGGCAAGGTTTCAGTACCTCATCCCCACTTCTACTAAGGCGAATCCTCAATTAATTATTTTACAGATTAGTCTTCCCTGTAATATTTCAAAGTTCTCACTTCTGAGCTTAAAAATATTTTTTTAAATATTTTAAATATTTTTAAAATAGTTATTTTAATCAAGATGCTTTTGGCTACAAGTAACAGAATACCAACCAAAAAGTGGCTTAAAAAGTAATGACATCTCAAATTTTTCAAAGTCTGGAATTGATGAGGTTTAGAATTCAATGAGACCATCAAGGGCACAGGCTTTTTCTATCTCTCTGCTTGACCACCCCTGGCATGCTTGTTCCTAACCTCAGGCTTGTGTTCTCATGGTCTCAAGCTGATTGCTGCAGATCCAGTCATCACATCCTCTCAAAGCCATGAACCAAGGCAGGAAATGGCCGTTTACCTCTTTGCTCCCAGAAGAAAACTTATTCTAGAATCCAAGAAGCAAACTTCCTTCTGAATCTCTTTCACTGGGGTTGCACCACCTGCTCTGCTTAAAGCAATCACTAGCAAAAAATTAAATCTCTATGTTAAGTTCAGGCTGATCAAAGTTTCCCTTAAGGCTGGAGAGGGACCACTTTCCACAAGCTCATAGGAGGGCAAACATCCAAACAATAGGAGATGTTGAAGGTGCTAAGTAATGTGTAAATTGTTTCATTGGTGCTTCAAAACTAATTCACCTGTCATTTGGTTTCAGACATAAATAAAAATCTAACTGGTTTTTTAAAAAGAAAGAATTATCAGTTCACATAATTAAAAAATCTGGTTGGGGGGATGCAATACGCAGATATTAGTGGTCAAATGCCATCACCAAAACCTGGCCTTGCTCTCCAGCTCCCAGTTCTACATTCCTCGGTATTGGCTTCATTCTCAGGCTGGCTCTCCCCTCTTGGTGAGAGCATGGCCAAAAGAAAGTCCCAAAGCTGAGTTCTCATGACTGGTGTGGCTTGGATCACATGTTGATTGCTGAACAAATCACTGTGGCTAGGAGAATGGAATGTTCTGATTAACCATACATGAATCGTATGCCCCCCAGCCCCCGCCACACACACACACTGTGGAAGGGTAATGGATGCTGGTTTTGCAAAATCAACAAATGTGCACTACATAGATACATTAAAAAAAAAAAAAAAGTATGCATTTTTGGTCCCTAGGTAATCTGGAAATTATAAAAATGCATCAGATCATTCCACAAATATTTGTTGAATGCAAACATGCCAGACACAATGCATTGGGGAGGTAAATAAGACAGTCTCTTCTACAAAGTTAATCCTCTGCCACTAACCCACTGTGTAACCCTGAATGAGCTCTTCAGCCTCTCAGATTCTCCCACTCATCATTTGTAATGGGAAATGGCTGGAGTGTTGATTTCTGAGCTGCTTTCCAATTCTGTATTCAGTTCATTCCATGACTTCCTTCCTGCAAACTGCTTTGAATATTTTTTCCTAGATGCTACCAATCAGACAGATTTGATTCTACTTGCATGGCTTGCTGCCCATCACAGAGGAACAAATGAAAAAGGAATGAAATTAACTCCAGCTGAGCAACTGAACTTAGGCATCCAGAGTTCACTGACTCTTGCAGCCAGACACCTTGTGGTGACTGAGGCGAGGAAGACCAGTGGGGAAAGAGGGGTCTGGATAAGGGGAATCAGGGAAGCCTACCACTGGGGAGGAAGCTCTGGGCCACAGACATTGCTCTTTCCCAGCTACCAAATCCAGCCTGGGAGAGCCACTTCCAAACCACGTCTGCAAGGGTGCCTGGCAAAAACTCATTGGTACCCTCTGCAGACTACAAGCTAAAATTAGCAGTGGGTGTGAAGCTGACTCCTTCAGAGTGATTACAGGGCCCTGGAGGTGCTGGCTTCTGCTGATTACTCAAATGCTGACTTCCAAGGAAATGGTGTCAGGCGCTCAAAATGTTTAGTGACCCTTAAGGAACAGAATATTGTAGCTAAGCCCAAGTGAATATGTCTGCTCTAACAATCCTGTATTCTTTCCCCAAAGTGATGAGCATAGTAAATCAAGAAGTAAGAGGCTGACGGCCCTCGTATGAGGAGTTGTACAGATGTAGAGATGCCCTACAGTGTACAAGAGCCTAGGTAAGTGGTGCCCTCTAGAGTTATGCAGTGCCTGACCTGTACAACCACAACCACACACAGCAGTCCTTAATGCTCAGACCAAAACTAAGGTGAAAAGGCTGTCATGGTAGGAATCCAGAGATTTTCAAACAACTAACACATAATTTTTATATTGATTATATACTGAAGTGATATTTTGGATATGCTGAGTTAAATGAAATGCCTTATTAACTGCATCTGTTTCTCTTTATCTTTTTTAATGTGGCTACTAAAAAGTTTTAAATTACATTTCTATTGGACCATACTACTTAAAAGGTCCCCAGCAGGACCGTGCCTAGCTGCCCACAGCGGTGACCAACACTCTGTCACACCCTTTTCTTTCTTCCTTTGCCTGTCCCACTTTCCTACTCCCTGAGTTACATGGGATCACTTCCCAAATAAACTAACTGGACCCAAATCTTGTCTCAAAGCATGCTTTTGGTGTAAACTAAAAAACAGACTTACTATGTAGAGGGAATCATGCTAATAACTACCTTTCCTTATTGCTTATATGCTCAATTTGCATATGATCCGGTGGAGAGAGAAAGAAACCAACATAGAAAAGTTTAAATACCAGATTTAAGCAACAGAACGAGAGGTACAGGATTACTTACCTGCTGAGTGAGTAGAACAGAGAATTAGTGCTAAGAACATGAAGAAGAAATGATATTAATATGGAGTAGTATGGTTGGAGAAGATTTCTGCTCAGCCCCATGAGATCTAACCGCTGTCCAGTTTGCTGACAAAGAAAGGGCTGCGAAATGTGAAGTTTGAGCAAAGACCTAGATTCGAGGAATGACGTTGGTGCTGATGACATGTGCTGTGTATTTTGTGGGGCGTATACTTTGAATTGCAGTGTATGTGTGTTGGGAGTGAGGGAGGATGCTAGATCTGATTCTCTTATTTCACTCATTTCCCCTTGTGAACAAAGCTGGCAGGGGGAGGTAATGCAGCCTATTTCAGAAAACCCAAACAAAACACACTTTCTAGAAAGGGATCAAACGCTCTACCCTTTTCCCATTAGCATCATGGTTTTTGTGACTTGAGATGGGCAATTGTAAATATCACCATAGGAGGGGCAAGCATTCATTCCATGAGCATTACTGACCACTCACTAGGTACCAGGCATTATTGAAACAGCAGTACAGAAAGCAAAGAGCAAATGTTTTGTAGCTTTCAAGAAGAAGAAATAACCCACTGCCACCATTCAGTCCTTTAAAATAAGCAGTAAATAAAAAAGTACATAAAGGAAATAATTAAAATATCCCAAAGAATAGACATTTTCGGTAGAGTTACCCCTTCTCTTATTTACTGTCCCCTCATAGGAGTGACAACCACTTAAAAAATAAGAGTCCAGAGTGAGTTTGAATTTAAGAGTGCACTAATGCAGTATATTCCCTCAAGAAAAACGAACCCACGCCAAAGAATGGGGGTGCTGTCCAAGGTACCACTTGGCTTCTCAGTGAGCCTAACATGGGCTTTGAACATAATTATGATTCCCCATAACTTCATAGAGGTAACACTTTGCCTTCACAGTCTATAATTATATATGTGTGTATTAAAAAGTTTTTCTTTCATTTATTCTTATTTTAAAGATAAGCTATTTAAAAAACATAGAATCAAAGAGCTAAGGTTTTCTATCAATTCGGTTCAAAATGTTGCAAAACACATTTTACCTCGTAGATGATGTTCTTTCTTATACCCAGTTGAAATCTCTCCTGCTTAAATGTGGAAGTTGCAAATCAGAGGGCAAAGTAAATGACTAAAATGGGGTATTTTAAATAGCCACTGACATGGCTGCAGTGCTGGGGGAAAATGGGTATGATGAGGACTAATTACCAGGGGAGCATGTGCTCTGTCCAAAGGGAGAAGCTTGTAGTCAGCTCCAGCATTGTGACTATGTAGGACAACAAAGTCAGTCTTGCAAAGTTATCAGATAACGCAGGAGAAGCTCAAAAATCTCTCAATTAAAAAAATTTTAACTCAATTTCTTACAATTTACTGTTTACGTCAAAGAGAACATCTGTATATTAAATCCTACCCACAGACTTCCACTTTGCAGTCTCTCTTCTGTCTGAAATCTCATAAACTTAGAAAATTAAAAAACATAAAAACAGGTATTTTCTCCCCCATTTCACGGCCGGGGAAATTGAGATACAAAACATCATAATTTTAATTTTGGGTGGAGAATTCAGAATGCAACCCCAAACATCTGTTATTAAGTACTTTAGCTTAAAAGCAAACATTAGATAATTTGATAGTTTGTGAGTACTTAGAGAAGGAATTCACTATGGCCATGCCACTCGGAACATGCCCGATCTCGTCTGATCTCGGAAGCTAAGCAGGGTCAGCCCTGGTTAGTACTTAGATGGGAGACTACCTAGGAAGACCAAGTGCTGTAGGCAGAAAAAAAAAAGAAAAAAAGGAATTCACTATAGAAAAAAATATATATCATGGATTGAGCACAGTACCCAGTATACAGTGGGTGCTGTATAATCTGTATTGTAGGAACTGCTAAAAAATGTCAGCTCAGCCACATATTATGGTTGTGTATCATAGAAATGCAGCATAAAATTTTCTGAATCATACAAACTTAGAATTGTGCCAATCAACAGCTTACTATCTGTGTGACATTCCTCTCAGTACTTTCATCTGTAAAATGGGAACAATATCTAACCTGAATGTTTGTTAAGAGGATCTGAGGTAATATACTACACCACACATATACACATTAAAAAAATACATATACATACACATTATATATAATGTATAATATATATAATGCCCATAATTTAATTATGTGACAGATTACTAAACTGGTAAGGAAATTTTAGTAGAAACAGATAACGAGGTTCAATGGAAAGGTCGCAAGTTTTAGAATCAGTGTAAATTGAGTTGGAATCTAGATCTGCCACTGACCAGCTTGGTTACCCTGAATAAGTTACTTAAACTTTTTGTTTAATAATACCTACTCCTTCATAGAGCTATTGTAAAAATTAAAAATAATAGAGCACCTACCCTATGTCAGGCACTAAGCCAAGCCATCTGTTCACTTTTTTCACTTAATTTATGTAGAGTGCTTCGCACTGCCCGGACTATAGTAAGAGCTCAGGAAATAGGAGGGAGTGTTATTACCAGCATATCTGAATGGCAATGGGGCATTTAACATTGCTCAGGAGAGACTGAGTATAATGGAGAAATGTGGGCTGGATGAAAGCATAATTAAGTGGATTAGTAAAAGAACTGAATATACCATGGAGAAAATGCTGGATAATAGTTGAGAGCCAAAAGAAGCCTGAATGATCATTTAGAACTGGGTCAGGAAACTTTCTGTAAAAGGCAAATAGTAAATATTTTTGGCTTTTGGGACCAGATAGTATCTATCGTAACTACTCAACTTTGCCCTTTTAGTGTGAGAGCAGTCATGGACAATACTTAAACTTATGGGTGTGGCTGTGTTCCAATAAAACTTTATTTACAAAAAACAGTTGGCAGGTTGGATTAGGCCTGTGAGTCATGGTTTGCTGAGCCTTGGTTTAGAATAAAAAGATGATGAGATACAATAAATTGAATTATGCAGTTCAAGAAAGTGACTGTACAAGCACTTAAACCCTTGGAATTTAAAACAAAACGCAGGACAATCATGGGAACTGAGATAAAAACAAAATCGCCAAAGTGATTTTAGGCCACAAAAACCAAAAACCTACCTAATCTGTTCTGGATGGACCATGTTTTAGCTCAGTTCTGGGTAAAGTTATATGACTGCAACATGTTCAACTGGGATCGGTGATAAAAGACCCAACCAGAAAAGGCTTATATGTTCCATCTGCTGTGTCCATCATCCCACCCCATCCCCAACCAATTGCTAGAGGCTTCACATCTGGGCCTAGAGAATATGAGGGCCATGATTGATTAGTAATGTCTACCATGGGTACAAGCAGGGAGAGTAGTGATGAGTGTGCCACATAATCACCATTTCTAAAACCCCATCTCATGAGGATGGATAGGTAGTAAGTAAATGGAACTTGTTACTCCAAAAAAGTTGTATAACTCAAAATATAATGATCTTCAAGATGGCAAGATATATTTCTCAAATATTAATCTGATCTTGCTAATAATGGACATGACATATCCAAAATAGTTTTTATTACAATGGGCTGCAGGGGGCTGGGCTAGATCACCTCTGAACATTCTTCTCAGCCCTGCATGAGACACTGGTTTTTCAAGATGCCTCATTGTACTATCACAGCTGTGTTCCAGGTGGCTTAGTCTTCCCAACGGCTTTGCTTTGAAGACATCATGAATATTTAAACACACTTTGGGCTAAACATTTTTCATGCTTCTCAGTTCACTCATGGTGGGTTTTGTTTGGCAAGAAGGCTCATCTTCAAGATGTAAGGGTGTGCACATATATGCATATGAACCCACAGGCATTGTGTTATATACACACATTTGGACCCTCAAGGTGCATGTATGTAAATTCCTCCTCCTAAATCTTGACAGTCAGGTTTGAAGTCAAAGTCTGCAGTTAAAGGCTGTTGGCATGTATTTTGGCACAAACTAGCAGTTTTGCAAAGGAGAATGTAGTGATTATTTGGAAATGACCTACTAATGTTCCCACTGCAGTTATTCATAGACTGTGACCTCAGAACCACAGTGACTGTGAGATAGCCAATGTCCCCTTCACTGTCTCGCAAGAGGCTGAATGGAGTCACAGAAAGTCCTAGAGCGAGGTGGGGGCAGGCAAAGCATAAAGCGTTGAGGTAAAGAGTATAGATAAAATAGACGTATGTTTTTCTCTTTTCTCTGAAATCTCACTAAAACAACTATAAAAGTGTTTGTTTTGTGTTGGTTTAGGACTTAAACCCACCAAAATGGAGAGAAAAGGTGAGGAGGAACCAAATTGTAGAAGCTGAATGTAGATGAAAAAAATATACAAAATCTTAAGCCAAGCTGAGAATCATGAATTAGCAGCATATAATCAGAAAAAAAAGGTACCTCTAGAAATGAAGGTGAATGCAGTGAAACTGGTTGAAATTCAGTTTAAGAAGCTGTCAGTCCCCCAAATCTGCTTCTGGGCAGCAAGACTGCCCAGAGCCCAACCTGGCAAAAGACTGGAGAGTTCTTTTCCAGAGAAGGAAAAACAAAGGGTCTCTGGATTAAAGAACTCCAGAACCAGGTACCACTTTTTAAAAAAAGAAGAGGGAATGAAAAATTAAAACACACAAAAAAAAAGCTCTCAGAAAAAAAATTTTTAATGAAAGAGAAAAAGTTAAACTCAATAGAAAGTTTAGAAAATAAGGAAATCTCCCAGAACAGAAAGTAAACAGACAGACAGGTTATAGGACATAAAAGAAAAATTAAAGACCATTATAGGAAGTCTTCTATCCAAGTAACAGAGATCCCTGACTGAAAGAACAGAGAAAATGGAGGGGAGAAAATCATCCATTATATTAGTTACCTTGCTGCATCACAAATTGTCCTAATTATTCAGCAGCTTATAATAACACACATTTATTCTCTTACCCAGTTTCTGAGGGTCAGCGATCTGGGAGCAGCTTAGTAGGGTCGTTCTGGCTCAGGATCTCCCACAAGGTTGCAGTCAAGCTGTCAGCAGGGCTGCAGTCTCATCTGGAGGCTAAACTGGGGCTGGAGGATTTGCTTCGTGTTTATTGGCAGAAATCTCAGGGCCTTGCTGGCTACTGGCAGGAGGTCTCAGTTCCTTGAAACATGGGTCTCCCCATAGGGCTCCTTCACATAATAGCTGGCTTCCCCCAAAGCAAGTGATCAGAGAGAGAGAGAGACCAAGACAGAAACAACAATGTCTTTAATACTCCAATCTCAGAAGCAAATTTACTATTAATTTTGCTGTATGCTATTGGTCAGAGATCAGCCCTGGTCTGACAGTGGGAGCAGACTGCATACGGGTATGACTATCAAGAGGCAAAGATCATTAGGGCCATCTTGGAGACTAGCCACCATATCTATGGAGAGAGTGTGTATGTATATTTTAATTCTCAGAATGTAAGGGCTTATGTTTCCAGAACTGAAAAAGCCACTAATTGCTTAGCACAATGAGCCCACAACAAGTCCTATCATGATTAACTTTCAAAACACCAAGGATCCTATAAGGTGCCAGAGATATTAAAGTCAGATCACCAAAGAAGGTATATAACTGGCCAGCAAGCACATGAAAAGTTTCTCAATATCACTAGTTACCAAGGAAATGCAAATCAAAACCACAATAAGATATATCATCTCATACCTGTTAGAATGGCTATTATCAAAAATACAAGAGATAACAAGTGTTGGTGAGGATGTGAAGAAAGGGAAACCCTTGCGCACTACTGGCGGGAATGTAAATTGGTACAGCAACTGTGGAAAACAGCATGGAGGTTCCTCAAAAAACTAAAAATAGAACTACCATATAATCTAGCAATCCCAAGTCTGGATTTAGATCCAAAAGAGATGAAATCACCATCTTGAAGAATATTCACAGTGGCTTTATTCACAATAGCCATGACATGGAAACAACCTAAGCATTTGTTGATAGATGAACAGATAAAGAAAATGTGGTACATACATATACAATGGAATATTATTCAGCCATAAAAAGGAACAAAATCCTACTGTTTTCAATATCAATGAATCTTGAGGGCATTAGGCTAAGTGAAATAAGTCAGACAACGAAAGACAAACACTATATGATCTCTCTTATATGGAATCTAAAAAGAATGAACTCAGAAACAAAGAGTAGACTGGTGGTTGCCAGGGGCAAAGGAGTGAGGGAAATGGGTAAAGATGGTCAGAGAGTACAAACGTCCAGTTGTAAGATAAATAAATGCTGGGGATGTAATGGACGGCATGGTGATTGTTAACAATACTATAGTGTATACTAGAAAGCTGCTAAGAGAGTAGATATTTAAAGTTCTCACCATATACACAAAATGGTAACTACTGAGGTGATGGATATTAACTAACCTTATTGTGGTGATCACTTCCCATTATATACACATATCAAATCATGCTGTATGCCTTAAACTATACAACATGATATGTTAATTATATCTCAATAAAGCTGGGAAAAAATTGTCTTTGAGTCAGATCAAAGAACTGATAATCAGAACGGCTTCAGACTTCTAAAGGGCAACAGTGGAAGCTAGAAAGCAACACATAATGCCTTCAAAATCTCAAAGGAAAATTATTTCCAAGCTAGAATTAAACCCATCGTCACAGAGAGCATTGGAGAAGAAACAACCAAATTGAAAGAGCTGGAAAGCAAATGTTTTTAAAAACCCAAATCTTAAAACCAACAGTGGAGAAAGCTGAGAATAATGAATTAGCAGAGCAAGGAACCTCTAGATACGGAGGTGAAGGAAGGGAGGGGCTGAGTGAAATACCATTTAAGTACTAAGCACTTAGTGAGCCTTTTCAATTCTGGAACTGGATGGGCCTAAATACTGGGTATTAAAAATGAGGTTATATCAGCCAAACTATTGATGAAGTGAACAGAATTAAAGTATTTTCAATCCTGCTTAGTAAGTTATCTGCAAAATGTGTTTCACCAAAATGGAGGAATAAAGAAACAGGAAGACAAGAGAAACAAAAAAAATGGGAGATCCAAACCCAAGGAGGGATGAAGGGGAGCTCCAGTACGGTGGTGAAGGGAGACCCCAGAGGGACAGCTGTGTGCCAGGCCAGGGGACAACCAGAGTGAAGAAGGTCATGGGTCCCCAGGGAGGAGGCTTTCTCAGAGTGCTGAAATAAACGGAACGTCTGGTGCATCTGAATGTCCTAGGCAGAATTTAGACTCTTGGTGAAGGGTATGAGGTTGAATTCCTAATAAGTACATAGAAAGCCAAGCAAATAACAAAAATGAGGAAAAACACAAGACAATTATTAACTCCTGGGGGGAACAATGTCAAGGAAAGAAAAACTAATCAAAGCTTACAACATAGTCATCATAATGCAAACACTGAATACCAACCTGGTCAAAGTTATGAAATATATATTGGGGGCGTAGGGGATGACTTCCCCAAAAATATATTGGGGGCGTAGGGGATGACTTCCACAGTGAGAATTTGACAGAGAATGCCTAGAACTGGCATATCTAGAATTAGTAATAAGGTGAAGATAAAAGTTACATACCAAAATAATCAGCCCAAAGAGGTGAAATGGTTACTTCTGGGAGGGGAAATGAGAAAGCAGACTAGTATATTTTGTGGTCAACTTTGTAGAATCCTTTGAATTTCTAAACTGCACCTGTATTACTTGGATCTTACTGAGATTAATAGGCTGCGATGAGAAATGATGAGGCCCTAGCCAACCATTCATTCAATAAGCATTTAATGTGTAGCTATGGTATACTCGTCCCTGGGGATTTGGAATAACAGTTGGGGGCAGGGGAGACCCAGTACCAGTCCCTCTGCTTAGTCCAGTAGATTTCTCAGCACAGCCAGGGGGTACAGCAATTCAAACTCCTCTAGTGAGGTATTGACAAAGATAGATGTCTAGATATGTGCCTGTCTTGAATTTCAAAGTTTGTGGCTAGTGGCTTCTGTAGCTTGCCCTGGGGAGGGGTACCTTTGGAAGGTTAGCCTAAGACATGATGGGACCTGAGTAGATGGGGCAGACCACTCCTAAAATAACAATGGCCTTAACTCCAGCAGCCCTCAAGATGGGATGTTTTCTAAAGCACTAGAGTGACCTAAGTCTCGTTTCAAGCATGAAGATCATTGTCCATGCTGCTTTGCTCACATGACCTCATTTAATCTTCACAATATACCTCTGAGGTGGCTACTAATATCGCCACTTTCTAGGTGAGGAAACTGGAGCCCAGCAAGATTACATGACCGCCTAAGGTCGCACAGTTTGGAGGCTGCAGAATTCAAATTCAAACCCACCTCTTAAGTTCATGCCCTTCAGCCTCAAAGCTGGAATTTTTCTCAAATACTGGACTGAAAGTTGCAAGACCTGATGCTAGCTCCTGCTTTACCAATAATTAGATGTGATTAATGGCAAGTCCCTTCCCTTTTCAGTGTCTGTTTCATATGTGAAAAATGGAAAGGGTTGGCTCAGATGACAACTAAGCATCCTTTATACTTTGGCAGTCTATGTTAGGATGGGGGAAGCCAATGGGAAAAGGAAATGTATAATATGGTCAAAGGCAAACACTCTTTCCTCTGCCAAGCCTCGATTTCTTCATCGGTAAAATGGGAATTATTAAGATGCACATTATATAGTTGTTGAGCATATAAAATAAGATAATGGATAAAAGGTATTTAGCACTCACCCAGGCACACAGAAAGTGCTCGACACATGTGAGCCCTTAATCATTTCTAAGATGTTCACAGAAGCCCTAACGTGCTTGGATTCCTGGTAAGGTCAAAGCACCATGTTTGCAGGAAGAATGACCAAAGCAGAAGGGAGTCAAACAAAATTATTGTTTAACAGAAATGTGTGCTGTTGCCCTTTATTGGTTTTACATACCAGTTAGTTTACGAATACTTTCAGGAGCATGTAAGTGTGAAATTGGAAAGCGTCACTGCAGGACTGCCACGAGCCACCGCACTGGCGATATAAAAGGGGGAGGCGGAGGAAACAGGGTGGGCCAGGGAAAGGGAGAGAAGGAGAAAGACAGAAGAAAAAGGAAGGTGAGCCCAAGGTGTGGAAGGACAAAAGACACTAGGCTGTTTTAAAGTTCAGAGCTCGTTCACCCAGATTTATTGTTGAACACATGCTCTTATTTGACTTTTTAAACATATCCTCTATTCTTTCACCTCTGTGCTTTAGCCCAAGCCATTTCCTGACTGTGTGAAATTCTCATTCCTAGACACAGACGCTGCTCAAGGCCTGCCAAGCTTTCGGGCCAAACTTGAATCTTATTTTCTTTCAGAAGAAATTGTAAAGCATTCATGGTTAATAAGAACATAGACTTTGGGTTAGCAAAACCTGCTTTAGAATCAAATTGGGTGAACTTGAAGCAAGTTTCTTAACCTAAGCCTCAGCTTCCCAGTCTGTCAAATGCAGATATACAATAACAACCTCCAAGATTACAATAAATAATGAGATAATGCACATGCAATGCTTAACTGTCTACTCAATAAACGTCAGTGGCTATTATTTTCTCTATCGCCCACATTCCAGTCCCACTTTCTCCAGGCCTTGAGTGTAGCTCCCATTATGCTGAACTAGAATTACTGACAACCATGACTGTTCCAGAGGAAAGAAACCATGCTTTTATTTATCTCTGAATCCCCAAAAAGAACCTCAGACACTACCTAACACGCAATAGAAGCTCGGTAAATAGCATTTGAATTGAATGCAATGATTATCACATTCTCAAGCTCATAATTATTGACTATTTCAAGTAGAAGGAAAAAATATCCCCAACAATTGGCTACAGGTGACCAGGTGATCATGGCAAGGTCACATGTCTTGTTTGGGATAAGAGTGAAGTTCTTTCCATGTAACCATTCTGTGATAGGAACCCTTTGCTCCAATAATAAATGAAAACAAGGACAATAAACATGTATTAAGGACTTACTATGTACCAAACACTACTTCTAAGTGTTTTATCCATAATAAATCAGTTAAACTCTCAAAGCAATTCATGGAAAAGGGGCAATTCTTATCCTCATTTTACAGAGGAAGAAACTGAGTAGGGTGACCAAATTTGCCTGGGTTTGAAGGGTTCCTGAAAAGCAAGACTTTCAATGTTAAAATGAAAAAGTCCCAGTTCTAGGCACACTGAAATGTGTATACCCTGACAATGAAGTACACAGATATTAAGTAAATGTCCTAAGGCTAATGACTAGGTGAACAAGGATTATGAACCCAGGATACCCATCACCTCTACTGCAGCACAGACGGAGGCAAAGATGAACTCATTGAGACAAAAAATTAATCAGGTCATAAAATGGGCTGTCCACCACATTTGCCAGCACAGTCTGGATGCAAGTTGGTACTCAAAGAATTGTCCCAACCATGTTCTAGCCATGCTCACCTGATGCTAACATGACCTTAGGCAAGTCATTTAACATCTCTGGGCCTCAGTTGTTTTCATCTTCAAAATGAGAGGTCAAACTAAATCAGGGATGGCAGACAAAAGTAACTGATTAAGCCACTCCTTCCCACTCTGTCTGAACTTGGGCCTCAGAAGACTTCTCAACCTGGCACATTGGGCATTTACAACCCATTTGTAGGAGCTGACGCTTAGCATGATCTCTAAAGCCAGCAGCTTTACCTTCACAGTCTGTTGGCACTAAACTAGCTTCCTGAAATCGTTCTGGTCTCCAGATTTGGCATTCAGACTAACATCCAAGGACAGGGAGCAGACAGATGGCGGCAGCAATGGAAGGCATAGTCTCTATAGATGGGGCTCTGTGTATCCAGGCCTGAGCTACATATACTCACAGTAGAGCATGGTGGATAAGAGCAGGAACTCTGAAGACCACCTATACTCAGAATCCTGGCCCACCATTTACTAGCAGTATGACCTTGAACAAGTTGCTTAACCTGTTTCTCAATTTTCTTAACTACAAGATGAGGATAATAGCACCTACCACACAGGATTACCATCAGAATTCAATTAACTTAATACAAGTAAAACTCCTAGCACATAGTGTTATATGTGTTGGTATTACCAGAATCCTCAAAACCAACATGCAATAGATGCTATTATTTAACTGTTAAATAATCATGCTATTATGTCCAGATGAAGAAACCGAGGTTCAGAGAGATTAAGTTGCCCCCAGTCACACAGCTACTTAAGCAGCAAAGCCAGCTTCAAATGTTGATGCCAAAGCCTTTGCTTTGCCACAGTGCAGCTCAGCAAACACTTAAATACTTATGAAAAGAATTGATGGTGAAATAAAAGTGATTCTTGATTATCTGCAGGGACTTGCCAACCCAGGGCC
Organism: Pteropus medius; assembly: GCF_902729225.1. NCBI lineage: Eukaryota > Metazoa > Chordata > Mammalia > Chiroptera > Pteropodidae > Pteropus > Pteropus medius. The sequence continues at coordinate 4,484,078 of NW_024343733.1, read as the reverse complement.
GCTGTTACCCTCAGTATCTGCTTATTCCCTGTTGGCACTGCTTTCCTAGCTGGCTCTGGAATATCACCTACTTTAACCCCTTGCCCATCCGCACCATTGGTATACAGAGAGGCAATGGCAACAGATTTGAGCACCAGCCTACAGAAAACCAGAATATACTGCTGAGTCTCCACTTGTGAGAAATGGGAGAAAATCTTTAAGATTCTGATTATTCATCTTCCCCTATCAGTAAAATGAATTTTGCTATTTTTCTAGATCTGTATCTTTTAGGGAATTGAGCAAACACAGATTAGAGATAATTGGTAAAGGGATTAAGCATCTAGGTACCTGTGCTCTATTTTATCTAGCTTACTCTCCTAGGGAGCCTCCTAAACATACATATATTTGTGTCTTAATAATCAGTTATTCACAAAAATCTCTCTTCTGGTTAAAACTGAAGTTTCTAAAGCTAATATATTTCTCATCATGCTATTACATCCAGAGAGTGAGCTGGTGCCCATGTTTCCAGCTCATTCCACCAGTTCCTTCTTTTTAAAAACAGAAAAGGTGCTTATAGCTTTACCAAGGAGGGGGCTTGGGCTATCTCTAAGACTAGTGTAAGATACCGGAAATTGGTTCTATTCCTGCCTCTGCTCAAAGACTGCAGACCCAGACTGCTGGTTGGAGCTGAGCTGGCAGTTTGAAGCAGGTGACATAGAACTGGTGTGTTCTTCCATTCGGTGACTTCACATAAGACATAGCATGAAAAGGTCCACTGACATCCAGAGAGCAAGATGTCGGATATCCAGCTCTCCATTTACATTCTTAGAAACTACTTCGATGGCTTCTACCCCTCCTCCTTACTCCACAGATAAGAAAGAAGAAAGCGATCTGGAAAATTACAGATACATGTTTTTCTCCAAGGCTCTTATGTTGCTTATTAGATAAAGTCGGCTTCATCAAAACCAATTACTCTTTACTTTCTGAACGTTTCCTTCCTTTTTAGAGCTGTTGTACTTGTGCCTTTTCAGAGAAAAGCAACCTCTTGGCCAGTAACTGTGACTCTCTCAACTCTACTGGCGAGGAAGAAACCCAGAGTTATCTGGGAGGGAAAAGGGTCCTAGAAAATCATAGTGTTCTTACCTCTAAAATTTGCTCAGTATGCATGTATAAGTGGTGAGAGCAGAATAATATAATCAACCCAAAATTAAGTCTTGGGTTGATTATATTACTAAGTCAGCCTTAAATTTGGGAGTATTAGTACTTTCACAGATTAAAGATTAAGAAAACGCCTCCCAGGAAGGGTTTAGTACAGTGGCCAACACAGACAAAGCACTCTACAAAAGGCAAATATTAATATCAAGGGCAAGCCCTGTTTGCCTTGGTAACAAAGAGGAGGGTGAGAGTGTTGACCTGAATCTGTTTCTTTGCCTCCCCCATTTAGCCGCATCCTTTGCGAACGGCTCTCCCATGCCTGGTCAGCCCCTAGCCTACACCAGGGACTTGGCTCTTCTAGTGCAACGATGGAAGGACCCAGCAACTCAAGAGTTAGAAGGTTAAGGTGATTAAAACAGAGAAAACTGATCAGGCTAGGAGTTACCCCAGTGAGGAGTAACCGAAAGAAACCCTAAAGGGCTTGTGGATGCCGGTGACGCTATTTCTTGATCTAGATGCTGGTTACATGGATGCATTCACTTTGAGAAAACTCAACAATGTCTACAATTAAGGCCTGTGCACCTCTGTGTATGAATGTTACAATAAAAAGGTTAGAAAATAGTGACCACTTCTATCATCCAAAGCATAAAGCAGCCCTTCCTAAGCCACAACTGGATTACAAGCCCAACAGGTCAGTCACCTGTGGCAGCCAGCAGCCTCATCAGTTTACCCCATGGGACCTTAGAAATGCTATAGTTTTTTGGCAAGATTGGGAGGTACTGCTCTAAAGCAGGGGTCACCAACCACCCTCAGGCCGTGGACTGGTACTGGTCCATGACCTGATAGGAACCGGGTCACGCAGTGGGAAGTGAGCGGCAAGCGAGCGAGCAAAGCCTCATGCGTATTTGCAGGCGCTCCCCAGCGCTAGCATCACTGCCTCACCTCAACCTCAGGTCATCAGGCATTAGATTCTCATTGGAGCACCCATTCCTGGTGCCAAAAAGGTTGGGGACCACTGCTCTGGAGTACCAAACGAACGACATCCTCCTCAATCACACGAGTTTACCTTAAGGTTCTTCCTGTGTTACATGCCATTGAGTTGGCTGACTCCTGATGACCCTGTGAATGAGTGATGTCCACAATGTCCTGTCCTCAACAGCCCTGCTCAGCTCCTGTAGACTCATGCCTATGGCTTCTTTGATGGAGTCAACTCATCTCATATTCGGTCTTCTTTTCTTGCTGCCTTCTATTTTCCCCCAGCATTATTGTCTTTTCCAAAGAACCTTGCCTTCTCATGATGGGCAGCTTCAGCTTTGTCACTTTTGCCTCCAATGATATTTCAGACTCAATATGCTCCAGGGCCTACTTGTCCTTCTTCTGGTGGTCCATGTATCTGTAGCACTCTCCTCCAACACCAGGTTTCAAATAATCAATTTGATTCTTATCAGCTTTCTTCACTGTCCAACTTTCTCATCCATACATAGTAATTGGGAATACAAGTTTCTCTAAGGTTAATTTTATTTACTCAGTTTTTAATCAGATTCTTTTATCCTCTTCGAGAAGGAGAAAGTACACTTCATTTAAGGGTCAACACCCCTAGACTGCTCTTTACAAAACTGTTAGTCTTTGACATCATTCCCTATCTTACTAACAAGCAAATGTCTAGTACATCCCTCCCTCCTCCCTAACTTCCTTCTCCTACATTCACTGGAGGGAAAAACCTAAGATAAATCTCAGTCATCTATCAAGTCAATAGATATAACACAGACTACATGCTGTTTTTCTCTTTTAAAGTTTATTGTTATTTAAAAAAAAAAAAACTTATACTTTTTACATTTTACATTCACCTCTCAGAGCATTTAATGGTACCAGTTAATGATGTTATTGTACAAAAAGCCCACCAGCTGCTTGAAATGGCTGCAAATTTTTTACCATGTTCTGGTATTAAAGTGGTTTAAACTCTTTGGAAAAATTGGTGTAACATTAAGTACTGAGATTTCAAATTCTCAGATTAGAAACAAGATTTTTAAATCAGGAGGAATTTTAGTAAAAATTCAAGGCTAAAGGGAAATGTTAATAGAAAAACAAAAACAAGAATAGTGTAAAAAATAGTATTCCCCAAGATAGGTAAAAAAAAAAAAATACAACCAACTCCCCCCTCCCATTTCTCTTAGAAAAAGTCACCCAATCCTGAACACGGTCTTTCACACAAATACAAATGAATATGATTTGCCGATCAGCCTCCTGGGATCTTACTCTGGCCTTAGTTAGAAGTTTGTTGTTTTTTTTTTTTTTTAATTAAGACCACATTAGGTAGTTAGACATCCATAAATACTGGTATCCAAACAAATGAAAAATATCCTGGCTTTGGTATGGCTATAGAAATATGGAAATTCTTCAAGAGGACACTGTCTTAGGGACAGAGAGAGTGGCACACAAAACTCCCAAGAGGAGGTAAAATAAATATTGGGACACATCTGTAGCAAACACTGTGTATAATACTTGAGGCAAATGCCTCGCATGAAACACATGTACAGGTTCTTCGTCAGAACAACATACACACAAGTTCTGGATCAGAATAGTCTGGACTAACCTATATCGAAGCATCACTTGCAGGACATAGTTTGAACTTGGGAATTCATCTGGTGCCCTGGGGTCTAGTGAGACACAAAGACCTTCTGGAATAAGAATGGCCAGCTGGACTAAAGCTGGCCCCTTCTCATTCTAGGAATCTCAAAGTGTGTTTCACCTTTCTAATTAGTTTCGCCCATCACAAAAGCTCCGCCATCTCCTAAGGACGGGGGCTCTTCCACCCCTAGTCACTACAGGGGCCTGTCCCCGTGGCTGAAATGCTGATTTTTCATCTCTGGAGCAACCAAATAAAAAATCTTCTGGGATCAGGAATATAATTTACTGTACTGTGTCTCAAGTCTACTTCACATGTTCCTCCATTTTCATGATTTCATGATTTTAAGGGTTGTGAGACAACTGAGGCACAGAAGGCAATGATGGGGCCAAGACCACACCTAAGCATGGCCTCAAACACCCTCATATTCACAGAGAAAAGGCCGAAGTGCCCAGACCCTGGTGTTCAGTTACTTCACAAACACACAAAGGTGCCACCAGACAAGGCAAGAAAAAAAGGCAACTTGTTGCTGCTTCAATGCTGAACCCGCAACGCTCAGAGATATAATCCTTTAGCAAAAAAAAAAAACCAAACTTTGGTGTACTGTTAGGAAGACAAGACAACCAGTAAAAACAAAAACCTTCGATGGCAATACACACTAAGTATATCTAAATAATTTCCATCACAGAGAACTAGATAACCAATAGCTGCCTGCTATTATGGGATGTTACACACATCATAGTGACAACTGAAGCAAAACGGATCCTCTCTTACAGCCAAGGCCACCAAGAAGAAATAAGAGGTGAAGGCCCTGTTGACTGTGGACTTGGTTCGCTGTAGTAAACATCCTAGGAATGGGGGAGTCAGGGCGGAGAAGAAACACAGAAGGCCCAGGCAACTTTCGATCAACAGCATCATTTATCCTGTTTTCTAAATGAGACTCCAACACCAGGGGAAAAAAATGAGGAAAAAATAGATTATAAATTAAAACAAAAATATATCTGTACAAGTCTTTACTCTGAATCAGTATGGTTTGGTCTCTGTTGAAGCCAGGACTTTGGAGGTGATTCATATGTCATTACAGCCCCCAACTTACTCTGAGGTGTGTACATCAAGAGACAACACGAGGGAATCACTTGGGACTGAGGGAGTGAGTTACAAGGATCTCCTAGGATGTGTAAAGCCTACTGACTGCCTACAGAGACACTAACACTTGCTCTAACTCCGAATACTTTAAAAAGAGCGTAAGGTGGCAACTAGGATATAAAAACTCCTACCATCCAATGAATCATTTCTCCAGTTATAGGAATGAGGGAAGGGGAGCAAGGAGTGAAGGGGAGTCTGTTTCATCTGAATATATTAGGAAGAGTGTAGATTTAGTGGCAGCCATGGCAGAGCTTTGTCTTTGACCTGGGCCAGATGTCCTAGAAGATGTCCTGGGAGGCTGACAGCGCCAACAATAAGGTTCCACGGGTTTGGAACGGCCAATGTGCAATGGCATCAGTGACAAGAGGACAATATGAATTATGAGTGAGAGTCTGTAGATCACTGATTATTCCACTATCAATCTCACCTCCCCGCCTTCCACAGATAACCAGATAACCAGCCTGTGGCAGGTACCTCTTCGCCTACTTGGGAGCAGGCGAGAGAAATGAATTACAAATGAAAATGTCTGAAATGACCACTTCTAGCTTGAGATAGAACAAATGTGTTTGAATAAACCATTTGCATTAGATAACATTTAAAATATGGTACCTTGAGCACATTATGAATATAAAATGCCCCCTGCCCCCAACCCCAATTACTTCAGTGCACATAGTACCCCAGGCATATCTTTCCTGTTGTTCAGCCAGTAGAATGGATGGCGTGTGCCAGATGTTACGCAAGGCATTTATTTTTCTGAGAAGGCTGAGAGCCAGGAGAATTAATCTCCTTCTGCTAGGACCTCTGCCCCAAGCTTCTGGGGAAACAGTGAATCGGGCTCAACAAGGGACATAGCTATGTGATCCACTAACCAGATTTAAAACATGAAAATGATTGTAGATTATATCCCTTTCTGCTCCTCTTCTCATGGTAAAAAGACCTAAAGATAATTTTCAAAAGCGATATCCCTTCGAACTCAAAGGAGGCTTAAAAACACACACACACACAGCCAAAAATAAAGAAATAAGTAAATCAAACTCCAAGTACTCCTGTATAGTCTCATGGTGACTGTGGCTGGAAGAAGTCAAGGCAAGAAAGAATAAAACAAAAATGGAAGTGACTGGCCGCAAAAGTGCCTTGCAGAATCCACAACAGTGTTCTCCATTTTCCAAGGCCAAGGAGCAATTCCAAAGTTAAAAATCTTTCTATTAAGAATAAAACAAAACAAAACAAAAACAAACAAAAAAAACACTCCAGAAATAAGATCAAGGGAAGTAGAGCACTGTAGAAAGTCAAGCCGCTGACCTCCGGCGGATCACAAAGAGCCCGCGCTGAAGCTGGCCCAAGTAAATCCTCATCTTGGTGCTGTCACTTGTCTTTCTCACCCAGATCTGCAAGGGAGAAGGAAAGGAAACAGGATGAGAGAGGGTAATACTGAGGAGTCAATCTTCCAGAGAATCAACGTATTTGCATGAATTAGTGTGTGCAGAAAACTGGCAACCTCTTCCCATCAGCTTGTGAGGCCTTCCCAAGCACCTCCTCGGCCTTTGGCCCTCCTAAAGGCTGGCCGCTGGCGCAGAGAGCGGGCATCAGCTCTTGAACTCATTTCTCCCAGCCTCATCTCCCTTATACCTCTGATTAAAAAAATGGAAAGCAGAGTGGTATTGGGTTCCGTTTTGGCCTTGATCTTAAGGACACTTTTTGATTTGGTTTGATTATAGCATTGTCAACATTTGAGATACATATATTCATGAACATAAACTTTCAATCGAATTTGGAATATTTTCCTTACCCCAAGGGACTTCCATATTATTTAGCCTTTCAATACTCTGGTTTCCTGGCAATTAAGGCTAATGGTTGTAACAGGAAAAAAAAGGAAAAATAAAAAAGATGCCCTCGAGTGAGCTAAGGCCCAATTAGAATCACAAGAAGGTTCAATTAGCTTAAGACAGCCCTTCCCTCCTGACCACATCATTCTCCCACAGAGGGAATCAGATGTCTTGCATTTTACAGGCAGGTGCATCCTTCTGTAGAACTGAGAACGAACTCGTGCAGCAGAGGGACTGCCAGAGCTGACAAGTGGACTCCATCGGCAGCAGCCCGGCAGCCAGGGATGGGAGGGAGAGCTGCCACGCCGGCAAGGGGCTGCTGCGGTCTGTGTGCCGGACACTGTGCCTTCTCATCCTCAGAACCCCACAGAGTAAAGACTACCGTTGCCCCACTTCATATAAGAGAAAGGCTGAGGTTAAGTGTTGGATGTGAATCCTGGCACTTGACATCAAAGCCCCTTGCTCTTCTCCACTAAACCAGCCTCTGACTCTTCTCACCGATTCTCTCACATGTTTAATTAACATGCAATTAGATGAAGCCAAAAGCATAATTTTTTAAATAACTGCATCACACTCATATATGCAAGTACAAGTTTCCAGATATATCTTCTCCCTCCCCCATTCGGTTTTCAAATTTTAAAAAAGCTTATTTTCAGTTTCATCTGAATATCTTTATTGTGATTATTTAGCAACAGAGAGACTTTAAAGTCAAACACACTGGTTTAAAAATAAAGACCGCATATAAAGCTGAACCTCTAAAAGACTTTGCAGAACCATTTTAAATTGAAAACTGACCCCAAGGAAGGTTGAATTGGGAGTCACCAATTCAGCCTGTCACAACAGGCTCCAAGGCACCCACCAAATCTGCCCAGTCAAGTTATGCAAAGGCCAAGTAGCTCCAGTGTCACTTAGGATTTGACCTGAAAAATGGGCTGGAATACTTCCAACAAGCGAGACATTTTTTCCTATTACCAGAGCTGCATGCCTCTGATGCACTGAGGCTTCTCCCCTCCAGCAGATATGTCTGTGTCGCTGTTTCCTTGTCAGACCTTGTTGACACTCTATTATGTCAAAGGGTGACAATCTTCAACAAAGACAAAAAAATACCTAACTTGCATTTTATTTTCCTGAAAAATCTCAAGGTGTCACTGAGAAGACTGCTCAGTTTAGTTTGGGAACTAGGAGGCCACATGTGCTTTGTACAGCAGCCCACGTGGCCAGGCGCAAAGCTGTTGTGAAATCACGCCTCTTGCTGAAGAACAGGAAGTCTCTGTATTAGACCTCCTGTTCTGGTTCTGAGTTGGCTTGAGGTGACACACAGATCCTGAGCCCAAAGAAGAATGACATTCATTTGTCTGGAAGACTCTCCCTAACTAAGTAAATAATCACATTTGTGGGCTTTTTCAATTCAGGAAGCTGGGAGAATAGAAAAGGCTCAAGTTATTCCATAATCCAGTTTCATTAGATTTACTGTGCACCGGCACAAATAAGTTACATAGGGCAGACACCTAAAAATCAATTTCTTTGCAGACACTGGTGGACTGATAAAAGATCAAGCCAATCTGGCTATTAAAGTTTTAAACACTTTTTAACTACTAACAATACACGCTACTCATTGCTGACATCTTCCTAACAAAGGGCCAGTCACATCATCTTTGAGCATAACCCTCTGAACAGACTTTAGAACCAGTCTCCATCCCACAGCAGCGGCTGGAGAAGACTAACACCTTAATGGCATGAGCCTGGTAGCTCACTGTTCAGAGGCACAACAGGACATGTCAAATTGGAGAGGGCAGGTAAGTGTAGTATGAGGGTCAGATTAGCCCAGCACCCATTTATTGAGCACTTACTGCATGCCAGACCCTGTGCCGGGTGCCTCATTACAGCCTCACAGTACGAAACAAATCTATTAGTACATACGAAAGCTCTAGAGAAATAACAAGACAAACATGGAGTATGCTCCACACGCAGGTTCCACTGTCAGTAGATAGTTACCTTAAAACCAGCAGGATTTGAATGCACAGATATCAGAGAGACTCGCCTTTGGTTCTTTCCTATTGTCTAGCTCGTGGTTCCCAAGTCAGTTACTGTACCAGGAGTTCACAGATACCACAAGGAATACACAAATCCACATATACTGTAGTCCAGCAAAGTTAAGGGACTATCATGGGTGATTTTGCCTATGTGCAGTTTCTGCCTGAAAGCACTGACTTTAGACTCTAACCCACGCATAACACATGACTCCACTGTACTTTCTTGATGGCACTCATAATTTGCTTCCTAAAGGGTGAGGGAGTTCAGTCCTACCTCATTGGCTCCAACAGAGCTGATCACACAGCTCAGTTTCTGGTTGTCCTTTGACTCCAGATAGATGGCTTGGCTCTTGTGGTACCTGCCAAAAACAGGACACAGTTTATTTTTTAAACCACTTTACTGAAGTATGATCGACATGTAAAGAGTTGTACATTTTTAACGTATAAGACTCAATGAGTTTGGGGATAAATATATACCCATGAAACCATCCCACCATTAAGGACACAGACATACGTATCACCTTCTAAAGTTTCTCCCACCCTGTTTATTATGACCATTGTTTTTTGTGTGTGTATGTGATAAGAACACTCAACAAAAGATCTACCCTCTTAACAAATTTTAAGTATATAATACAGTATTGTTAGAGGCACATATTTTTCAGAAAGGAAAGAAGGAGAGAAAGGAAGAAAAATGTAAGCAAAGGAGTCCATTTATATTTGAGAAAGAATCTGGATTTAAGGTTTAATTTAAAGGCTTCCATCCTTGGATTAGATTAGATGACCTAATCTTCTTCTAAATCTAAAAGTTATATTTCTTGGTCCCTCTACAGAGGAAAAAAGGGAGGCCAAGGAAAGCACTAGGAAATTAACTCTATATTTACTTTTTTAACTACATGATCTGGTTCAGAAGTAAATTATAATTTTTTGAGTAAACCCTCTATTATCCCCCCAAAATACTGAAGGCTAGGTAGACAAAAACAAATAGATCGGCTTAAACAACTGTCCTGTTACTTACTTTCTATTTGTCCAAATAAGTCATTAAGAGAAAACAAGGCCAAATTCAGCCCTTACTTTGGTCACTCATTCAACAAATATTCATTAATCACTTAATGACAATGCTAAAAGTTGGAGGCAGACAGTGAACAAGGCCACAAGGTTCCTGCTGTCATGGATTATAATACATAGTTGCAGGGAAGGGATTAAATAATCACGCCTGGTGAGCAGTAACTAGGTGACGTTTTTGAGTGTCAGACATGCACCCAAGAGTATGTAATGTGGCCTGGTCAGTCAAGAAAGATGCTTTGAATGGCACAGACAAGACAGACACTCCTCTTTCAGCCCCTGCATCTATTCTCTTCACCTGTGGGGCAGGAGATCACCTCTGACTTCTACAAGTTCAGGGACAAGGCCAAGAGTGAAAGTGAGGAAGCCAGGACCAAAGTCCAAATGGAACAACAGCTGCCACAGGATGAAGGAGCAGCTGCTAAACTATAAGAGTTGGAAACCAGCTGAGCTTCTGCTGGCAACACTGGCCCGGGCCAGCCGTTGTTCCGTCAGGCTCATTCTGGCTGCATAGATCCAGCTAAACAAACCCACTAACTCATGTAAATTCTACCAAAACTAAAACACACCTCCCAGCGAAGCACTGCATCTTATTATTTCTGTGGGGGAAGAAAGCAGACTCTGTTTTGCTGGTATGATGAAATAATCTACTGCCAAGATATCACAGTAAAGGGTGTACTTGACTCCCACAATGAGCTTTTTCCAATCTAGGTTCTTTAACCTGCTACGTAGTAGCTGAAAACTCAGGTTTCCAAGTCAACTTACTTCCTGAAAACATTGTTAAAAGAAATCAAATCATAAATGCAATTAGAACAGTGAGATTAGTTTAGTTCCAGCTTCAAAGCTGCTTTTGGCCAGAAATTAGTTGGTAAACTGGGTTAGGGAACCTTCATTATGCTAAATATGTAATATCACAAGATTTCGAATTGTACAATATATGAGGAAAGGCTGAATTAGCTCACAGTAAAACTCGAACTGAGTTTCCCTCCCACATCTAATACTAATGTCTTGAGTAATGGTTAGAATAAAAGTACAGAGGGAAGAACATTGTTATTCTATGGGGACTGTGATTTATTAAAGAGATAAAAAAACACAAAACAACAGGCAACTAGCCTCAAGTCATTCTGATACTATTTTCTAAATACTTTAATAAAGAAAGGTCACAGATATGGTGCAGAAGTATATTACTAGTGGAAACATACTCAATATACTGCTAAATAGAGAAAAAACACTATGTCCATTATGTTCCTGTGTTTATAATAAGACATATGCATGTTACATGTGCATCATACACACGCACAGAAAAAACTGGGTGAATTTGTACATTAAAGTTTTATAAAATATAAAATGTAAATTAAGCATGGTATTTCTTTGATTGCATAGCTTTTTTTCCAGAATAAACAAGTATTATTTACATTAAAAAGTAAATGTTTCCTTAAGTCACAGTACTAGAAAATACCTAAATAACAAAGATGGAGTAAAAAGAAAACTCAGTGTCACAAATCAATGTCTTAATGTCTGTTAAAGATAACCATTAATTCTGGAACTATTCACACAATTCTCATGAGATGTGTTGCATTTTCCTTCAGATGTCCTCTAAGCCCAAACCCCAACATACTTGGCTGTCTTAAAAGTGAACATCAGGAATAAACAATAGGATCTGGTCTACTGCCCCTGAGAAGTGGTCTGGGACTTAAGCATCTGGCCACCACCCCAGCCTGCCTGCTCTAGAATCACCAGAAGGTGGTAGCTTGAGTGTCCAGAATTGGCCACCATTTGCTCCACAGGAGAGCTGGCCAGCGTGTTTCCCAGAGCAGCCCGCTTCCAACCCAACCGACTTCCAGGTTCTCCTGAAGCAGAGTCTATAGACCTCCAGGGGATTCTCACACATCACACAATAGTCTTGGGGAATCATTAACCTTGGATATCAAATCTATTAAATTATCCGAATTCTCTGAAAAAAAATAAGTCCTCAGAAATTAAAGTGCTCATATAGGGGGAGTTTTCAGGATGAAAACCAAAAAGTACATGACAACCTTAACATGCAATTTACTTTCCAATTCTAAAGAGTAAAAAAAGAGCAGGAAAAAAATCAAAACATATTTAGTCATAAGAAAATGATAAAAAGCAACATCAATAGAGCTAGATTAATAAAAACGTACATTATCACTTTTTCGCCAATTAACCCATTTTATAAGATACAACTCATCTCTGCTGAAAAAATACTTTAAACAGCCTCAGAGGACAAGCCCCAAATGTCAAGCTAACTTTATTACTTTATTTCTAATGGAAATTCTGACCTGGGAATCCTACAATTAAGCTCTTAAAGCTTTGCCTTTACTATTAAACCCAATGAACTAGAATCATCACTACTATTATGGAAAAAAGCAATTTCTTTAGAAGGTGGGTCAAAAAGTAGGGCAGAGAAAGGGTTGAATTTTGTATCCTACTGGAAATCCTAATATTAATGTTTCATCGTCCCCCCCCCAAAAAAAAACAGATCATGTGACAGCCATAGTACCTCAAAGAGTCCCAATACTCATTGTAAATATTCAGTTTTAACAGTCTTCTGTGTCGGTTGAAGGCTGGAGGGTTAAATGCACTCAGGCAAATGGGTGACTTCCTTTCTGATTTACATTAACAGCCCCAGATTAACAGTCTGCCAGCACCATCAGTTGGTTATTTTAAAGTATCAGCTACTTTCACAGTACTTTCTAAGAAGGGTCATTAGTCCAAATCAAAACGTGAGGAAAACTTACAGCAGGATATAAAATGCCTTAAAAGCAGTATAAGACCAAGGCAAAGAGAAGATGCTTATCTTTCAAAATGAAATGTAGCTTGATAAGTTCTCATGCCAAGATGGGAAGCCTGAATCACACTCATTTTGCTGAAGTCATTTAAAACTAAATGAAACATGTTTTGCCAGAAATACTGTTTCCCCAAAATAACTTCATACCACTGGAAAGAACATGAAGTGATTCAGTTGACCTCTGAGCCACAGGCAATGAATGCTGAAAAAGAATGAAAAACGGCAGCTGCCAAATGACAAGGACACAAAAAGCAAACACCAGAACCTGGTAAGACATGAGAGGCTGGCTCTGCACTGGTAAACATGCCAGCCAGGAACCCCCTGAACACTTTCCAAATACAGCAGGGAAGGGAGGGACCTACCTTTCAACAAATGTGTCATGAACTCTAACTGCCAAGACCAAAGAAGAGAAATGCACAGAATACAGAGAGAACAACAGTCTCGATATTTAATAACAGAATAAAAGCAATTCATTTAAATTCACTGAAAAAGTAAAATGCTCCGAGATATCTTATATGAAAAATTTCTGACACCACTGTGAGAAAGACCGTGAAATTCCTTCAAAATGTTTAGGTCTAACACAGCAAACCTGACCAGTCTAGTCTGTCTACATTATGAAACACCAGTCACTGTGGATCCTTTCTTTAGAAAAACAAGACTTTTATTTTACAGCATTTCACCCTCAAGACACGTCTCATAAAGTCTAAGGATTAAGCTTTAGAAAGAGAAAAATCCTAAGCAACACGGTTACAAAATGAACATTATTTGAAATATCACATGGCTTTAGGACTCATAGATCCATAAAAATGTTAGTGATAAATCTCATCATTTTTGAAGACGGTTCTTATGTGTGGGCTTGATCTTTAAAGGTTATTTGGTTTTCATTATTTGAAACATTTTTCATCTTCTTTGGCCCCTCAGTGTGTTGAGCTGTTAGAGCCTGCCACCTAGTGGTGATATGTACCGATAAGCAATATCAAGAAACACCATAACTGGCCTTTTTGAAGAATGCCAAAGAATAACTAAATGAGAGGGGCAGAAGCCACAAAGATCACTTACACATATCATCCCTCATCATCCACGGGGTAATTAATTCACTGTAACCTAATACGTGCAACTGATTAATTTCAGGCATGACTAGATCTCTAAGTATTTTTGCCAATTTTAGGAGTACATTGTAAGGTAATCAACTAACAATATTGGGATTTTTTCTTTAAGAAAGATAAAAAATTAAAAATAATCATTACTTTAATTAGGAACTTTGGGTTAAATAAATTTATTGAAATTCAAAAGATCATTATATAGCCATAATAGAGAAAAAAATACAATAACTAAGAAAAGCATTCTGCATATTACTAAGTAGAAAGGCAGAACACAAATACATGTCCACCATGATTTAAACTGAGCAAGAGTATGCCTGCATATGGATCATGAATAAAGGAATATATCAAATTAAAAGAGTTGTTAAAAGGTGGCATGACCCAGGGTGACTTAATACCTAGCAGAATGCCTAGTTACAGAGCAGACAGTAAATGTTTGTTGAGTGAATAAATATGAGTTTTTAAGGTTCTTTCATATTGTTTTGCCATATTCTTCCCAATGAAAACACTGGCACTCTGAAGGTTTCAACCCATCTTCAATGTAAACCAGTAAAGTTGCAGGATGTAACCCCAGGTATGTTTTTTGGAAGACTCATGCAGCAGGATGCCATGTGAAGAGCATCTCATCAAATAAACAACAGCTTATACTAACATCTTAGACCCACAGTGCCCGTTAACATATCAGAGGACCCAAACAGTGCTACAAGGAAGAAATCCATTTATCTTAAGGAATATGGTCATTTCCCCAAACTCATTTGACTACAAAATTCTTTTTTCCACAGAACACATTAATTTTAGCACACAGGGGCAGATTTCAGAAGAGGCAGAGGGGGATATAAGCCCTGACCCCAGTCTACAGGGGTGGCACAAAGATGTAATCCTGCAAAGTCTAGTACGGTAGCAGCAGCCTGGAGAAAGAAAGGAGGCCATCATCAGAAGAACATGTTTTTGGGAAACACTGACTTCAGATATCTAACAACCAGTATCAATGAAAAGACTCCGAATACACTTTGAACCAGGGGTCCCCAATCCGCAGGCCATGGACCAGGACCAGTCCGTGGCCTGTTAGGAACCGGGCCACACAGCCAGAGGTGAGCAGCGGGCAAGTGAGCAATGCTTCATCTGTATTTGCAGCCATTCCCCAGCACTAGCATCACCACCTCAGCTCCACCTCAAATCATCAGGCATTAGATTCTCATCAGGCATTAGATCTCACAGGTCCCTAGCACCAAAAAAGTTAGGGACCGCTGCTTTAAATGTTATTCCACTTTTAATACTATGGACGTTAAGCAGCAGCCATGCTCTTAAATAATTCTTGATAATTCCAGCCTTCTTTCCAACTGGTTCTTCTGAGACTCTTATGAGTAACTTATTTTTCCATAACATACCATCTTTTATCATAGTACAGTTTTCCATCTTCTATCCGGGCTTCAAATCTCTGCGCTGGAGACTCTGCAGGTGTGGCAGGCAAGTGTTCGGGAGAGGACGGGGATGCTGAGGAACCAAAGAGTTATTTCAATGGCTACGCATGTAACAAATGTGTGTCCACCAGCTAGCAAACATGCTTTAATTGAAATGATGTTAAAAGGTGCTAAGAATTATGATCACCAAGTCCTTTCAATTGTAATACATGGGAATCCAATAAAATTCTTGTATAGTACATCTAACTTGATCCTTTAAGCAAACCTGTGAGGTAAGCAAGGGGAAGATTAACTTTACTGAACAGAGGAGAAACCTGAGGCTCAGGCAGGCTAAGGGATTTGCTCAAGGTCACCTAGAATAGTACTAAAACTCCAGTAACCATCAGAAGTGCAAGAATTAGGTAAATCTCTCTAAATTTATAAAGTGAAATAATTTTTAGACATATTTATTACTAGATAGAGCAGACTATTTGGGAATGTACAGAGTCAAGCTAATATAGTGCTAATAACTATGGCAGGTTCAAATAATCTAAATTCACACACTTACTCGAACCCCTCCCCCATTCAGTCTTCATAACTGAGGACCTCTCTGTGGACCACAGCGGTCCTCGGGAGCAAATTATTTAAAGAAAGAAGAATCTTGTTTTCTTCCCCCAGACTTGGTGAGTAGAGGGATATGTGAATAATCACAGTGCTTAAAACAAAACAAAAATGCCTTGCCAGTTCAGAATTCTATCTTATAGCCTAGCACTGACTCTCGAGTGCTGCTCGGGAAGGAACCACTGTGAAGACAGGGCCAGGCTCTTCTGCAAGCTGGAGCTGCCAGCAGCCTGTGTGTCCCTTCCCAGAGCCAGGCAATGAAATGCCACTGAAACAGCAGTGCCTAGTACTTAACTCCACAGAGCAAGGAATACTGAAAAATCCTTCTGGTTTCATTTTCAGAAATGGATGTGTACTTAAATGTTATGGCTGCCAACACAGAAGGAAACCTTTACCAGCCAATCAATCAAATGTCTCTTTTACAATAAATTCTACGGAAAAGACAAAAATAATGAACACAGCAGGATTTAAAAAAATAATCAAGCAAGGGTGCACTTAAGGTTCCCTTCAATTTTCATGATGACTACTCTAAGGCAAATGATATACATTTTATTTTGGGCAACAAGTCCCTGTCACGTATTCACATGCTTCTCCAACAACATGATAAAAGACTGCACAAATGTCAGTAATGTCAATGCACTTACCTGGTCTCTTGGGTGACTTAAGCTGTAAGAAGAACAACAACAAAAAATCTTAGAGACAATCATTTCAAATGCAACTTAAGGTGTCAAAGGTATCAGATTTAATAAGTAATGTGAACAAAGTAAAGCAGAAAACCACTGTAAGCCTAAACTTTCGAATAAATCAAAAAATCAAACTGTACCTTATTTAATGTTCTCAGATCCTCCATGATCTGTTCATCTGTTAACAAATAGTTTAGCTGGGGTGTTGAGAGTTAAAGGAATGTGTCTGAAGAATATGGTTTCCAAGCAAACAGAGATCAACAATATGGTACCAATATTTTAGAACTTACAAAGTGTGATTATGTTACATGAAAATTTTACAATAGCTTGCCTCTTAGAAGTTTTTGATTCTCTTATTAAGTGTCACGTGGTGCCAGGTATATAAAGGAATTTCACGCTCCCCCCGCCCCAATCTTACAGTCTTCTATGATGAGAAGGCAGAATGAGATTCAATAGGTAACCACAATAATAGTGAGAGCACAGCATATAATAAAAGAATTTCATCCTGAACTTATAGTGCGCTTGTTCCAAAGATCTGAAGATTTCTGCATATAGACCATGGGGTTAATCTCCCTAGCAACTTAAATTCTCAGTTGTGAAGATAAAGGGACCTGAAGTTATGCCCTTTCCTGGTGGCAGACAAGTAACTGAACCATTTTGTGTAAATGGCTATTTATTATCTCCTCGAGAGGACAGAAATAATACTCCTCCATAAGTACTCTTCCCATTCTCGTTTTTATGAGTAAAAGGGCTTCTTTATGTCCGACTGAAATCTCATTTGCTTTAATTTAACAAGTTTACAACCCAGTTTTAGGGATACAGATAACTGAAACAAAATGCAGAAATTACTGTCTTCATTTTACAGGTGAAAAAATTAAGGGACGTGAAATTTTCAGTTGCCCTGAATCTCAGTTGCCTTGAGTATTAAAACCAGATTGAACTTTTAACACAAAGTATCTTTCCAAATAACTGCTCTCTATAAATCCCTCCCACTAAGAGCAGTAGCAACTGAAAACTCCAATAATAAAATAGCTGACCCTACATTCCAATCGAATATGACTATTTTCTGTAAGACAGTACCATGTATATTCTATCAAATGGGTAAGCAAAGGGTTTAGTAGTCTTAAGGAAAAACAGTGATCAAGGCTTGATGCAAATGGATATCAGGAGCAGGTTTTCTCCTCTTGTCTGGAATGGGGACAGGATCATTTGGTCGCCTCCGCAACTTTCTGGTCATGATGGGTTTCACTTCCATAGAATCTGCGGCAAGAATGGAATGGGTAAATCTATCCAATCCCCACTGGAGTCAGTGAGAATTTCTACAGTATAAGAATATCTGCCCCACAGCTATCCAATCAGAACTGTTTTCCTGGTACGTCTGGTCCACACATGGCTCAAGCCAGATACCTTTAGAGAGAGGGTCTGTGCTTAGAAGATTCAGACCGGCTGGCCTAAGAACATCCCTCTCAGAAAGGCAGCCCAGCCCTGCAGTCTACCATTCCGACTGCTGCAGAAATTTCTCCAGCAACCTGAAAACCAGGGATTTTCTTCCTCTTCCCTCAAATTTAAAGAGGCCAGAGTCGTAGGCTCTTAGGACTGAGAGGAACTTTCGGGTCATCTCAGTGGACTAATCCCTGCTGTTCCCACAGAGCGGGGGTGGACTGAAGCCCACCGGTATATAAGGCTCTTTTAGAGGCTAGTGGGCTCAGTGCCCACGCTTTTATATGAGATCATTTTGTAGCTACTTGGCTATCAAGAATGCTATAATGCTCAGGATAAAGGTCTCTTTTCATTCTTCTTGACTTCTCTCTACAGTATGACACTGGCTGCTAATTCTCCTCAACTTAAAATCTCTCCTCCTCTGATCTGCCTCCTTGGGGTCCTTTTGGCTGGCTGCCCCTTAAAAACTGGTGATCTCTGGAGCCCAGTCAGCCTCAGCCTGTATCCCAATGACTCTCCAATCATCTATAGCTCCACCCACCCTTCTGAATGGCAACCTATAGCCTACAACACCATATACTCTCCAGGTACCAAGCAAACTCATTTCTTCTGGTTTCACCTCCCAAGGCTCCCTCCTCCCCAGTGTCTCGGGAGCATTGTCTTTCCATCCCTCCAAGCTAGAACAAAATCTGTCATCTGTGACTTGTCTTCCTTGACTCAGGCATCAAATCTACCAGATAATGGTAGTTCTTTGTAACTGCCTCTCAACTCCAACTCCTCATCATATCCTCACCTCCCTCAAAGTGATCTTTCTAAGACACAAATCAGATCATTTGCACACCGCTCAAATATTTCAATGGCTTGCCACTCTCTACAGAATAAAGTCCAAGTCTCATTTCTGTTCTCCCTCACTTCACCTTTATTTGTGTGTGCTAGCTTTTAGCTATTCTGTTCCCCAAAAGGACCGTATTTTTTTTATGCCTTCGAGCCTTTGCACTGTCCTCTCTGCCTAGCCTCTTCTTTTATGCCCAACAAACTCCTAAACAAAATCCCTCAAGAGCCAGCTCAACACTCCCCATTCTGTGACAGCTGCTATAGACAATAACCAGAGGATCTGTACAAACCTCTACTGCCAAGCGCCACACATTATGGGATATTTTCCCCAGCAGACACTTGAATTCTACCCCAGCATGGAATCTACCCCGACCTCAGTACCCCATCAGTAGGGATATCGCAGTTTCCAGTTGAACAACTAGATGAGGTCAAGCCTAATGATGAGATAGAGTCAACTTGTGATTATGCACACTATCAGCAGAGCAGACTGGACAGCCTTATAGAATTCAAATGTAGACCTTCTACTTCCACAAACTGTGGGATATCAGAGCATTTAATAAACATGCATACAAAGTCTCAGTCGTTTTTGCATGTTGATCTTAAGAATAGAAATGGGCAATACTGATTTTTTTCTCCTATAAAGGAATGGGGGTAAAATGATAAGAACTACAGGACTAATGAATATTCATAAAAGTGTACCTCGAAGTTAGGGTAGCTGGAAGGAAAAACACACAAGCACCTTTGGGGAAAAGGTAGAGGGGGGAGCCTTCTCCTTAAAAGAAATCTCTTGCCCTGTGCCAAGATGCCATCCTTTTCCATTTAACGGCCAGTGGGTCTGAATCCCTGCTGCGGCTGTGTGACCTAAGGCAGGCTACATAAGTATTCTGTCTCAAGTATGAAATGGAAATATCAATAATATTTCCCTTACAGGGTGTTATGAGGATTACATGAGATGATACATGTAAAGCCCTCAGCACAGTGCCTGCCAAAACAAGAGTTCAATCAATGCTAGTTTTTATTATCATACTTTCAGCCAAGAAAAAAACTGTACAAAAATCTTTTTAAAATGTCAAGGAGCAAAGAACTGAAATAGAAGTTACATATTGAAGACAACTAATGTCAACTGCATGGCTTTGCAACATTCAGACCTAATCTGGAAAACAGTGGGAAGGGTCTATGGCCACGCTACTTTGAACAAGCCCAATCCCGTCTGATCTCAGAAGCTAAGCAGGGTCGGGCCTGGATAGTACTTAGAGGGGAGACCACCTGGGAAGACCAGGTGCTGTAGGCATAAGAAAATAAGGGATTGTAAACTGACATGGTCCTTGCAATCTGTGAGGTCAACCAAGGGTTGCCTCGCCTAAAAATAGATAGGTAAATAGATAAATACATACATACATACATACATACATACATACATACAGTGGGAAGGGAGCCCACCCAACCCTAAAGAGCACCAAAGAAAAAGCATCTAGCACATGAACATCATAGAATGTTTTGTCCATCGAAGGCAGTGGCACTAGCCTGCTGGCTGCCTAGTTTGGTGGGGGTGGGGAAGGTGGGCAATACATGATGCAAACAAGTAAAGGTATAGCTAAAGATCCGGTAATAACCCAGTCCAATCATGGCCAATAAACCCAGAAAATCATAACTGCATCACTCACAAATCTGAAAATATAATTTCACCATTGAATGCAACGGTGAAAATCAATTAATTCATTAGCCTAGTCACAGCAATAACCTAATCAATTATATCCAAAAGACTACTTTGGCAGAAGATGCTCTGAAGAAGCCCCTAGAATTTATTAGCTTGTTCCTACCATGCATCCAGGAGAGATGATCAAGCAGGGAGCAGCGCTGGCCAGTAGTCCAGGTGGAAGATGTGACTCAAGGGGAAGACCAACATGTAAGTATCACAGCCCCAAAACTACACAGTAAGATGATATCCTTAACTTACTTTGTTCCAGTCCCAGGTTTGCCTACTTGACTTCTAAGGTGGATTTTCATAGTGGAATGAGATACCCTGACCACCTGTGTCTGAGTCTGCTAAAGTTCTTACTATGTACTTACTGGAAGCAACAGGCTGACAATTATAACATTGGTCTCCTGTGAATTTGGCCAATAGGAGTCCCAAAGGCCTCAATCTGGGTGCACTGACAAAAATCAAA
Source organism: Pteropus medius (assembly GCF_902729225.1). Taxonomy (NCBI): domain Eukaryota; kingdom Metazoa; phylum Chordata; class Mammalia; order Chiroptera; family Pteropodidae; genus Pteropus; species Pteropus medius. Next base: position 4,463,196 of record NW_024343733.1, on the reverse strand, counting down.
CTTCTGGAACTGAAACTTAGACCTTGGAGTGCGGCAGCCCTGGAGCAGGCGCCCAAGAAGGAAATCGGTCTTCCTCTCAGACATGGTGCACCAAGCATGAAACACCTCTAACGGGCTTACATCAGAGCCTCCCTGATCCAGATGACTCCTGTAGGTTTGCTTCAGTTCAGTGGGGATACTATTTGCAGGATCTAACTGAACATCTAGCAATTAAACTAGGGAGCACATATATAGAAAACACTGAACAAGCACCAAGACTAGGTACACAGCTCTCCTCCAAACCATCTCATATACACGACCTTTAACTATAAACCCTAATGCTCCACTCACCAGGAAGGAGGGTGTGAATGGCCAAACCTGACAAGCACGGGCATTCCCCAGGCAGCACTGGGCATGCCAGTTAAGAAATGGGAGTACATGGTATATACGGTGTATACGTAGTCTTTACAGCCTAGTCCCTATAGAAAGATATTCCTGATAACATTAATTATCCACAATTAACATACAATTACCATTCACTGGCTAGCCTTTTGTTCTGCACTTCTCTATGCCAATGCATTCACTCCAAGAGCTCACCTGCCACAGTGTGCCAACCACTGCAGTAAAAGCTTTATTCTAACACACTTCAACCATTAAAACAAACTCATACTTGTTCAGCTATTTAGAAAAACTAATTGTAGTGACTCAAAGGAACATCCTCAAGAAAAAGGAGGAAAGTGGAAGAAAAGCTACCACAGAATAAACACTAGTAGATTGGCAACTACTCCCAAAGCAGGGGCAGTGCAACACGGGGCCAGACCAGAACAAACGCCAGCGCACTTCATACCCCTCTCTAGTGGGTGGCTGGCTCATCAGCACCATAGATCAACAGTGCAGTGGCAATCGCAAATGGGTGCCTGGAGGAGGTGGGTGGAGGGAGGGTGAGACAATCAAGGCCAGGTCTTTGGAGGCCAAACCAGAATAGGAACGAAGAGACCAATCTCCATTAGGCCGAAGTTGCCCATCAGTCAGGGATGGCTTTTAAAGATTGAACCAATTGAACCCCCTCCTCTGCAACCTCTACGCTAAACAACCTGGATTCCACAATGGCAGCATCAGAAAAGAACACCCTGGAGAGACACCCACTCCACTAAAAATCCCAGTCACCTCTTCTATTCTCCCTCCCCAGATATCTGCATGGGAATCTCTTTTGAACTTGACTTCCAAGGTTCCCTGCTCATTGGTATGTTACACAGTGTGTAAAACTTACCGCTCCTACATCAGAACCACCACACATCCCTTAAAGGTTTTACACCTACATCAATAAACCACATATACTTTCAAGATTTTATAATCAGTGAAAACAAGCCTGTCAGCGTCTCCCTTTCTCTCAACACTGCCACACAGTGGGGGAGACACAGAAACTGTGTCAGTCTTGTAACACAGCCCCTTGAGGACACAGACCTTCGATATTAGCCTCATTCTGTGAGTCACTTAGAATCACATGGATCCATGGTATATGTAGGAAGTGTGTATAATGTGGTAGTTAAGAAAAAAACACTTGGAATCAGACAAATTCTGGCTTAACCACTATCTCAATGGGGGCACTTTGAGCAAATGGCTGTTTCTCTGAGCCTCCTTTGCCAAGTCAAGTCACAGGGAGCTGCAGGAACTGAATCATGTTACAACGTCCCAGTCCTTAAGTGCTGACTCTGTGCGCCAGCGGCTCTTGAAAGCACCTTATAGGCACTATCTCAACTCATCCTTACACCAACCCTCCCTGGTAGGTTCTGTTATCTCTTTGCCAAACGAGAAAACCCCACCACAGAAGTAAGTTCCTGACAGGGCTAGGATTCACCCTCATCTATCAGCCTATAGAGACAGCTCTAATATTTTTATATAATACCTGGCTTAATGTAAGTACTCAGGAAACAGAACTCCTAGTTTGATATTATAATTATTCCATGGCTCCAGCTATGAATCTAGTATCTTCTAAAGAAAATTCATAGGCTTTACTGAGGTTGTGAATAGCTTCAACAGGGGCCTGAGGGTTGGAGGAAGCCCCTGGTGGGGCAAGAACTTGCAAAAGAAGATGCAGTAGCAGTTAGTGGGCTGTTGGGAGAAAAAAGGCAGCTGTCCCAAAGACAGGAAGAGGGAAAATGAATTAACAATGGTAAAGCTCCCCACATTTTAAATCTCATTAAATCCTCATTGATTATTTGGGTTTCTTATAACCTTGGCCTCCACTGCAAAGAAAACTCACTCTCAGGTAATAATTCTACCTATAAACTCTGTTCGAAGTATGGTCTGACCAGCAGTCCCCGGGAGGTGCTTAGATGCAGGATCTTGGGCTCCACTCCAGACCCCTGAAGCAGAATCTGCATTTTATCAAGACCTCAGGTGACTCATACACATTCAGACTGGGAGAGCACTGACCTAGCACCTAGGTTCTTTAACGACAGTACACCTTTCCACCTGCATAACCCAGATGCCACAAGTTCTCCACAAGTGATGAGATCCTCCCACTAATTCTCATGGAGGTCTGTAAATGCTCTAAGTCCTGTTTGGACTGAGCAGGTCACCGGATACACCCATTTCAATAATTCATTTGAAGTAAGCCTCTCATTAAGTCTCTTATTCAACTTTGTTTTTCAAGAGATCTCCATGCTGAACCAGAAAAGGAATTTAAGAAATCTATTTTCTGGGCAGAGCTAGGCAACACTGATGTCGGGCATCAATCCACAAAGGTGAAGTCAGTCACTCGATGATCAGAATGAAATCAGGCTTTTAATCCACTACCATAGCAGCACCATCTGTGGTACTGCTAATTATCCTTCTAGCTCCAGTGCCTTTTCTTTCAACACTCTATCATGACCTTGGCAGTGCTCTCCAACCGAGGGTACCAAATGGCCTGAGGAAGGACATCGGCACCTTTAATGCCCATGGCTAGCTCTGAGCACTTCTGTCATCTATTTTACTGCATTACAAATTATTTTCCTGCATTTATTTATCTTTTCTACCCTGGCAGGCTCAGTCTCAAGTCACTGAGGATGCCTCCTGTCCCAGTTAAGATTCTGGCTGTAAAACTGCCTGGCCAAACAATGTCTATTGCTTGTCAATAATTCGGATGCCAAATCACAGGTAAGGTGATATCTTTCCCTGCAGATGGAAAGTGAGCAGCTATAAACAGACAATATTTCCCCCTAGCCTAATGAAGGCTCCCAAACATCTGGTGGCTCTAGCAGAGAGCGATGAGGCATCAATGCCAGCCACAGCCACCGTCAGAGAAAACGGCGTGTAGGTCAGAAAACAGGCAGGCAGACTGGTACCAAACTAGGTACTGCAGCGTTTGCAGTCTAATTAAAAAAGCATTTTAACAAGAACGAGATGGTGCTGTCTAAAGATGCTATTTTAGCATCCATTCTCACCCAAGAAACATTTCTGAGCTGCTTTCAGAGGTCTTCAAGGAATAAATTCCTTTTGCCAAGTCTCTCAGTGAGGAAGCTAGCAGAGATTTTTCAAGAGTCAGACTCCTACTTGAGACACAACCACATCTTCATTGGTGTATCATGGGGATTGGAGCTAGAAGTTTGTGTCAATTGGGGAGGCCATGATGGTTCACAGCACCAGAAATACAGATGGGGAAACACAGCTCCTAACTCTTCCTTTTAGTTTCAAAATTGACCCCAAGGACTTACATAAAAGCAATGCATTTCCTACGGACCCCTACTCAGGCATGCCAGAGCCTCAGTACCTCCGGAATATGATTATAAAAGTTAAATCTTGGGGTTGTGCAGGAGGCATATCCAAGTGACCGACTCAGCACTGACTTTCCTTATGGTATTTGCTGATGGAAATTCTGCCAAGTTCCAAAATAGCTAGTTCAAGCCAATTCTCGTCCTGTGTCCCTCTAGGATTCATCAGTCCACATATGGCAACAGAAGAGTCGGCCCATATTGCTTCTCTTCACAACCTGCCGACTTCCCATAGGTGGATTACTAAATCCTGAAGGGAAGGGAGGGACTGGCTCTGAGTCAAAGGAGCTTTACCATCTTTACAGAAGAGTTCAGTTTAGCTACCCCTGCTGAAATTGTATCAACTCTTCCTAAAGTGTTCACAGTAACACCTGGGAGAAGAGCTCTAATAGCATAGATGATGCAGCCAAAAGCCTTTGTTCTCACATCTAGGTCAAAGGAAGACAAGGTCTTTTCTGTAATCAAGGCAGACTGAACAAAACAAAACAGAGGGGCACAGGTAAGTAATTTGTGAACATAACCAAGACACGAATGGCAGCTGACCCAAGAATTAAATAAAGCATAAGCCAGAGGTTGCAGTTACTATTACAGGTCTACCATTTACTGAATACCTGTCATGTACAGGGCACTATACTAGGCACTCATATTTCTAGCCACAATCCTGTGAGATAGGGTATGATCAGCCCATTTTATAGAGGGTTAAATAGGCTCAGAGAGGTTAAGTATCTTGACTAAAGTCACACAGCCAGTATAAGACAGAACTAGAACTCTGACCTGTCATGTCAAAACCCACTTTCCTTTCAGCTTGCTTTACTCTGATGAGGAACCAGGATGTAAGACAGAAGGAATAACTAGAACGCCCCCCAGACACTCCCGTCAGAGCTCCCATACCTGCTGGTGCTTTCATACCTCCAGTCAGCTCCATAGTTAGCTTTTCATTTTCAATCATTTTCTTCTTTTCTTCTAATTCAGCAATCAAGTTCTCTTTCAGCTCAACCTTCTTGTCTTCAAATTCTTTCACTGCTGCCTTCTTTTCTTTAATGTAATTTCTTTCCACTTGTTCAGTCTGAGCAAAAGAGAAACAAAGGCTAGAGGTACATGGCCCTGGCAAACCAAGGCTCCGACTTGAAGTCTGGCTCTGCACTCAAGGGCAAAGAAAATACCTTGACTAGAAATATGAGAAATAGTTGCACTCATACACTTGTAGTCACAGGGTGTCTGGGAGCCAGTTTTCCAATGAATGCATAAAACTGAACCACAGCATGTCTGCTTGTTTCTGTGAATATACCTCACTTGCTACTCAGGTACATCCTCTCTTCTCCATCTAATGTTTTATGGCTTGTATGTTAAAATAGAATGTAAATTTCTCTAAAATAGTAAATAAACCCTTTTAAAGACAAAATTTCAAAGAAAAATTAGTTCATTCCAGATGATACATCTATAATTGAAATTAAGTATAAACAACTGAATCACAATGGCATGTTACTATATTTTTTTGGTACTTAGAGTAAGATAAAGAGTAGAAGATCATTTATTAGATATCTGAACCCCAAAGTACTCAAACACTGGAATTATACGAAATAAAAATTGCATAAGCACCCATTTTCTAAATCTCGCCACTGCATTAAGTGAAGAAGCAGAGGCTTTATGATGGGCTATGGCTGTGGATCGTGCAATCCTTCAGGCTGTGACCATGTGTGCTGCACTGACTTCAATACTAAAATGGTTTTCAATAATGTGGCTCTGATAAACCATGATGTTTTCACATTCATAGGTGGCTCTGACAAACTCATGACCACACAACACACACACACACACACACACACACCATCCCAGGAAGAGTATATCATTCAAGATTCAGGCTGTCATCTCTGTACCAAAGCACTATGTCTCACACAGAACCAGCACTCATAAGTCTGCTGAATGAAAGGAAAAATTTTAAATCCATCTTTCCTACTGACCCAGAGAGTTTCGGCTTAAAACTGAACTGTTGAGTCAATTCAGAAACTGGGCTGTTCTGAGTATATAACAAATTATTAGGCCATTATAATTCAGACATACTACCAAATGGCTTTAATGTGAGATCAAAGTCAACAAAAAGCAGTGAGGGGTGAGTGTTCCCTAATCCCCTGTGATAAGGACAGGGTGCCCAACAAACAAATGAATAGAGGGAATTTCTGAGACCAAATGCCTTTTAGTCAAACAGAACAGTGATTGAAGACTTCCAGCTGGGGGCTTCCCAACTATCTGTTTGGTGACAGAAGGAAAGGCTACCGACTGGGTAAGCAAGATTCCAATCTCAGAAAGGGCCTGCAAACCCAGAACATACATGGTACTTACTTCCAGCTGGAGGAAGAGTTCTGAAAGAGATAAAATGTGCAATTAGATTCGCTAGGCTGTGTCACCTTTCTAGACAGTATGTTAGGATTCATTTAGAAGCAGTAATTGCTTTCTGAAAGCACGGTTACCCAGAGCAAATGTTTTCATCAGCAAAGTGCTGATATACATGAAGGGGAAGGATGCAAGAAGCACTCAAGTCTAGTTAAAAGTTGGCCCTGAACATAATCAGCTCTGGTGGTTCAGCCCAAGGACAAAAACAAGCAGCAGGAACCAAACTACCCTGACAAAATAAAAATAAAAGTGACCCCTTCTTTCACTCAAAACATACCCTCAGGAAGTAACAGTGCACTTACTCCAGAAGCAGAGTCAACACTGATGTCTCTACAGCGTTCTACGAAGGGCTCTGCGTGGTAAGGACGGACATTCCCCAAGAATTTAGAGGGCAGAGGTTCTGAGCCCTCCTGGGCTTTCCTCTCAGGCCACCAAGCCTATGCTCGTGCCCATGTCTCCACCAGCAATGCCCTCTGGTCTCTCGACGCATTTCCAAGTTTCAGATTCAATGCAGCCTCCTTTGTGAGGCCTTTCCTGAGGACCCTTCACTCACCAACCTCATCCCAGAAACCTAAAAGTATCCACCCCACCGTACTGAACAGGTTATTTAGCCCTCACTGTGTGCCGGGAGATTAGCTGTTTACCCATCAGCCTCTCCCCACTGCTAGATTGTAACCCCCTCTGTACATCCAGGTCTTGGAACAAAATAGCTCCATGGCTTCTTTCCTGGGTGACAGTGTGGCTGCTGTATACGGTCCACAAAGATTGCTGGTGGACCAACATCTCCAGCGGATGCTGTTCACATTTCACTGTAGTCTCCTTTGCAAACCTAATAAAACCAATGGATCCATTCCTTCATTTAAAAAAAAAAAAAAAAAGCACATATGCACATCCACACACACTTCATAAGATTTTGAGAGTTTCAAGGACTCCAGATTAAGAATCCAGAAGTCAAATAACAGTTACTGAATGAAAATATTAATTGAGGAAAGGGACAAGCCACTCATTACTTTCTAACCCCCAGAAGCCCTGGTCACAGTGGCACTAGGAATCTCTGGGCACATGAACCCAGGCACACTCAGCCCAACATGCTCGCTCCTGACTGCTTCCGATTAAACCACGCACGAACGGCCCAGACAGCTGAAGTTTGTGCCATTCTGAGAAATCACACCTGCACCAAGTCAAACTGGCAATTAGAACTCAGAGTTGGTAGTGGTTGTTTTAGTTAAAGCAGCCAGACAACAGCCACAACTAAAGCAGGTGGATTATCTCTGCAAGAAATGTGCTCTTTAAAGCTCAAGATGTGACTGATTTTAGGAACTCTTTTGCATCTTATAGGGGCGGGGTAGGGGGGAGGTATGAATAATCACATCAGGACAGGATTAAGTAAGGAAAAACAACTTAATATTCACCCTGTAGTTCTAGTTTAAGAAAAATGGCTCACATCAATATTCTTTCCTTATATCTTAAACCAATTCCATGAGGTAGGTTTTTCTCTACAGAAGGGGAAACTGAGGCTCCAAGAGCAAACTCCTGTTTAAAGGTATAAAATCTAAAGTGATAGAAGACCTGGAACTAGGACCTCACCTTATACCTCCTTTCCCTGCTAAAAGGGAACTCCAAGAAGAGGGATGAGGATTTTAAAGATGTCTCCAGGAGATACCTCAGGAACTCGGACTGGAGTCGGGGTAACCATAGGGGCAGACAGAATGTAGTTGGGCAGGAGGCTAATGGATATTTAAACTGCTATTTCCATCTTCCCAACATCCCTCACACCCTTTAGCTCCTCGTCTATCTGTTGGTATACACTGGACATCTACAAACTGGAGGAGAGAAGGAAGGGTTCCATTGATAGACAACTGGAAAGTCACTGGATCAGAAAGGTGGAGTGCAGCAGCCTGGGGGCGGGGGGCACCCAGACCTCATTTTAAAACCCAACATTACTTTCACCACTGCAGGAACAAACACCATACTGGCACTCAAAATGCTGGCTGATGAGGAGCTTCAAATTTTAACACTTACATAGGTTTCCCATAAGCACAGGAAAATGTGTTTACACACTTTAAATAATCATCACATCTTATTTTTTGCATGATTTTCTATTTAACTCATAATGTTCCTTCATTTATACATTTGGCTATCTTCTGTTAATGAAACAGCGAGTTTCTTTAAGTCAAGAACGATGTATTACACTACTTTATACTGCTTACGGAGCTAAGAAGAAGCAGATGCTCAATACATTTTTGTTGAATGAATACATTTACTGTATGCTACAAACCAAAAGCATACTTTTTCTCTAAATGCTTATAATACAACACTTGAAAAAACAAGAGGATACCCCTTGCTCTCAGAGCACAAAATACCAGAAGTAGCAAACTCAAACCAGGAGTGAAAGTATCTACAATCCTTTTCCATGTCAGCTCCTTTAATCATCCATTAAGCCAGCCACAGAGACATGAGAATGTGCAAGATGACTCTTGGGGCATCAGAGAGGATAACCTAACTACAAGGAGCCACCACTAACAACCTCGTCTACTGGCCATCCATTAGCCACTGGAATAAAGACAAACCAGTTTTATATAAGTGAATCTCTGAAGTCTCTCTTCCCTAAAATTCTCCTCCCAATGAAGTATTCGAGATACATTTTGAAGACTAGCTCTTTTGGTCACGTTACACTGATGACTGGCAAAAGGAGGAAAAACTGAAGATGATTTATTTCCATTTAAGATAAAGCCTTACCTGCATTTCGTATCCTCTCTTTATACTGCTGATCTAGTTTTTTCATCCTCTTCTGATATTCCTGTAATGTACCTGATTTTGAGATTTACAAAATAAAAAGTTACTTTAAAGATCTGCTTTCCATTTTGGTTCCTAAAATTATTTTCTAGTACCAACAGTGACTGTCTTAGTAACATCAGAATGAAACACAAACCAAAGAAAGGCATACAGAACTAACTGGACTATGGCTCTCAACCAAGAAATCAACTCAACCTAGTGGATTAAGACTAGTGAGAGGGAGGAGAAAGATGCAGGCATCCTCAAGTGATTCTGATTCCCTGCTGCTACAGTTTGAGTCAATGGACTTCTTTCCTGGAAAAACCTCATTCTCTTTCTGTAAGGTCTAGATCAATGCTGTCCAACAGAACTTTCTCTGCAATGATGGAAATGTCCTACATTGCACTAATATAGCAGCCAGTATCCCATGTGGTTACTGAGCACTTGAAATGTGGCTAGTGCAATTGAGAAACTGAACTATTAATTTTATTTAAATTTAAAGTCACAAATGGCTACTGACAATACTGGATAGCTCAGGTATAGATTCTTACTGAACCTTTACTCATTTCATTGCTAATTATGAGAGGCCCAATTACTGTGGGAAGTGTTTCCTGATCATAATGCTTTAGTAGGATATTTGAATGGCATCTTTTTCAAAATCTCTCACTCGACCATGCCTTACAGAGTTGCTCAAGTGGAATGTCTTTCTGTGGCAATACTTCTACGACCATGAAGAGAAAAAATAAAAACAAAACAAAGATGTATGACTGCAATTCATGGGAACATTTTTCACTATTAAGCAGAAATCAATAGAGGATGGGCTAGGCCAAGCAATAAAATACTTGGTGGAAAAGTTGTTTCATTGATGAGAGACTCCACAAAATGAAGCCGGAGCTAATGGCAGCAGCTAAGTGTCCCTGAGTTCTCACAGTGTGCCTAACAGTGCTAGTCAGTCCTGGTACATGATCTCATCTACTTTCCTTTTCTTCGTTTTGCAGACCAGAAAACGAAGCAAGAGAAAGTGATGTGTCCAGGGTCAAATTTCTAGAGAGCAGTGAAGTTGGGATCAAACTCATGATGGGACTCAAGAGCCTGTGCGCTCAACCCCCGTGCTGATATGCATTTAACAGGAAATAGCATTTGACAAGATACAATCCACTTTTAACTTACCAAGGTTAAAAGAGAAAACATCATAAGGATAACCTATGGTTCATTAGCATTTATTTAAAAATAGTACAATTTTCTTATTTTTTGCTAACATCGCTCCTAAAAATATCTAGCTTTAGGGAGAGTGATTTTCAGTTCATGCTCTACAGAAGGCCCTAAGTGAAATTACAAAATAGTTTGAAAATCATCACTTTACTGGCAGAAGTAGCAAAATATATACCGGGACAGCTAATATCAGCCCCACCAAATTTTAAATCACTCCCAAAGAGAAATAAAATACACACGTTTCAAAGGTTTGTAATATTAAGAGGTATATTCAGAAATGAAGGATTAAATCATATACCAACCTTCCTGCAGCTGCTGCAACTGTCTCTTGAGAGAAGCCAGTTTATCCTGATACATCCTACAAAAAAAAAAAAGCCACACTGAAAGACAAAAACATTCAATATTCAATTCCAAAATAATCTACACACAGAAATTACCTGAGCTGTTATGGGAATGTCAGCAATGTCCTTTAGGAGAGAGAGAAAACTAAAGTCTGTCAGATGGTATAAAATGTACCAGCAGCTAAAAGGATCAGAAAGGAACAGGGATTCTAGGTTTCTTGAATCATATCTCAATTTTTAAGATTCTCCTATGTTATCCCACCTTTAGAGAATCAGTCTAAAATCTACGAAGATGAGGATATGCAGATTTTAATAAATAAGTGACAGTGACAAACAGGCAAGAACATATAAAGAAAAACTGAAAATGTGGCACCATTTTCTTCTGGATTTAGAAGCATAAGTAACACACACCCACACGCACAAATGTAGGTAAGGCATTAGACACAGTTCTTATATCAACTCTACAATTAGATTATAAATTCAAAAAGAGTAAGATTAGCATGTTTTTCTATGTAGATAACATAGCTGTATAAGCACTAAGTTAATAAACCTTCATGTCATTTTTAAAACACTGCTCTTTTAGGATCAGAGAAATAATAGTAATTCAGTAACAGAAGTTAAAATGCATAATTTATTTGCAGCCACAGCTGGATAACACACAGCGCACACAAAGCAAAAGAACCTGGCGTGTTATTTTTTTCCCCCAACACCAAATGGATTATAGGCAATTATAATTATACACTCTGGCAAGTCTATTTGAATGGTGGATTCCACACATAAATCACATTTCAGCAATATTTTTGCTTCTACCTGAAAAACATTCCCAATTTCACAGCAAAACAAGATTTACAACCTGAAAGTAAAACACTAACAAATAACAGACACAATAGTCTTCTGATTTGTCAAGTAAAGGCTACAAATACAATCCAACTACCTACAGGTTGAAGAAGGAGGCAGAATCTGAGAATTACTCAGGTCTGATTCTTTTAGGGAAAATTCTGATGCACTATCAATGCTCATTTTCAATCAGAGAAGGCATTTGATTTTAATCAAAATTATTTTATATATCATCAAAAATTAAGGGGCATATTCAATTAAAAGGCAGTCCCTAAAGAATGCTTAAACTTATCAAGTATAAGAAGGAACAAGTGTGTATACTGCACACAAGAAGTCAGTACTTGGAGCCCAGTGTGTTAAATTTTCCACCACAATGAGTATACCAGACAATGCCTTTGAATTCTGAATCTGTCTTTGAAAGGGAATATTAACAGATTGAAGAAGTAAATAGCAACAGAAAATTCAGATTCGGGAAAAGTACAGGTATGTGAAAATACATTTCAGATAGGTCAAAATAAATCGGTAAAAAGCCTTGAGAAATATTTTTTTTTAAAAATGCAGTTTCAAGGATGAAGCTGTGAGAAAAATCACATGAATTATTAAAGTAATCCTTTCTTCGGCACTACTCAGATTTAGCTGAATTACCCCTTGGGGTCCCAAAGCTTGAAAAGAATGTCAGAATCCAAAGGATGGTCATAAAAACATTTGCAAATAAGACCTATAAGGAAAGAAATGTGGACTGCCTATAAAATTCCGAAAGTCAAATCAAGATCCTCAAAATACAATCAAGTACTTCGTGTGTGTGTGTGTGTGTGTGTGTGTGTGTGTAAAATTCAGTCTCGCACCTGTGTTTATAACAGTGAGTGGTTTTAGTTCCTCTGGGCATATTTAGTTGAAGACGATGAGAAGGCATGGGTGTGGATGTATGATAAGTGGAAAGGGCACTGGACCAGGAGTCCTACTCTCCTATCCTGGTCTCCCCCAGCTCTCTAGGAATCTAACTCACCATCTAGCTTGTAATCAGTGTTTGGTGGGGTCACACCCATTTGAGAACCTAGCGGCTGTGAAACAGCATTTGCTCTGACCAGTGGTTTTCACATATAAAAAATGATAATAAAGTGGGAACAGTTCTCTCCTGTTACATGGCCTTATTCTTCTGAGATCATTCCTCAAGGTTCTTCTTAACCTCCCCTCAAAAGATTCTTATAACAGGAGGACTGTTTAAATGTGACAAATTTACAGAGGGGAACGGTACATATATATACGTACATATATATATGTGTGTATATATATATGTATGTATATATGTGTACATATAAACATACATACATATATATGTACACATATATATACATATATATATATACACACATATATATATATATATTATATAGTCTTTGGGAACACTAAAGCCATACACACAAGGTCACTATAAAGATTTCCCTGTCAATTCTGCATTCCAAAAAAGAAATCTAAAAGTCATACTCACTGTTCTTTCATTTCTACATAGTCTTCTTCATCATGCTTTGCCAGGTCAGTTTCGCTAGCATCTTCGGTGTCTAAGTAAAATCAGAGAAGGGTTTGTTAAAATCATAATTCATAGAGTTGGTATCATCTGACATAGTGACACTTTAAATAAACTTCTATATAATGAAGTTCTACTCTGTGCAGGCCTGTGTAAAGCCACCAATGAAAAATATTATGGTTACTTCAAAAAAGAAAATGCCATTTTCCACGTATATGCAGTCAGATTTATGCAAAGAGCTTGTCCTTATCAGAAGTGCAGCCAGAGAACAGGGTGCATCAGACACTGGCAGTTACAATCAAGGCTGCTACTTCTGGAGAAGCAGCACTGGCAGTTCAGGAACAGATATGAGTGTAACACTGGAAAACTAGGCAGGCAAGCCGTGATCACTAATCCAAAAGCAACTTAATACGTACATACTCTTCTGGTATATGTCCAGTTTGAACCCTTAACAGATTTTTACCTCTCATCTATACAAAGGAATCCAAATCAATGAACCGAACTCTAATAATTAAAATATTTTCAAAGTTACAACTAAAATGAGACAAGATAATCAAATGGAAACTGTTTCAGAACATTTTAAACATTGTTCTTAGGATAAGCAAATGCCTGGAGCGTCTACATAATTTCAACAACTCTAAAGGAGGAAAAATTCAGTTTTGACTTCACTGCTCCCCCTTGTGAGCATGAAAAGCAGTACAAGCGAAAAATGATTCGCATTCAAAATTCTGGTTAAGCCTTGTCTTCAAATATAATTTAACCAAATGCAATTAGTTCCTTCAACTTTATATTTGCATATGCAGCTGCCTTTAGAAAGGCTGTTACGAGGTCAATTCTCCACAAACCCTTCTCTCTTTCAGCGTTCCTGCGATGTGCCAGCCACCGTACATGGCACTTGGGGAACTCAGACGAATAAAACATACTTCACATCCTAGGCAGCTGGTCTAGCCTTTTGCTCCACAGCTCTATGTTGTGCCAAAAATATTCCACCCATATATATTGGTCTCTATCTCCTCTTTCTTCTGCCTTGTCCTTTATGTTCATCTCTCTCCTCCTCCAGCCACCTCCTTCCTCAATCCCTCTAAACGTGTTTCTCACGCTTGCCAAACTGTAAAGCCCAGTTTGAAAAGCAAAGCCCTGAGAGGCAGGAATGATAATGCCAATAGCATGGAACTTAAAACACACCACCTGGGCACTGTTAAGCAAATCCCCACCTTCCATCTATGCCTGTTTTCTCCAGTGGTGGAAACATCTCCAGAGTACCAGGCTTTAAAGTACCAGCACAATACTTTATGCATTGTCTCATTTATAGTCCTCGCACCTACGCTGGGAGGCCCTATTACAAGTTGGGGAAACTGAGGCTCGTAACCTTAAGTTGTCTCAAGTCAACAGCCGGGTTAAGCGAGTCAAATTTAGACCTAGCTCTGATTCTAGGTCCCATTCTTTTAGCCAACTTGTGCGGCACTGCCCAAAGTAGGGCTGGCTAAAGCATTTCCTCGGAGTAGGGGGTAAAGAGTAGAAGGAGGGGGGGATGGGAAAGCAACTTGGGAAATAGGAAGCCAAACTGGGTTTTACTCTAATCCTCTCAGGAACTAAAAAAGCAAGGGTATTCAATGGAAGGCTTTCTCATTCCAACCAGTGAAAATCTGAGGCTGAACCAGAGACGGTGGGGGGGGGGAGAGGGGTAACTGTGACAACAGCTCCCTAAGTCCCTCCTTCCCATAACCGTAGGGTACAATGTACTCAGAGCTTCCCCTTGCCCTGCACAGGTTGGGGTAACTTCCCGGAGGCGCGCTCCTTCCAGCGGCCACTCCGGCCAGCCCAGAGGTCGCTCCGCCCCCCTCCCATGCAGCTCCATCCCCTCCCAGAGCGGTCCCACCCCCCGCCCCGGGCTGCCCAACGAGCCAAAGGACGCGCCTTCGTCCGACTCGCGGCCCCGGCAGCTGCGCTCGTCGTCCTCGGCGCTCTCCAGCTCTTCGTCCTCCTCAGGGTAATACTCCGGAGCCGGCGGGGCTCCAGCCGGGGCCGGAGCCGGAGCCAACAGCCCCGCGGCACTCATGTCGCCTCTGACAGCAGCTGGGAGTGCCACGCGGGGACCGCGGCCACCCGCCCTGAGGGCTCGACGCCCGCCTAGCAGCGCCTGACGGAACCGCCAACTTGAGGAACGGGAGCCGCGGTGACCCCTTCCCCGTTTCGGACAAGCTCCGCCCCTCGCGCCCGCGCTCGGCAACGGGGGCCTCGCGCCGGCGGCGACTTCCGGGTCGCGAGCTGTCCGAGGACTGCCTGACTCCGCCATCCTTCAAGGAGAAGACAGGCTGTCGGACGCCCCCTTCGCCTTAACCCTAGCCCCTTCATCGTCGTCTTAAAAACCTCAACGGGGAGGGGCGGAGACTGGATCTCTAGAGTTAGGCAAATCCTTGGCAGGCCTGGCCACGGCCAGGACCCCGAAGCTCAGAGGCGACTTCCGAAATCAGCCGCCAGGCGGCGCCTGGGGCCAAAACAAAAGTGAAAATCATTAGCGAACTGAGAGGTTGAGGGTTTGAAGGGCTCTGAATGTGATCTCTTCTTTAAGCAGGTGAACGACATTAGCCATCCCCTTTATAGTTCGGGAAACCTAGACACTTAGAGTTTGCGTGATCATCCCGAAGAAAAGGAGCTGGGCTCCTCTCCTTACCAATTGAAGCTTTATTGAAAACTAAAAACCAAGGATGCTGGTATTCCATCCTGGAGTTGGGGTTAGCAAAACCGTATTTTCCCAGTAGGTCCTTTCCGTTTGTATAGGTTAACCCACTAAGATGTTCTCCTGATTTTACAGGTGAGAAAAAAGCTCTCACTTGCCTGAAAAAATAATAGCTTCCAGTCTGCCTTGTTTAGGTTCCCAGAGCCAGGCTCTCTACAGCAGAGGTCTCCAACCCCTGGGCCACAGCCCTTACCAGTCAGTAGCCTCTTAGGAACCCTCAGCTGCAGGTAGTAAACTGAAGCTTCATGTGTATTTGCAGCCGCTCCCCAGCACCAGCATCGCCACCTCAGCTCCACCTCAGATCATCAGGCATTAGATTTGCATAGGAGCACTGGTCCCTGGTGCCAAAAAGGTTGGGGACTGCTGCTCTACAGTACGGCTACCTCATATTTCTTAGAATATTAGTTTTTTTTCCTAAAAGTGGTTTTCTCAGTCCAATAACTGCTAACCATTCTCAGCTGGGCAAGTGGCACGTTACAGGAAGTTAATTAGGCTAACTTAAGGAAGGCGTTATGTGGAAATTTAAGAGATCTGAATATCTGCGAGAATTTGTGTGACTTCCTGAGTAGAAGGGGACACAGTGTCACAAGCTTTGCTTAATGAACAAGTTTAGGTTGTCCCTTATTTATTTGTGTGTAGCAAGAAAAGGGATAAGGAAAAGGGCCCAGAGACATTTAATGGATTGTCCAAAATAACCATACACTTAAGGTTCCACAAAGTCTCCATAGAAAAAGTAGCCTACAAGTAGTGGAGTAGAACACAGTGTAAAAGAGTGAAATTTAACCCAATTCTCAGATCTTTCATGACCAAATTTATATCTGAATTAGCCCCCATAGGGTTCAAAGTGAAAAACGTTCTCATCCCATTTATTTTAACATTTTTCATTTTCTACCTTGTCTTACCTAAAATTTTGGTTCTATTTGTGAGGGATTTTTTTCCTCCCAACAAAACTCAAGAATTTCCGGAATGGAATGCTGCAATGTCTTTCCAGGAGTTCAGAGATCTTCTGAAGCTCCTTCTAAATAAGAGTCATTCTCAGGGCTAACTGTAGGTCCACTATATATAAACTAGGATTTCAGAACTGTTTCTTGCCCAAAGGATGATGTCATTTTCTTTTTTTATGCTCTTAGATCATATCTAAATTATTTATAATCAACTACATGGAGCAACTTGAGTTGCTACCAGTAGCAGTAATCATAGACCAGAAAAAGTACCAACATTTTAGAAATTAGAGTTCATTGATACAATGAATTTTTAAAAAGATTTCATTGATAATTGGTTTCCTTTCAAGACACTGGGATTTTTATCTTATGTTTTATTTCTATTTTTATTTTCCACAATATAGGATTTTTATTATT
Organism: Pteropus medius; assembly: GCF_902729225.1. Taxonomy (NCBI): domain Eukaryota; kingdom Metazoa; phylum Chordata; class Mammalia; order Chiroptera; family Pteropodidae; genus Pteropus; species Pteropus medius. The sequence goes on along the minus strand of NW_024343733.1, from coordinate 4,446,283 downwards.
CAAAGATACATATTTAAAAGGAAAAAACATCACTAAAGTGCCATAAACTGATAAATATGATTAACAAAACTTGCTACATCTGAGAATCGAAATAGAGTGGCAGAAGAGACACTAATCTAGGAATATCTACACTACACAACTTGCTTTCTTATTATTTTTATATCATGCTGTATCTTCTGTCTTTAAAATTCCTTCATTGTATTTCTATTTTCTTGATTGCAAATAACACGTTAGTGGTCATGCATTTCTTTTTATATGAATAGACACAACTGAACACCTAGGTGGTGAAAACTTACCCCATCTTATCCATATTGCCAACTTTAGAATTGGTAAGATGAACTCAATAAATACTCTTTAGAGAAGGAGGACCTAGTGAAAAAAATTCTCTTGCTCAGCCTTTATAGTTGTTTTAATATAATGGTTTGGAGCAGTTTCTCTAGGCCTATAAAAATCAAGTTCCCTCAAAACCAAGTTTTATCTTGAAATCTCTCTGCATCCCTTCTCAAAATGGCACTCCGTCATGCTGCTCAGGAGACATCTACTTCAGAACTAGTCTTAGAGTCCTGCCAGCCCCATTTTCACAGGCCTTTTCTGTATACCCTAACACTCAAAACTTTAAAGGGGAGAATTACAATTGGAATGGGGTAGGATTTTAAAAATATATAGTGTTTAGAACACAAATTTTGTCAGTGGGAGTTCACACAAGAGTTAATGATGGAGTTTTCTGAGAATGAAGTCCAGGGCTTAGAATCAAATCGTGTCCCTGAAATGAAACAATTTTTTCATAAAACGCTAAATTGTCAAAGTCCATAAACGGGTTTAGGGGTGAGGGTAGCAGTATTCGGTTTCTGGTGTTGTTTAATCAACATGTCTAGCTGATTAAACGAAAATATAAATAATGGTTCTGAGTAACATGATGCACTTTCACCCCTGGCAGGAACCATCTTTCAGCTTGGGTCAAGATGGGTCTCTGGTTAACACAGGGTGCACTTGGATCAAAGTTCATTATACTTTGGCCATTTGTTTACACAGAATCATTAAAACATGTTTGAAATCTTGGTAAAGCTAACTAGGTTTCCCCTACCACACAGTTCCTGTTCTGCCTGTCGTAATGATTATCAAAACCTACAACCTGATTATTTCTAAAGCTTTGTCGTCCCTATCAAAATGTGCCCTATCACCACTGAACATGCAGTTGTGCAGAGTACGCATCTAATAGATTTCTTTTTCCAAGGGCATTAAACTGACGTTTGTTGAATGCAATACAAAGAAGGGCGGGCAACTCCCTTGACGAAGATATGAGTTTAAATCCAGGAAATATTTACAAGTCCTGAGTGAATAAATGCTATATTAATTTCTGGCAGAATTACTTAGAAAGCTGTACAAGGTCTAGCGGAAGAACCGGGACCTCCTCAAAGGCTCTAACACGGTGGTCCAGAGGAGTCCCAGAGGGCCGTGGCCTCTGGAAGTCTCCCAAGAAAAGTAAAGGCTCAGGGAGGAGTACCATGAACTTTGACCCAGCGCAGCACAAACAAGGATGACCGCACCCCAGGCGGGCCCGTGGGTAACTGAAGTTGCAAGGTCTTCCGTGTCTGAAAAAACCCCGCCCCGCCCGCCCCGCCCCATCCGCCATGCATAGCTCCACGCCAATCCTCAGGCGCCATCGACCACTCGGCTTCTCAGGCACCTTCAATCAAGTACCTATATCCGGCCCAAGGCCCAGGCCCGGCGATCAAGGAAGGTCAGTAGAGAGCCTATCGGAGCCGAGCTGGGGGCGTGGCCGGGGGCAGGGGGCGGGCGTTCTGAGACCGTGGGGCGGAGCGCGCTCGGCGCAGTCGGGTGCGATTGGCCACCCCTGGCAGGAGCCGCACCTCGGACAGCAGCAGCGGCGGCCGCGGGAGTGTCCGTGTGGCGCCCGGCGGCGGCGGTGGCGGCGGGGTCCTGCGTGAGAGAGTGGGACGCGACGCGGAGACCGCGGGCGGAGGCTCCGCGCGGCCGGACCGGGCACTCAGCGACCGGACCAAGGGCTCCGCCGGGGGACGAGCTGCAGAAGAGCGACTCGGGAACAAGTGTGGGAGAGGAAGCGGCAGCGGCGACGCCGGGCCCGGGTGGTGACAGCAGGTCTGAGGTGAGAGCACCGGGGCGCGGGGCGGTGACAGCGTGCGCCAGGGCGAGGGGATCTTGGACAGAATGAGGTCGGGGAGAAGCGGAGTGAGGAGAGTTCCGGGAGCGGGTTGGACGGTCCGGACTGTGGAGAGGAGACCCCGAGAGGGGCTGGGGCAGAGGTTCGGGTGAGGGACCTCGAGAGAAGGAGGGGACAAGAGAGTCTAAGGGGGAGACCCCGCGAGGGGCCGGGACAGGGGGTCTGAAGATAGAGGACCCCTACAGGGAGCGGGACGATGGGTCTGAGGGGAGTCCCGAGGCGGGTCGGGACGGCGGGTCTAAGAGAGGGGACTCCGAGAGCAGCCGGGATGGCAGATCGGGGCGGGGGAGTGCCTGACAGGGGCGAGTTTGAGGGGCGTCCCCGAGA